>NC_033796.1:80481440-80524969 GCF_001876935.1 Asparagus officinalis
TGTTTTCATCTTGTTCTTCTCAACTCAGTTCTTTCTTCAATTCCTCTTTATTACATGTCCTTTAGAATTCCTAAATGGTTGATGAAGGCAATGGATAAGATTACATGTAATTTTTTGTGGAGGGGT
The DNA here is from genome assembly GCF_001876935.1 of Asparagus officinalis. Taxonomy (NCBI): domain Eukaryota; kingdom Viridiplantae; phylum Streptophyta; class Magnoliopsida; order Asparagales; family Asparagaceae; genus Asparagus; species Asparagus officinalis. Next base: position 80,481,567 of record NC_033796.1, read on the forward strand.
TGTGAAAAAAATGTGGGTGGTAAAGAACATCTCTCAAATTGTCGATAAGTTAATTGGGAGAAGGTATGTCTTTCTAAGAAGTGTGGGGGACTGGGTCTTCTTAACCTTGAATCCTTTAACTCCTCTATTCTCTCTAAGTGGATTTGGAAATATCTCTCAAATGACTCTCATGTTGAGCATATCCTTCATTCTATCTACCCCTCTACATCTAATAGCACATCTCTCAGAAGCAATTATTCTAAATTTTGGAAAGATGTTATTTCAACTTGTCAATCCTATTTAGATATAGTCCAATGACGTTTAGAGAATGGTTTAAAAATTTATTTTTGGGAGGATAAATGGATGGGGGATAATTCTTTGGCCAGTCTATTCCCTCTGGCTTATGATCTTGCTTTTACTAAACACGTTAACATTGCATCCCAAGGGATGGTTCGTGTACATAACTGGATCTAGAGGCCCATCATTAGAAGACCCATAGATGGTCTGGATTGCATTTAGGTTGAGGGCCTTAAAAACCATTTGTCATCATCTAGAGTATGTCATTATCAGGGAGAGAGGCTTCTTCGAGCTGCTCTCCTCCAGTGAGGACAACAATGATGCAGATGTCAACCCTTAGTTTCTCTATGCCCTTGGTTTTGGCAGAATGATCATAGATACAGTCTTTGTGTATAAGTTATATCTTTTGGTTGTATAGTCTTTTGTTCCTATCATCTAGGTTTGTTTTCTTTGGTTTCATCATTGGAGTGAAGAGTGACAATAAAAGTCTTCTCTCTTCCTTCAGGACGTCTCTGTTCAAATCAACCCTAGATACTAGTTGTATATACTCTCTTTTATCTAGTTTTAATGCAATTTTGATAGCACATCTTGCCTTATTTTTACTTCAAAGAAAATTTCATTAAAGTTAATGATTCGTCAAAGATCCCACACCATTTGAGGGCAATGGTGTAGAAATAGTTTTAAAAGTGTGGTGTAGTTTCCACTATACTTTACAATATCAAATTTGCTAACCATATGAGCCTTAAATGCTTTACTAGTTTTTAAAATTAACACTAATATAAATATTTTATGTAGTTCATGGAAAAACAAGAAATACATCTTCTAAAATAAATATGACATTTTATGTCCCTTTTATTTTCAGTTGCCAATCAAATATTTCATTAATTTCAAGTATACAAAAGTACATATAATACTACATCATATTATCATTATTATTGTAGCTTCTTTATATTCCAATTAACTTTCAAAAAATTAAAGGAAAAATTGTGTCAAGGCCCCGAAATGTACTTTTAATATGCCCCAGACCCCCGTATAATTTTTCATGTGTAGTAGCCCCAAATACATTGGTTTTATGCGATTCAGCCCCTATTTGGACTTCCCAAGAGATAAAAATCCAAAAAAAAATCCATCACTACCCCTCCTCCTCCTCCTCTTCTTCTTCTTCTTCTTCTTCTTTTCTGCCTATTTTTTTCTCATGGAAACCAAAACACGCTCCTCTCTTCCTCTTCTTCTCTGCCTAATCTCTTCCTCTTGCTCTTCATCCCCTCCAATCCCACCATCTCCATTTCCCGTCTGTCCCTCTGCCACCACCAAGCACCCTCTGACCACATCATCTTAGGAAATCATTAAGAAGACTTAGAGGATGAAGAGAAGGAGAAGCGGTCAGCGAGATAGACAGAGAGGAACATGGAGAAGGAGTAGGAGAGAAGGAAGGAGAAGTAAAGCTCATTGAGCCACAGAGAGGTCCATGGTGAGGAGGAGGTAAAGAGAGATCAGGAAGGGTATGGATGGATTTGGTGATGGAGGGAGGTCTGTAAGAGGGGTAGAAGGAGGCTAGGAGATGAAGGTCAGTATTAAGGCTTGGATCTAGTCGGTAATGAAGAAGGAAGAGGAGGATAATGAGGTTTTAGGGACATGTGTTGTTTGTTAAAATGCTTGCAAGGTGGATGGTTAGCATGCAGGTTAAAATGATATTACTGTTAGATATAGGTGCCCTGCATGCAATTATTGTATATTGTAACAGGACCTATATGTATATAACATCCTTGTTCGAAATGATAGTATGCTATTTTGGTCAGATTTATCTGATGTTCTAAATATACAGATAATGTCCTTAGAATAAATACTAGACTATCAGACATTTCGGATAGTGATCGTAATGAAGAGATCTGATTAGTCGGTAACGTATATTCTAAAATGTTCCTAGTTGATGAAGTGTTGAGATAGGACATCATCACTTTTGTTTAGACTAGTGTATACTTTATTTCTCCTTTTGAAGGAGATGATCAATCTCTTAGATCATTGATGTGAGACATCAAGATACAGTATACAGGTGACTCATTAGTGAATGAGTTGACTGAACGACTCGCCGAGAACATCTAGTTGGTAATATACTTAACTGTCAAATAGAAGTTCTCAAGTGATATAGTATATAGTAGTCTCTTGACCTGAGGCATGAGTGCAATATCTTATATGTCAGTAAAGATGTATTTAGACTTTTACCTAACCACAGTTCTTATTGAATTGTGCATAACGGTTCTTGTTGGGTACATCCCGAGACATAAGTAGATATTGAGATGCCAAGAAGGGATTCGTCTCTCCCAGTATAGGGGTTGATGTCATAAGATTGTTTGATATAACTATAGTCTGGAAATCCTTGGCCAAGGTGAATAAGATAAACTGAGTGTCAGTTTGATCTTATAGGTTATGAGTTTAATATCAATAAACACTAATCAAGCTATTAGGGTTTGACAGTTTGCCATACCCTAGGCTCAATAGTTTGACATGGTTTGACGAAGAGACCGGACTGTACGGTATTATCATTGAGTGGTCCTGATAAAATTGGATAAGCATCTTGCAGACCTTTATCACAACTTATACCCGGGTGGTCTTCATGTGTAGCTAGCACCTCTGTTGTACTTATGGATATGATCCACTACCGAGTTTTTTAAGTTGGGCCCTAGAGTCACACCAAGCGCGTACTTGAATCCTATGAAACACAATTTATGGAGTGATGCGTATGATTGATACGCATATATGATTTCTTCCGGATACACATAAACGGTTATGTATATCGGTAAAATCGGAATGCTATGTGCTTAGGAAATGAATTCCAGTATTTTTCCCATAAAGTTAACTTTTAGTCAACTAGTTGACTTTTTGGTCAACAGTTGACTTTTGGTCAACTCTTGATTTATTTGGTCATATAGTGACTAATTAGTTAAAGATTGGAATAATACTATATACCGTATTTATGAAATACTGTATTAGTGATAATAATTTGGTATTCTCATTTATGAAATACACATACCATGTATAATGAGTCATGAGATGAGTCACTTAGTGGTATGGTTTGAGCACATGGTTTATTAGCACATGGTTTTGAAATGTAATGATTCATAAGATGATTCATTGCATGACTCACTTGATTAATCATTAATTTTTGATGATTCATTGCATGACTCATAGGATGAGTCATTCATATCATGAACACATTTCACTCTATAAATATGAGCTCTTTTTCTTATGGAAAGGTTAATGAAAAATTGGCTAAGTGTTTTTTCCATAAGAGAATAAAAGAGAGCTCTCCTCTTACTAAACTTTAGCAATCTTTGAGCAAGAGGAAGTAGTAGGATTTTAAGAACCCCGGGGTGGATATCTTGCCTTGTGTCTTAAGAAGACTCCCATTTTATCAAGCTCACTTGAAGACTTGGAGATCCACTACAAGGAGATTTTCTACTACAAGGAGCAAGAGCTAGGGGTTATTCGATCTTCCATCGAATCACGCTACGAAAGTATGACTTTCTAACTCTTGTATGCTCACTTAATAATAAGGATCATGTTAGATTTAATTAGACGATCCATATGAATATTTCATGCTCTCTACATGCTTAGTATTTTTGTACATACATGTCTTCCGCTGTGTATTATGCATGTAGACATAGCACGATTTCCTTCATGGTATCAGAGCTATGGTTCTATCTAATTGAATCTTAACATGTACATCTAACTCATGGAGGACCTTGTTCTTGCTTCTAATTTCTAGTTTACATGAAACTAGTTAATTAATTCAAGTTATTTTATAAAATAATTAATTACAACTAGTGTAGTTGTATGTTAGAAGCTTGTTAGTCTTTTTTGAGTTTGGATAATCCTTATGCTATCTAGTTTCCAATATGTTGCATAACTAGATAGATGCATATTTCTTAATGTTGATTAAGTTATATGATTTATCATCTTGTATGGATGTTATGTTTATGGATGGTAGTGGACAACTATTCTCTTGTATGTTTTGTATTGATGTAATAAAGTTAGAAATGTAATAATTATTTACGACCTCTTCCCTCCCCGAGCATGGGCTACGCCTACGGGTTTAGGCACTTGCTCACCGATCATGGGCTACGCCTACGGGTATAGGCCCTTGTTCGGGTGTGGGGGGGTATGGTTGCTTAGTTTAGTTATTTCATTTATAGCTTTTGCTTTATATTTAATGCAATATTATTACCCATCCTACGAGATGGTTTTTCCATTATAAATGGGGCTTGCACGTCCTATGTTTATATGATTGTAATAATACAGAGTTTGCAAGGGAACAAGCACCGCAAGGAGTTGCATATGGCTTGCTAAAATGTAATTAGTGTAGTTGCATTTTATTTTCTTTAGTTGTCCACTACCATTCTATATAAGTTTTACATTACATATGTTGATATGTTGGTTGTGCCCCAAATTGTAGATGTCAATACAATTGGGTGCTATTTTTTGCAAAGTTTATATCTCTATCTCACTAGAGAATAGTTTTTATTATAAAAACTTATTTTTTAAAACTTTGTGAGACATGGCAATAAGAGTTTATTGACCATAGAGTGGTGAGATCGACATTAACATAGTGTTAGTGTGAAAGATAAATAAACCTAAAGCAGTTAAAAGAGATGTATTTAGAATGAGCTTTTAACTAGTGTCAAGGAAAGTAATTATGAGATATAGCTCATGGGGTGATGCCCAACTTAAGATTAGGGGTGATGCCCAATCTTTCGCGCTATAGTCTTAAAGAGAAGTGGTTACTTAATTAAGGTCCGATAAATATTCCCGGTGAATAGCTCGGAACCCTCCCACCAATCTTGCGCTTTCCTGGCTAGTAAAGATTGGAATAATACTATATACCGTATTTATGAAATACTGTATTAGTGATAATAATTTGGTATTCTCATTTATGAAATACACATACCATGTATAATGAGTCATGAGATGAGTCACTTAGTGGTATGGTTTGAGCACATGGTTTATTAGCACATGGTTTTGAAATATAATGATTCATAAGATGATTCATTGCATGACTCACTTGATTAATCATTAATTTTTGATGATTCATTGCATGACTCATAGGATGAGTCATTCATATCATGAACACATTTCACTCTATAAATATGAGCTCTTTTTTCTTATGGAAATGTTAATGAAAAATTGGCTAAGTGTTTTTTCCATAAGAGAATAAAAGAGAGCTCTCCTCTTACTAAACTTTAGCAATCTTTGAGTAAGAGGAAGTAGTAGGATTTTAAGAACCCCGGGGTGGATATCTTGCCTTGTGTCTTAAGAAGACTCCCATTTTATCAAGCTCACTTGAAGACTTGGAGATCCACTACAAGGAGATTTTCTACTACAAGGAGCAAGAGCTAGGGGTTATTCGATCTTCCATCGAATCACGCTACGAAAGTATGACTTTCTAACTCTTGTATGCTCACTTTATAATAAGAATCATGTTAGATTTAATTAGACGATCCATATGAATATTTCATGCTCTCTACATGCTTAGTATTTTTGTACATACATGTCTTCCGTTGTGTATTATGCATGTAGACATAGCACGATTTCCTTCAATTACTTGGACTAAGAATTTGTGAATGCCAAGTATATAAGGAAATGCTATGCGATGTGCCCTCTAACTTGAAATTTTTGATTATTTCTTTGATGAACTACTTATCAGAGTATTTGGGCACAACTTTTATGAATGTGAGATGTTTTTATGTGTTATGAATGTGTTCTTTTGGTGCCGCACATAAGGTGTTGTTGTTTTGCTTCAACTAGAGAACTTGATGTATATTGAATTCAAACATAAAAAATAAATTAATCTCATTATGAAAATCATAAAAGTTTATATCAATACAAATGAAACAATAAGCAAAATTCAATTAAGATGATTGTCCATTGACCTCATTTTGTTACGTTTTAGATCATCGTATCTAATACATACTAACTTTAACCAGTACATGTTAAATATATTCTATACCTATTTTCTTTCATTATTACCTATTAACTATAATCAGTACCTATTAACTTTAGCTACTACATATTAACTATATCCATTACCTATTAACTTTAGCCTGTATCTATTAACTATATTCAGTACATGTTAACTTTAGCCAATATCTGTTAACTATATCCAGTAAATGTTCGATATTTTTATATATGCTCATGTAAGCTCTAATATATGTTTGCTTATTGATTAGTAGGTGATGAGAAATTATTCAATATATTAATTATAAGTTACTTTTAATATGTATGAGTCACATGTAGCAGTTATATATGATACTTAACCGGAATAATTTATAGTTAACATGTACCTATAATAATTAACATATACATGTGATAGTTAATAAGAACTAGTTATATTTAATAGGTACATGGTATATTTAACAGGTATTTGTAATACTTTACAAGAACATGTTATTTGGAGTAGTATCTCCTCTTCGAGCTCGCTATCATCCTCAAATTGTTTTTTTGTTTTTTGTTTTTTTTTTTTTTTGAGTAGTGTGTTAAGTGGGTATATGATATATAGCAGTTTGGAGATTGCTTGTAAATTGTTTGATGAAATGCCAAAGAGAGATTTGTGAGGTCTCTACAAGTTTAAAGCTTTAATTGGAAGCAAAGTTCAATTTTGGTAATGCACAACTGTGTCGAATTAGGATTTTGTGGCCCGTGCTAATGCTATGCGCACTACAACAAAACTGTTTTTTTATAGCGTTGAACGATAGCGTTTATGTTACAAGTGCTATAGATTGTATGTGTCTTATTTTTTGATAGCGTTTGTAAAATTTTAAACGCTATAAGTTCTTGATGGCAAATTTTTTTTTCTGACGCGTCGTTGAATACTTAAACAGAGACTGAAAATTAAAACATGCCGCCCAAAATTTTCATTCGTCTCCTCCCCCAAATTTCATTGGTCCCGCCCCGAGAAAAAAAAACCCTAACCCAAAAAAAATCTGCACTCCTCTCTTTCAGACCCACTCCTCTCTTCCCTTGCTCGCCTCAGCTCTCCCCTCACCGTGCGCTCCCTCTCCTCTCTCCTCTCCCGCTCCCAGCAAAAGATCACCGACCTCAGCTCTCCGGTTCTGGTGTGTTTTCTTCTCCGTCGACGTTATTAAAGAAATATAAGAATTGCCCATGAGTTATGATGTGTAGAAGTTATGATGCGAAGAACCCTAACCAAAACCCTAAGGGTTTCTAGGGTTTTTGCTCACTGATCCAAGATGGTAAGCTAGGGTTCTAGGGTTTCTCTCATTATCTCCCTTTTGCAATTTTTGCTAATTTATTACGTTTCTTGGTTTGATCGTAGTCGGATATAAGGAAGTGGTTCATTAAGCAGCACGATAAAGGCAACGGCAGCGCTGCGCCCAAACCCACCAAGCCCCCGGAGAAACCCTCGGCTCCTTCTGCCGTCGAGAAACCTGTGAAGTCCTCACCTTTTGCTTTTCTTTTATATTCTTTGTGTAGTTTGATCTCAGGATTTGAGAATTGAATCGTCTTGATGAGAAATTAGGTTGAACGAGGTCAAGAGAGGAGGAAAACCAGCAAGTATTTTGCGAATTCTGACTGTTCTAAAGAACAGGCGGCTAAAGCTGTTAAAGATGAGGTTATGACTGAGAAAAATACCCCAGCGAAGAGGAAGACCACACAGAAGAGTGGGGAGGATGTGAAACCCACGCCGGTGAAAAAGATCCGTAAGGTAGAAGAAGATGATGACGACTTTGAACCGCCATCCAGTGAGAAGAAGAAGGCCGTTAAGGCTAAGCCGCCCAAGAAACCAATTGTGAAGAAATCTGTTGTTATGGATGAAAGTGATGATGACAATGAAGAAGTCGAGGAGAAAGAGGTAAAGACGCCGACGAAATCGGGTGGGAGAGGCAGAGGCGGGAGAGGATCAGGTGCGGGTCCCGCGGCTTCTGCAGGAAGGGGAAGAGGAGGAGGGGGGAGGGTGGGTTCATGAATTTTGGGGAGAGGAAAGATCCACCACATAAAGGGGAGAAGGTAGTCTAACTATTTTGTATGCAATGCTATGAAATTGAATGAAATTTTAATTGTCTTTGCTTGTGATGTTGGTTCAGGAAGTTCCGGAGGGTGCTCCTGAATGCTTGGCTGGCCTTACATTCGTTATAAGCGGCACACTTGATAGGTACATTGTAACATTGCTTCTCAAAATTGGAGATTTCTTGCTGTTTTCACTATATATATCTTAAGGATGCCTAACCCTAACCTTGATAACATGCCCCAATGTGTGGGTTGTCCTTTTAAGAGGCAATACCTGGGTTGCCCTAATAACATCTTAAAGATTCGTTCCACTGCACTAAAACTTCGAAGTTATAGTCAATTTTGTACTCTTTAACACATAAATTTTTAGTTCCACCTATTGAAGTATATTTATGTCCTTAATTGTGTTCATTTCTTCTTATTGTTGCTAACAAAATATCTAAATTTGGCTATTGTTAAATTTGAAGTTTGGAACGGGAGGAAGCGGAGGATTTGATTAAACGGCATGGTGGGCGGGTTACTGGGTCTGTCAGCAAGAAAACTGTAGGTTATTTTGTATCTTTGGTTTTGGTTTAGCCCGATTTTAGTGGTTACACTTTATGATTGTTGATGTTTATTCACAGAATTTTCTTTTAGCTGACGAAGATATTGGTGGAAAGAAATCAGCCAAAGCCAAGGAGCTGGGGTATGAATGATCTTATATTTCTTCTGTCTTTTCTCTTTAATAATACTTCTTATCAGTTTTTATGAACTTCTTCTGATGCATGCAGTACCAAGTTTTTAACTGAAGATGAATTGTTTGACATGATTCGAAAATCAAAGCCTGCAAAAGCTCCAGTAAAAGAAGACCTAACAAAGAAACATGAAGAGAAGGAAAACAAGTCTCATATAAAGAGCAGGCCTATGAAGGTAAAGGTTGAAGGTATGTATTTAGCATTTGAATTTGTTATTGTGTCTGTCTATATAAATATATATGTACATACATGCATAAATGTACACACACATATTAGTTATTGGAAGGCTCGGTTTATCATTGAAGCACTGGCATAACCTACTCCACAGTTAGCATATTGCACTTAAACCTGCGAAAGTCCAGTAGGTTTTGTTAAAGTTATAGAAGCTTCTACACCTGACATTCGGTTCAGTTTTCAAAAGATATTAGTTTTTGAGCTCTGAAGCGCAATATATCTGGAGCTGGAGCAAAGAGACGTGAACCAATTGAGCGATTCTACTCTTAAAATTGTTCAAAAGAGTGATGCTACAGCCAAAGTGTGATTTCAGCATTCCTTTCATAGAGAGTGCATGACTGTAGATATATCTCACATACCAACATATCCCGAAATCACCTTAGAATTCCAACTAGGATATATCGCTGACTCTAGCATTCCTATGCTTGTTTGCCGCGTGATCGCTTTAGAGTGCTTCTAACGATAAATTATTCACTTAAAAGCTGGATGATTTTGTATTTTCAGTTTTTGAAGAGTGTATCAAGCATGTAAAATTTCCAGCCTCCCTTGTCAGATCCTCATCAAATTCGTCAGATCCTCGTATTCGTCGTCTTCCCCGTTCGTCATCTTCGCCGTTCGCCGTTCGCCTAGGCATCATCATCCTCTTCCAGGCGTCGTTCGTTATCTTCGTCGTCAGATCCTCGTCCAGGCGTCAGATCCTCGTCCAGTCATCATCCTCATCCAACTCCAACATATATCACAATGATGTTTAACAATAAAAGCTCTTGTTACAAATCAAGTTCTTCTAATTTCTCACAATCATTTTCTCTGTAGGAATTATGCTTGGAGTTTTCGAAGACAACAGGTTCAAGTCAGAATCGAAAAAAGCATCACTTAAGTCTGTAGATATTATTGGCTTTGGTTCCGGGCCATATTTGGATAACAAGCTCAAATTTGAAAGTGATGTTTGCTCTGGAGTGATTTTTGGAAAAGAGCTAGTAAATGCACCAGCCAATGTACTTACACCTGGTAATTAAGAAATAACAGACAAGAATTACATGAAGCTTGACGTTTGTTACCCTCATTACTATTATTATTTGGGGTTAAAAGGAGGAGACCTTTAAGCTTAAATATTTTCTTCTGACAATATTACTAACTGTTGCTTATGACCACTTTCAGGTGCACTAGCAGACGAGACTTTCAGGTTCTGCAGCGACACTTGGGGCAGCAAAAGCAATTGGACAAATTAAACCTTCTGGGGTGGAGGCAAGTTTTTGTGGAATGCAACTTCCAATTTTCCTTGGGAACATGAAGTTCTTGATTTGCTGAAGTATCAAACTTATTTTCTTCTCTGGGTTCAGTTTGTTGTTGCTGCCTGTTAAAATATGATCAGTGGTACAGGAATGAGACCGGGTGACATACAGCTTCTAATGGGAAAACAATCGAGGTATATTTTCCGGTTTCCTATAAGGAATATAGTTTGAGCAGTTTATACACAAACTAATAAGAGTCTACTTTTGATGCTTTTCTTATTTCATCCACTTTCAGTACCTGAAAGAAGGATATCTGGTCAGGAAAAGTGATTCAACAAAATAAGGTTTCCTAATATTCTGATCATTTGGCAATGCCATGTGTTCAATATCACACACGCAAACATGCACTCCCTCACTCTTATTTCCTATTGCTAGAGCACTGTCATTCATAAAAGTGAGGTTTTGATTTGAGAAGTATGAGGTTTGAGCTTACCCTGGCCCATGCTAGGGGTCAAAATTGCTTTTTATTATCTATATGTTAACTTTTGTCAAAGATCTAGGATAAAAATCTTCACTGTTATTATGTTGTCTGTCATTGCAGGTAAACAATACTGATGCAGAAGGAAGGCTTACTCTTGCAGATGCTTTGGTTTATACCTGTAACCAAGCTACATTAACAGGTGCTTGTATAGTTGCACTTGCACTTGGGCCTAGTATTGCAGGTACAGTGATTACTGACTTTAATTATATATATATTCCATGAGTTTAACTATGCTATTGTGGTAATTTTGAATGAAATCTAGCCAGAGGGTTAATTAATTTCATTTGTCGAATATCCGTTTATATCCGTGATCATATCCGATCCGATTCTCAAATATCCGAACCGTATCCGTTTCCGATAAGTGCGGATATGGTTAAGGTTTTTTCTTACCGAAGATGATCCGTATCCGTATCTGTATCTGTTTATAAAAAGCGGATATGGATATGGTAAGTGTTATATCCGAACCGTATCCGCTCTGATAACACCCCTAATCATAAGTCATTTGGAAGCATCATAGATGAAATGATCATTCTTATATTTGTGATAATTTGCAATACTTCTACACATTTTCCTTATATTGGTGGCAACATTCAGCTACCCTTGCTGGTTATGAGCAGCAAGATGCCCATGAGTTCTTCATCTCAATGCTTGACAGGATTCATGAGAAAGAGCAACCTAACCATTCAAATAAAGGTATTGACTCTTTGCTATCATTAAAGCCAGTTTTTCATGCAGAAATTAATAAAGAACAAATTATTATCTTCTTATTTTCATTAATAACAAATTTAAACAAAATTATTAAAGAAATTAATATAAGCTTGTGATTTCTAATTATTGGTGTTGTTGTTTTCTGTTTTGTGTCCATATAATGTTCATGGCTCTAGGATCTCATTATTGGTGTTGTTAATTTCTGTTTTTGCAGCAGTACAAGTACTCAATTGCTGAAGATGATGAGTCTCCCAAGTCATATGTAATGCAGCAAAGTTAGTTTTTGTTGTTTTGTGTACTATGGTTAATTTCTTGTACTCCATGTTGGATTATCCAAAGACTAGTATTTGTTTTTTGGCACATTTGTGTTGACTCTTCTTGTATGCTACAACTTGGTTATGTATCAGTTTGAACTTTTAAATGAAATATTTGCTTTTATGGTTGTCACAATTGGAAGTTATTTCTAGTTCAACCTCAAAGGTTTATAGGCACAACTGAAATGCTATAAGAAGTGGAAACAATTGCTGAAATGCTATTAAAAGAAGAAAGACAACATTCACTGAAACGCCATTGTAGTAACTCAAACGCTATTAAATGTAAGACAATAGCAGCGTAGAAATGCTATGAATGAAAACTAACTAATAGCGTTTTTTAACCGCTATGAAATATATTTGTCATAGCAATATAGAAACGCTATTGAATACTCTTTTATAGCTACATAAAAACGCTATTGTTGGAAACTAACTAATAGCGTTTTTCAACCGCTATGAAAAATATTTGTCATAGCAATATAGAAACGCTATTGAATACTCTTTTATAGCTACATAAAAATGCTATGGTTGGAAACTTTTTGATAGCGTTTGGGGAAACGCTATGTAAAGCCACAGACCTACTATAGCGGGTTCTGACACAGCGTTGATTAAAACGCTATGAAATAATACCATAATGTTTTTCGGCCGCTATGGTAGATTTCAGGTGTTGTAGTGGCGAGTTATCTTGTCAATAAAATGCAAAGGAGAGTACAAAGTTCTGATTCTAAATGCGAGTCATATTATCCTCTTTTGCTTAAAGATAAGTAAAATATACTTGTAGAATCATCTTTGTAATGGATATAGTTAATAGGTACTAACTAAAGTTAACAGGTACTGAATATAGTTAATAGGTACTAGCTAAAGTTAACAGGTACTAAATATAGTTAATAGGTAAAATGTATAGTTAACAAGTACTGGCTAAAGTTAATAGGTATTGGATATAGTTAACATATAATAACTAAAGTTAACAGGCAAATAACATAGTTAACGAGTATTGGTCACGATGACACAAAACATAGCAAATGAGGTCAATGGACAGTCATCTCAATTGACATCTACTTCAATTTTATTTCATTTGTATAAACATAAACAATTCCATGATTTTCATAATGAGATTCATCTATCTTGTGATTGTTGAATTCAATAAGTTCTCTGGTTGAAGCAAAACAATAAATACATTATATGTTGTTCTAAAAGAACACAATCATAACATATAAAAATAAATTTGCGGCGACAAAAAATACATCTTGTCATTGAATGCAAAGGAGAGTACAAAGTTCTGATTATGAATGCACAATTGTGTTCAATTTAGATAATCCATTCTTTGTTTTAGCTAAACAAAGAGGAGAAAAACTACTTTAAAGTAAAAAATATTGATTATATTCAATACTTGCTATTTTAGCTTGTACCTATTAACTCTAGTAAGTACATGTTAACTATATTATGTACCTGTTAACTTTAATCAATATCTATTAACTATACCAAGTACATGTTAACTTTGGTCATAACATGTTAACTATATCCGGTATTTGTTAACTTTAGCTAATATGTGCTAACTAAATCCAATATTAGTTAACAGTACTTGCTAAAGTTAACAAGTATTGGATGTAGTTGGAATATATTAGCTAAATATGTGCTAAATATAGTTAATAGTTACTAGCTAAAGCTAAGAGGTAACGAATATAGTTAACAGGTATTAGCTAAACTTCACAAGTAGCAGATATAGTTAACATGTTCTAGATAAAGTTACCATGTACTAAATATAGTTAACGGCCAATGGGTATACTTAACAGTTAATGCTTAACATTAACAGCCAATGTTCAAAATTAACATACTGTAGCTTTGATGTTTACATACACACAACCATACGACGATATGTCTATTATATTTTCTTTATATATGACCTGTTATTATTACTTACATTCTCGATCCACAATCACTCTCTCTATACTATACTCATTTACCTTTGAGCTTAGGCCATGGCCGCCAACTCTTAGCAAAACACAAATTTCAAACAAGTACAAAAGAATCATCAATTTTATTCTTAAAACTCAAGCAAAAAAGAGAAATATCAAACAAACTCATGCTCCAATGATGAAGGAAAGGACCAAAGAAAAAACAGTACTAAAAATAAAAGTTAGAATTGCAATAATAAACTCATTAACTCTGTAATACTAACTTGCAAATCATTAGCATGAATTAGCATGAATGCTAAATTTTGCTTCTTCACAAGCTCATTCCTACACACTTTAATCAAATCCATGCCTAAATCCTCAATCAAATCCATACACAAATTCAAAACCCTCTCTCTACTTCTCCATGCTTCAAACCTAGACCCAAACCTAAATCTAAACCGATACAATAGCTTCTCCTCAAAGCCTCTGTTCCTCCTTCTCTTCCCTCTTCTCCAAAAAACTCATTCTCCCTCAACATACTTAACCTCCATTACCGCCGGCAAGGAGGAGGAGCAGCGCCAGCGCGAGCGAAGGAGCTAAGGGAGGACGATGTAGGTTTTATATGTTAGATCTTAGATTGAGATATAAGTATGTCCTTTTTCGAGGATGGAGAGAGTAGAAGGGGAAGAAGAGAGGAAGGAGGAGCATCCATGAAATGAGTTAGGACACATCAAGTTTTGTTTTTTGGGAAAATTGTGTCAATGCCCCAAAAGTAAAACATTCATGTGTTACAGCCCCTCCACTTTTTTCCATGTGGTTCAGTCCTAACAAATGTCACATCATGTGATGCAGCTCTTTTTTCATGTAATTATCATGCCAACTACACATAAAGAGAGAGAAACAAACATAAAATCCCAAAATATCCTCATTTCCTCCTCCCTCTTCGTTCTCTCCAGATCTATCATGTTAGGTCCAGTTTCATTCATGTTAAGTCTAAGTTAATTCTTTTTAAGTCCAATTTAAATCTTGTTAAGTCTAATTCAACTTTTTATAGGTTTAAAAATAAGTTGAATTAGAGTTAATAAGAATCATGTTAAGTCTAATTTAACATGTTTTAAGTCTAATTTTAAGTTAAGTTCAATTTAATTCATATTAAGTCCAGTTTGATTCATGTTAATTCTAATTTAATTCCTTTCAAGTCTAATTTAAATCATGTTATGTCTAATTCAACTTATTTTAAGTCAATAAAATAAGTTGAATTAGACTTAACATGAATCATGTTAAGTCTATTTCAACTTATTTTAAGTCTAATTTCATGTGAAGTCTAATTTTACTTCATGTTAAGGCTAATTTGATTCATGTTAAATCTAATTTAATTCCTTTTAAGTCTAATTTTAATCCAATTTAGTGTTAAGTCCAGTTTAGTTCATGTTAAGTCCAATTTGGTCCATGTTAAGTCCAATTTGATTCATGTTAAATCTAATTTAATTCCTTTTAAGTCTAATTTTAATCCAATTTAGTGTTAAGTCCAGTTTAGTTCATGTTAAGTCCAGTTTGGTCCATGTTAAGTCCAATTTGATTCGTGTTAAATCCAGTTTGGTTCGTGTTAAGTCCAGTTTGGTTCGTGTTAAGTCCAGTTTAAATCATTTTAAGTCTAATTTAAATTGTTTTATGTCTAATTTAAACCTTGTCAAGCCTAATTTAAATCATTTTATGTCTAATTTAAATTGGACTTAACATGAAATTAGACTTAAAATAAAATGAAACAGTCTTAACATGGATTATATGTTAAGTCCAATTCGGTTCATGTTAAGTCCAATTTAAATCATGTTAAGTCCAATTCAGTTCATGTTAAGTCCAATTTGGTTTATATTAAGTCCAATTTAAATCATGTTAAGTCTAATTCAACTTGTTTTAAGTCAATTTTCATGTTAAATCTAATTTAGTTCATGTTAAGTCTAATTTAATTTCTTTTAAGTCTAATATAAATAATGTTATGTCTAATTCAACTTGTTTCAAGTCTAAAAACAAGTTGAATTAGATTTAACATGAATCACGTTAAGCCTAATTCAACTTGTTTTAAGTCTAATTTCATATTAAGTCCAATTTGATTCATGTTAACTCTAATTTGGTTCATGTTAAGTCTAATTCGGTTTATGTTAAGTCCAATTTAATTCCTTTAAAGTCTAATTTATATCATGTTATGTCTAATTCAACTTATTTAAGTCTAAAAAAAATTGAATTAGGCTTAATATGAATCATGTTAAGTCTATTTTAACTTATTTTAAGTCTATTTTAAATCATGTTAAGTCTAATTCAACCTTTTTAAGTCTAATTTCATATTAAGTCTAATTAAATTAAACTTAAAACAAGTTGAATTAGATATAACATGATTTAAATTAGACTTAAAAAGGATATAAATTAGACTTAACATGAATTAAATTGGACTTAACATGAAATTAGACCTAAAACAAGTTGAATTAGACTTAACATGAATTAGATTAGATTTAAAACAATTTGAATTAGATTTAACATGAATTAGATTGATTTAAAACAATTTGAATTAGACATTACATGATTTAAATTAGACTTAAAAGGAATTAAATTAGACTTATCATGAATTAAATTGAACTTAATATGAAATTAGACTTTCATATTAAGTCCAATTCAACTTGCTTTTAGACTTAACATTAAAGAATAGAGGAGATAGGGCATTTTGAGGTTTTTTATTTTTTTTATTCTTTTTTTATGTTTAGTTGGCAGGTAATAATTGCTAAAGAAAAACTACAGAACATAGCTCTCCAATTTAAGTGCTAAAACACATACAAAAAAAGTCAAATAGATTGCTGAAGTTTTTACCTATGGGACCTTGACATAATTTTCCTTTTGTTTTATTGGGCCTGACACCATTTTTCCCAAAAGAAATGGAGCTTTGTGAAATTACCATGGTAGGACCATCAAGTCATCCAGAAAGTCCCAAACGGGCCCATAACAAGCGCTTTAGCTGGGAAACCCCCGAATATTATCCCATCACCGTCATCAATCTCCACCGCCATCTCCCGCTGCTGACTCGCACGCCGCAAAAACCAACCAACCAGCAAACAAAAGCATTCCTTTAAATAAACAAAAACAAAAACAAAAGAAACCTCCACTTGACCGGGCGGTGCCAATACCCCCATCAAAAGATATCGCGTAGCCCAGCTGTACACGTCATCCCTCACATCACCCACCAGGCCCACCACTATTTTAATGGGATCCCAATCAAATAAATATCAGCCGTCAAGCCGAACACGCAACACGCGCACAAACAGAAATCAATACATGGACTTACCCGGCCCAAATGCCTTCTCTCGCGCTTGCGCTCCCAGGCTCGCAGCATCACCCTAAAAATATAAACCCGCAGCGAAGTAAAGGCAAGCAGCACACCACATTCGTACTCAAAAACTTAACCAAAACCAGCATCAAAAATAAATAACAGAGAGAGAGAGAGAGAGAGAGAGACTGCAACGGCTACTAACTTGGATTCAATTCAAATCACTCCTCACTGCTCTATAGGATTTGGAGGGAAAAACTTCAAGTACACAACATATAACTGTCATTTAAAAGAGGGGGAAGTATATATGCTGACAAATTCACTAACCAACTTTTGAATTATATTGGAGGGAGGGAAGGATCAAGATTACAAACAAACTTTTTGCATTCCTTCATTTCCCTCCCAAACTTCTCTCTACCAACTGTTTCTTCCAATAAACACCTACACAGACATGAAAAAAGCAGCAGAAAAACCTTCAGATAAACAGCTAAAAACCCCACCTTTCAGTTGTCCATTTCCTCCCCCCATTTTCCCTCTCTACTAGCATCCATGTACATTTTCTAAGCAAGTTTTAGTGCTTTGATGATTTCAGATGCTCAACAGAGTCATCTGCAACATCACCATCATCGTCTCTCTTCCTCTTTTTCTGGGAGGAGGAGGAAGAAGGTTGTGAAGGAACTCCATTGCTCGGCTGGGTGTCTTCATGGGCGACTTCCTCCTCTTCTTCTTCTTCATCGCAAGCACCGGAATCGCCTTCACCCCCTCTTTCATCTCGCTCAGCTTGAACAATCGGTTGAACAAGATAATCTCCATCGCCATCCTCTTCCTGAACATAAATAAAAAAAATCAATATTAAAAACTGAAATTATAAACTACCCTATGAACATAGGTTTGGGGCATATAACGAATTGTATAGAGATCATAAACAAAAAGAACATAAACAAAAATCAGATATAGATAATAATTGGAAATACAAAAAAGAACAAGGACATGTGGATCGGAGACATAATGTTTGGAAAATCAAGGAAAAAGTAATACGAAGGATAAATAGCTACATTATGATAAAAAAACATATCACATAAATAGACATGAATCAAGCATAGAACCAGATAAATTCAATGCCCATATAAAGAACATAAAATGAAAATACAACATCAGCCTCACAAACAAAGAATTAATAGACCAGGAAAATCAATTGATAAATTCAACAGAAGAAAAAATAAATAAATAAATTTTATACTGCTTCTATGAGAATATTGAAAATAAAAAATGATTGACTTCAACCTAACAAACCAAGCATATGCCATTGCAATGGGAGGAAAAAATCCAAAAGAAAAAAGTCCCAATTAAATTAAGGATTTTGTCATGTGTGCATAAAAATGATGCAAACTGCAGGACAATGCTGACAAATAGACATGAATCACACTTGTAGTAAAATGATAAACAAACCACCAGATCTGACGAAACAAAATTGCATCACAAATCGAACTGATAATTTTAAAACGGACTTCCTCAACCATAAATGTACATTTCAAGCAGTTATAGAGATGACGTTCTTTTACTGAAGATTAATAGAGTAATGCTATTCATAAAGTTTCTTTTGAAGAATGCAGATAAATTAAATATATAAAAGATTTGCAAAGATACGAATAAGTAAACAAGAAAACCAGGTAACTAATTCATGCAAACGAAACAGTAGGTCCTGATTTATTTTAAGGAACTAACACAGTGTTCTTTCTTGATATTTCAAAAATTAGTATTCTATATAAAAATCAATCTTTACAGCAGGATGAAAAAACAGCAGCTTAGATGATAAGTTGATAACACAAATAACCCGCATAAGCTTATAAAGTAAAAAAAAAATCATCAATGAAGCCAAAGCACCTGTAAATTCTATGATAAATTTGAACAGCATTAAAACCAACTACTTAAAAAAGTGCTTTGCCAAATCTTAATCAAATGACCAATCATCATTATTAATTAAATAATTAACTAAATTGACAAGCATATTCAAAAGAATGAGCAAAAAGGAAAGAAATGCAAAAAGAAGCCCTTCTAGCCAGTATTGAAATAGAACTCATAAATCAGTAACACTCACTATGACACTGTAACTTCTACATTCGACTAAGAAAAACTTGCATAAAGAACTGTCAGTCCCAGACCATCATATTTACAGTGCATTTTAACAGAAACCCCCTTATGAATCAAACAAATCATGGATGCCAACAAACTTCATCACTAAGAAGTAACAAACGAAATATTCATATCATAACAACATGCAACTAACAAGGTAAAAAAGCGATGCAGACAGAATATTTCAAAGCAGAATCATGAAACCTAACTACACGTATTTTAGCATTTTCATTCTTTTCATTTTTTGAGAGCAAAAAGATAAATAGCCTAAGCAAGTATTAATTCAAATACAAGAAATTAAGTGAATAAAAAACAAGTCAGTATGCACGCTAAACAATTCAATTTAAAGTCATGTGGTCAGCATAGGATGTCCTACTTTATAATTAAAGTCACATACTGTGTTTAACAGATAGATTTTAATTGAACAACAAAATAGAACTAGAACAAACAATAATGAAATGATACCAAGAACAACATAAACTATGTTTAACAAAAGAACACTAAGATTATGTATTAACTAAAAAATAGAAATAAATTCAATATGAGAAATCACCTCATCACCATCATCATCATCATCGGATTCATGATCCTCTTCCACACCCTCCTCATCTGCCTCCCCAATCTCCCCATTTTCATTCTCATCCTCTTCTCCATGCTCATGCCCATCAATCTCCCCTTCAGCACTCATCAACCTCCCATCGCCCCTTGGCTCCCTGTTCTCTCCTTCATCCTCAACCTCATCATCATCTTCATCATCATCTTCATCCACTTCATCATCATCATCATCCTCTTCCTCCTGGACACCATCATCGTCATCACTATCCGCAATATCATGCACCTCCACCACATCCTCATCCTCCCCATCATCCGCATCAATCTCCTCACCCATTTCATCATCATCATCACTACCCTCATAATTATCAGCATCGTCCTCATCATCTACATCCTCCTCCTCATCACCATCATCATCGACTTGCTCTGACTTGCTCTCCAACCGCCGCCACATGAAACCCATTCGAATGATGATGGTGCGATCCATTCGCCTCTCTCCTAACCCCGACCTCAGTCTCCTCCTCATCAGCATCACTCTCATCCTCATCAACATCCACGACTCCATCCCCACTCCTCCCAGCACCATTTACCCCCTTCCCCCTGCGATCTTCACCATCAACCTCGCCATCTCCATCGATTTCATCCTCCTCCTCATCTTCATCCTCCTCCTCCTCCTCATCATCATCATCATCACTCTCGGGCCTCTCATTCTCATCAGCATCCATCTTATCCAAATACTTCAAAGATCGGATCATTCCAAAAACCCTAGATCGGTAATCCTTCGCCCTAGTCACCGGACACTCATACAGATCAAGCGAAACCAAGCGCAACTGCGCGAGAGGAGCGAGATCTTCAATAAGCTGGATCCGATTGTTGGATAGATCGAGATCACGCAGCGAATCGAGGCCAGCTTCAACCAAGAACTCGAGGCCGCCGGCGATCCTGTTGTCAGAGAGAATCAATCGCTGGAGATTTCTCAGGCGAGGGAACTTCTCGAGCGAGGAGACACCGATGTTGGCTAAGGAAAGATGCTCGAGGTTGGGGAACTTCTCGAAGAGGCTCGGAGGAGGGAGGCGGCCATGGAGGCACTTCACTGCGCCATCTAGAGTTAGGGTTCGGGGCGCTGAAGAGGGGGATGATGACGACGATGATGATTCTGCTGCATGGACTTCGAGCGCCGCCTCGACCGCGCGCTCCCAGGCTTCATCCATTAGGGATTGGGAAGAGGTCGCCAATTTGGGGTTGGAAACCCTAACACTGGCCTCTTGTTTGGGGATAAATAGAAAGAGGGGCGCAAAATGAAACCCTAGATAAATTGAGGAGTATTTGCCGGTTTTCCTTTTTTTTCAATTTTACTGTTGAGCTCCACAACAAATAAACCCAAGCTTGAAGAAGATATGCTTTTAGATTTGTAATTTGTCCTTTTTATTTATTTATATCTTTCTTAAAAAAATTAAAACAATGAGTTTGTTTTACTTTTTGGCTTGGTTCTGAGTCAGATTGATCCAGGTCGAGGTTTGGACGACGGCCAGCAATGTTAGGACCGATTCGTAAAAAGGCCACCGTGACTTTTGTTTGCCCCGCGCGGCGGGTTTTGGTGAGGGGGGGGGGGGGGAGTATATAAACTGACTTGGGAATTAAAGACGCGGGATTGATGACGTGGAAGTTATTTGGACGGATGGGATTATTTTGTGTTTCTTTATACAGAGAGTCTTGTTGTTCTGGAAACTAACAGCTAGACATTCTTTTGTTTTTCTCAGAAGAAATTGGGAGCAAGAAGGTTGTGAGTCTTGTACACCGAAGCATGGGTGTGTATTATATAGGCGTTGGTTGGGTGACTTGGGTCTAGGATCATCAGTGCCATTATTGATGCGAGGTTCGTTGAGAGTATGCCTCCGACCTACATTGCACGCGAGGTTTCAGGTCGGGAGTAGGGGTTGGTTCTTGAGGGTGTTCATCAAATGGAGGAGAATGTTGTGAGGACGATCACTATGGATCTCACCGATAGATTCGTTAAAGGAGGGAGGGTCTTGAATATTGGATTCTCAATCAATGTAAGATGTATGCTTTGGTATTTCATTGTTGATTTTTTTTCTTTTTTTTACCACTAGATAGATGTATACGAGTTTCGTCGGTTATGGAAGCTGCAGGTGGTAGTGTTTGTTGGCCTTCTTGTTTTGATGATGTTTAACAAACAATTTACTTCTAATGTTGTTTGTCTAGTGTTTGTGTTTTCGTATTTATTCTAGGCAAATAACGTATTGGAGGTTGGATGGATTGCGCTTCAACGATCAAATCCAATGGAGGTTGGCGGAATAGTGGTTGAAGTCTATGCAATTCAAGTTGAAGATCCAAGTTCAAGCTTCATCCGCAAATACATTTTAGTTTTGGTTTCTATGTATATATAGTTTTATATATACATACAAGTTTTTAGTTTCTATGCATATATATATAGTTATATACATACATACATAGTTTTGAGTTTTCATGTTTATAAATATGAGATTACATATTTCATATTTATTATTGTTTTGGTTTAGCTACATAGATATGAAACAACAAACAAATTTATTCACATTTTAATTTGTTTCATATTGTATTACGTTTAAGAATATATTGCATAGAATATGCAATTCTATGTAAATATTGTTTTCTTCATTTATGGACTTAACAATAATGATATACATCTTCTATTAAGTCTATATAATTATTTTGTAAAGTTTCAAAACATGGTTTAGCCAAAATGTCAAAATTCATGTGTTTACATTTTCATGTTTTGGACATACTAGCAAAATACATGAGTTTTCACAATTGGGAAATGAAATTTATAAAATTTCTTCATTTACATGTTTATATTCATATATACAAACATTTTCCTAAGTTTTACTAATTTTGGAGTTGTTTTGTTATTTTTAATTGAATTTACAAAAACGAGTATTAAGCAGTTTTTCAGAAACTGTTTATCTGTGTTCAAACATATATCTTTTTGTTTTTATCTACATGTTTATAATCGTTTCTCCAAATTTCATATTTTTTTGGAGCTAATTTGATTCTTTATATATGTCAACAAAAACCTCTTTTTGCAAACCTGGAAAACTGCTTTTAACAGCTCACGGTCGACCGCGTGTGTCTCTGCGGTCGATCGCGATTCATCCAGTATCTGCATATGTGTTTTTATCAGTTCACGGTCGACCGCCAATGGCGCTGCGGTCAACCGCTATTTTTCCAGAGACTCAGCTATATTTGTTGAACGCCATTGACGCTGCGGTCGACCGTCACTTATCCAGCTTGTTTTCTTTGTTGCTCTACTGCTCGCGGTCGACTGGACCTATCTCTGCGGTCGACCGCCGAACTAGCTGTTGAACAGTAACGACTAGTTTCCAGCAGCTTTGTTGTTTGGTTTTTTGGTCTTTTTGCATGTGTTTTTGTTGATGTTTGGAGTTGTTATAAATATCCCTATGCATTCAACTCCTGATCCATCAAGAGTTTTGTTTAAAAACAAGTTTACAAAGTTTTAAGAAGTGTTTAAAAGGTGTTTTAAGCCGTGTTTGCGTGGGATATCGAGGTTGTGCCTGGCTGCAACTCAATACAGAACTCTACCTCTCTCACCGGAGGTAATCCAGGTATGTCCTGAAAGACATCCTGATACTCTGAGACAACTCTAGTCTCCAATAACTCAGCACCCTGATCCCGTCGCATCACCTCCTCGATGTACGCCAGAAATGACTCCGCAAATCGGTTGCCCTGAGAGGTGGCTACAATCATCTCGGACCCATCGGATGCTCACAACTTGACTGTCTTCGCAAAGCAGTCAATACTAACATGGTAGGAAGACAACCAATCCATACCAAGGATGACATCGAACTCGGACATATGCAATACTATCAAATCGACTATGAACTCCGACTCGTCTAAACTGACGGTACATCTCCTACTAACGCTCTCCAGAAGCGATACCTCACCTAAAGGGGTGGAAACAGATAAAAGGGTGTCTAGTGGTTGAGCTACAAGCTGGAGTCTAGCCATAAATACATGCGATATGAAAGAATGTGAAGCTCCCGAATCGAAAAGAATACGGACGGGAAAGGAATTCACAAAGAACGTACCCTCCACTACTGCTCGGCTAGCTCCATGATCACGTGGAATAACCGCATAAACCCTGCCCGTGGCTGAAAACTGCTCTGCTGCTGGAGCCGGAGAAAATGGGACAATCTGCCCCTGAGGAAACTCCCGAACTGCTTGAACTTGCCCCTCAGTCTTCTGCGGCTGCTGAATTGGACCATTTCCCTTCTGAGTTCTTGTTAGTGCACTGCGGCATTCTAATGCCTTGTGTCCGACCTTGCGACAGTTAAAACAAGTTCCCCGGAACTTATGCTGCTGACTTGCTCTCTGATCCTGTTGAGATCCCTTCTTATGAGGGCCCTGCTATTGCTGTTGAGGTCCAGTCAAGGGTCTCTTGTTCTTACCCTTGTCTCCGACGTGCACTCTCTTAGTACTCCCTTCCTTGTCCCTCTGAAACTTAGCTGTCCCATTTTTTTTGAGAAATGCCAGTTTCAGCTACTGGTGGTGGTGGTGGTGTAATGTGATTCGTCATAAGCTCCTCGATTGCTGCTATCCTAGCGACTAGGGGAGCCATAAGATCTACTAGGTACTGGGGATCCTGTTGCGGCTCAGGTGGTGTCTGATGTGGCTCGGGTGGAGTTTGCTGTGGTTCAGCCTGTCCAGATCTCTGAGTACGTGACATATCATATTCTGACATCTCTGTTCAAAAGAAAATAAGAGTTTAGGAGTCAAAATAGACCTCTATAAATAGCGTATTACAATACAATTTTCACATATATAGTATTCACACAAATACTTTGAATTTTCACCATATAGTTGTCATAAAAAAAATTTCTCAAATTTTGAGATATACGCCTATCGTCCTCAGTCATACTAGGAATTCCTTACGGACTCTATACATGAATCCTAAGAAACTCTATCCTAGCTCCACGACCCGACACAGGTTGATCCTAAGGATACGGGAACTAGAGCTCTGATACCAACTGTGACGCCCCTGGGTTCACACAAGGCTGCAGTTCCAGGTAAAACCAAGAATGTCAAACCTGCCATGCACCACACCGTGCAATAACATGTTTCACCATCACAATTAACATCTATCTAGTAGAGTCAACAACAGGTGTAGGTACAAAAGCAAGTAAAAGAAAATGCAAGAAATAACTGATGAAATAATAGTGATCACATTGATATCTCATCATCCAACATACAGAAATATATAGTCAATGTCTGAATAGATAAACTGGAATACTCAACAAGTCTCAAATACAAATATCCGACAAGAGGAAATAAGGCACACAACCTTTACAACTTTTAGAATAAGACTCTCAAATGTCTAAACAAAAGCCTACTGTGGAACTCCAAAAGAAAATATAACTAAGTAGACAGCTAAAGCTAAAATGCATCGCCATCAACCAGCGACTCTCCGGGCTCCTAGCTCGTTACCTGAAAGGGGGAGGGACAACGAGCGTCAAAGCACTAGCGAGCAACATCACAACCAACCCCAAGGGAACATGGTTCGTTGTATAAGAAAATACAGTTAATACATAATAGATCTAAAATCATTAATCTTACTAAAGAAGATTTTAGTATTTAGAAATTTACAACACGAGCATAGGTACGTCGAGCGAAATAATCCAAACAAGGAAACCCTCATGTATATACCTTGTATCTCAAATTGTAAATCCCTAAACACCAAACCTAAAGTCTATTATATAAATGAATAAATTAAAAGAAAACAAAACACATCTCTACTTCCAAACATAGTGTCATGTCAAACTCACATGAGTGACACAAACATAGTGTCATGTCAAACTCACATAAGTGATATGTCAGAAAACGATTAAGTGTCCAAAACATAGACTATATAAATTAAACGTCCAACCCATAGACTGCATGAAGTAAATGTCCAACTCATGGACTAAATATAACCGTTGTCCAACACATGGACCGGATGTGACCGTTGTCCAACGCATGGACCGGATGGTAATGCATATCCAACACGAGGATTAAATAGCAATGCATGTCCAACACGAGGACTAAGTGGGAAGGGTGTCCAACATGAGGACAAAAAGGTAATGCTTGTCCAACACGAGGACTGAGATGGATTATAGTCCAACACGAGGACTTCTATGGATTATAGTCCAACACGAGGACTGTGTAACTATGAAAAGTATATGTGGACAGATATACATAATCTAAACTCGTACGCATCTCGGTGTACATGTCTAAACTTGTGTCAAAAGTTAACCCACATGTACAAATAAGTCATTAGCATGGTAAGCTAGGGTCAGGCTATCGAGGCAACCCCGAAAAGCAACTCAAACAGATCAAAAATCTGTAAAACAGCTCATCAGTCGACTGATGTGTCGACTGATGACGTCAGTCGACTCATATGTCGACCGATAAAGATCAGATAACACAGCCTCAGCTCTCCAGTCGACTGACCAATCAACTAAGAAGCTGAGAAAACAAAATCAGTCCGTCAGTCGACTGGTCAGTCGACTGATGGCTGAAAATCTGCCCGTCGGTCGACTGATCAGTCGACCGATAGGCTGCAGAAACTCTGCACAGGTCATTTTTCACCCAAACTTTGATCCAAACTCATCTCCATCAATCCCAAGCATGAATAATACTGATATCAACATAATTGCACTAAACTAGAACAAAATCCCATGTGTGAAAACATAAACAAAACTCTAAACATGTGTATTTATGTTTTAAAACATCATTAAAACAAAACTCATGTTAGACCTCTTATAAAAACATTTCAGATCTAGATCTTCGATTCACAAAACGTTGGTGGGTTTTTAATATTCTGAAATCATATATCTTCCCACTATATGTTATAAAAATCCTTTCTTTATACAAAAATTTCATTTTTGGCTCATCAAAACTCATAAAAACTCTTTGAAAACGTTTAGAAAATTAGGGCAAGGTTGGGCGAGATGTTACTCGCCTCTGGGGTAATGAGAGCTCCTGGATCTGAGAAAGAAAGGTTCCCCTTCGCTGCAACGTGAAGATTTCGCCGAAATTCCTCCAAGATCTTCCCCAAATCACCAAGAACAAGGCTAGGGTTTGAGATAGGGGAGAGGGGGCTAGGGTTTTCTCAGTTCTAAAGTTCTAAGAGGTGAATTCGGGTGAGAAAGAATATATGTGAACTAGACCTGAAACCTGTAAAAACTGGAAATCAGCGTATCAGTCGACTGATGTGTCGACCGATACAGTCAGTCGACTGATATGTCGACTGATCTGGAAAAATTCAGTTTTTGTGCATGTCTTGTTTATTTGCAAAACCAACGCACAAAACTCTACACTCATACTTTCATATCATCTCAAATAACTTGTTATCATGCACATCAATAACCTCAAGCTATTTATCATAAAAGAATTATTTATTTACTAAAAATTCACATATATTCATATAAAAATTTATGGGGTTCTACATTCTTCCCCCCTTAGAAGAATTTCGTCCTCGAAATTCGGAAACTATATGCATCTCACAACATGAACTTCCAAGTAATACTCCCGCTCAACCCTAATCTAGTGGAACTAGTACGTCGGGTGAAAAATCCAAACAAGGAACCCTCCATATATATACCATGTGTTTCAAAGGATTAAGAATTAAGCGAGAATGTCCTCATTCAAGTGTTAAATGTAAATATAGCCAAATGTAAAAATATCATATAAGATACGTATCATAAAGATTAAATTTACCTGTTCAAACAGGTGTGGGTAGTCACGACGCAAATCCTCTTCGCGCTCCTAAGAAATCTCCTCGATGCCTCCTCGGTTCCACTGAACTTTCACCAAGGGAATTACCTTGTTTCTAAGTCTCTTGTCCTCTCTGGCAAGAATACGAACTAGAATCTCGACAGTAGTCAAATCTTCCTGAAGCTCAATCTCTGGTGTATCCAATACTCGCTGCTGCTCCTCATCATGCAAGTGTTTCTTGAGCATAGAAACATGAAACACATTGTGTATACTAGACATCGATGCTGGAAGATCTAGTCTGTATGACACAGCTCCAATGCGCTCCAAAATCTGGAATGGTCCAATATATCTCGGCACAAACTTCCCCAGTCGTCCGAATCGCTGTACGTCTTTCAAAGGCGATACCTTCAGCATGACTGAGTCTCCAACCTGAAACTCCAAGGGTCTTCGTCTCTTATCGGCATAGCTCTTCTGTCGACTCTGAGCTGCTAGAATCCTCTCTCTAATCAAGGCTATTTTCTCTGTAGTCTGCCTCACCAACTCCAGCCCAAGCATTAAGCTATCCTCCGGCTCGGCCTAACATATTGGTGACCTACAAGGTCTCCCGTACAATGCTTCATACGGGGCCATACCGATCGTCGCTTGATAACTATTGTTATAAGCAAATTCTACCAATGGAATATGATCCTCCCAGCTGCCTTGGAAGTCAATGACACATGCCCACAACATGTCCTTCAACACCTGATTCACCCTCTCCGTCTGACCATCCGCCTGGGGGTGGAATACACTGCTATAAGATAGCCTGCTACCAAATGAGTCCTGGAAACTCCTCCAAAAATGTGAAGTGAACACCGAACCTCGATCCGATACAATCATGTTTGGAACTCCATGAAGTCGAACTATCTCCCGGATAAATATCCTCGCATATGCCTCGGCAGTATAGGTAGTCCTCACTGGAATGAAATGTACTGACTTCGTCAACCGGTCCACAATCAACCAAACTGAATCATTCCCCTTCTTCAACTTCGGCAACCCCATAATAAAATCCATGGAAATGTCTGCCCACTTCCACTCTGGAATGGGTAAAGGCTAAAGTGTCCCTGCCGGTCTCTGATGCTCGGCCTTCACCTGCTGACAGGTAAAACATCTAGCCACATAGTATGAAACCTCCCTGCGTATACCGCTCCACCCGAAATGTCTCTTCAAGTCCTTGTACATCTTGGTGGTTCCTGGATGCACTGTGTACCGAGTACGGTGTGCCTCATCAAATAACTCTCTCTTCAGCTCTGCACTGGCTGGTATAACCAATCTACCCTTCATCCGTAGGCCTTCATCAGCTCCAATGACCCAATCAGTCTTAGGCTCTTTGGAAATCTCCTCCTTTCGGATTTGAATCCAAGAGTCTCCCAACTGAGCTCTGACAACTCTGTCACTCCAAGATGGTTGCACTGTTACAGCTCCCAAAAATGCACTGGTTCCTCCAATCTCGGGTCTAAAATCAAACTGGCTAAGAGTGATAAGATCTCGACGTAGCGAACACCTCAAGGCCGAAACCCGATGCCGACGCTTCCTGCTTAATGCATCTGCTACGACGTTTGCCTTCCCCGGATGATACTGGATCGCGAACTCGTAGTCCTTAATAAACTCAATCCATCTCCTCTATCTCTGGTTGAGTTCCTTCTGGGAAAAGAGGTACTTCAGACTCTGATGGTCTGTGAACAACTCAAACTGCACTCCATATAAGTAGTGCCTCCATAACTTTAGTGCAAATACCACTGCTGCTAACTCCAAGTCATGAGTGGGATAGTTCTGCTCATGCACCCTCAACTGTCGTGAGATATAAGCTACTACCCTTTGAGTCTGCATCAATACGCCTCCTAAGCCTGCCAACGATGCATCTGTATATACAACGAATGTCCTGTCGCTGCTCGGAATAGTCAAAACCGGCGCTATAGTCAACTTAGCCTTTAAAATATCAAAGGCCTTCTGGCACTCCACGCTTCATACGAACTGTACACCCTTCTTCGTAAGGTGTGTAATCAGCATCGCAATCTTCGAGAAGTCCTGAATGAACTTCCTGTAATATCCAGCTAAACCTAAAAAGCTGTGAATCTCTGTCACCGTCTTCGGTGGCTCCCAATCAAGAACTGCCGTGACCTTGGTCGGGTCCACTGCTATTCCCTCTCTACTGATGACGTGGCCAAGAAATCTGACTTATGAAAGTCAAAACTCACACTTGCTGAATTTAGCATACAGCTGATGCTCCTGTAGAGTCCTCAATGCTATCCGTAGATGCTCCTCGTGATCTGCCTCCGATCTCGAGTAAATGAGTATATCATCGATGAAGACGATCACAAACTGACCTAAGAAGGGACGAAAAACCCGATTCATCAAATCCATGAATACCGCGGGTGCATTGGTCAACCCAAATGGCATGACCAAGAACTCGAAGGACCCATATCGAGTAAGAAAAGCGGTCTTGAGAATATCCATCTCCCGGACCCGCAGCTGATGATAGCCAGAACGAAGATCAATCTTCAAGAAATACTGCGCTCCCTGCAACTGGTCAAACAAGTCATCAATCCTAGATAGTGGGTACCTATTCCAGATAGTGACCTTGTTCAACTCTCTATAATCTATGCATAATCTCATACTACCGTCCATCTTCTTCACGAGGAGGACTTGCGCGCCCCACGGAGAATGACTCCGACGAATAAAACCCTGAGCTAACAACTCATCCAACTGGGTCTGAAGCTCCCTCATCTCAGCTGGTGCCATGCGATAGGGTGCGCGGGATATCGAGGCTGTGCCTGGCTGCAACTCAATACAGAACTCTACCTCTCTCACTGGAGGTAATCCAGGTATGTCCTGAAAGACATCCTGATACTCTGAGACAACTCTAGTCTCCAATAAATCGACACCCTGATCCCGTCGCATCACCTCCTCGATGTACGCCAGAAATGACTCCGCAAATCGGTTGCCCTGAGAGGTGGCTACAATCATCTCGGACCCATCGGATGCTCGCAACTTGACTGTCTTCGCAAAGCAGTCAATACTAACATGGTAGGAAGACAACCAATCCATACCAAGGATGACATCGAACTCGGATATATGAAATACTATCAAATCGACTATGAACTCCGACTCGTCTAAACTGACGGTACACCTCCTACTAACGCTCTCCAGAAGCGATACCTCACCTAAAGGGGTGGAAACAGATAAAGGGGTGTCTAGTGGCTGAGCTACGAGCTGGAGTCTAGTCATAAATGCATGCAAGATGAAAGAATGCGAAGCTCCCGAATCAAAAGAATACGGATGGGAAAGGAATTCACAAAGAACGTCCCCTCCACTATGGCTCCGCTAGCTCCATGATCGCGTGGAATAACCGCATAAACCCTGTTCGTGGCTGAAAACTGCTCTGCTGCTGGAGCCGGAGAAAATGGGACAATCTGCCCCTGAGGAAACTCCCGAACTGCTCGAACTTGCCCCTCAGTCTTCTGCTGCTGCTGAATTGGACAATTTCCCTTCTGAGTTCTTGTTAGTGCACTGCGGCATTCTAATGCCTTGTGTCCGACCTTGCGACAGTTAAAACAAGTTCCCTGAAACTTATGCTGCTGTCGAGTGCTCTGATCCTGTTGAGATCCCTTCTTATGAGGGCCCTGCTATTGCTGTTGAGGTCCAGTCAAGGGTCTCTTGTTCTTACCCTTGTCTCCGACGTGCACTCTCTTAGTACTCCCTTCCTTGTCCCTCTGAAACTTAGCTGTCCCATTTTTTTGAGAAATGGCGGTTTCAGCTACTGGTGGTGGTGTAATGTGATTCGCCACAAGCTCCTCGATTGCTGCTATCCTAGCGACTAGGGGAGCCATAAGATCTACCAGGTACTGGGGAGCCTGCTGCGGCTCATGTGGCTCGGGTGGAGTTTGCTGTGGTTCAGCCTGTCCAGATCTCTGAGTACGTAACATATCATATTCTGACATCTCTGTTCAAAAGAAAATAAGAGTTTAGGAGTCAAAATAGACCTCTATAAATAGCGTATTACAATACAATTTTCACATATATAGTATTCACACAAATACTTTGAATTTTCACCATATAGTTGTCATAAAAAAAAATTTCTCAAATTTTGAGATATACGCCTATCGTCCTCACTCATACTAGGAATTCCTTACGGACTCTGTACATGAATCCTAAGAAACTCTATCCTAGCTCCACGACCCGACACAGGATGATCCTAAGGATACGGGAACTAGAGCTCTGATACCAACTGTGACGCCCCTGGGTTCACACAAGGCTGCAGTCCCAGGTGAAACCAAGAATGTCAAACCTGCCATGCACCACATCGTGCAATAACATGTTTCACCATCACAATTAACATCTATCTAGTAGAGTCAACAATAAGTGTAGGTACAAAAGCAAGTAAAAGAAAATGCAAGAAATAACTGATGAAATAATAGTGATCACATTGATATCTCATCATCCAACATACAGAAATATATAGTCAATGTCTGAATAGATAAACTGGAATACTCAACAAGTAACAAATACAAATATCTGACAAGAGGAAATAAGGCACACAGCCTTTACAACTTCTAGAATAAGACTCTCAAATGTCTAAACAAAAGTCTACTGTGGAACTCCAAAAGAAAATATATCTAAGTAAACAGCTGAAGCTAAAATGCCTCGCCATCAACCTGCGACTCTCCGGGCTCCTGGCTCGTTACCTGAAAGGGGGAGGGACAACGAGCGTCAAAGCGCTAGCGAGTAACATCACAACCAACCCCAAGGGAATAGGGCTCGTTATATAAGAAAAATATAGATAACACATAATAAGTCTCAAATCATTAATCTTAACTAAAAAAAGGATTTTAGTATTTAGAAATTCACAACACGAGCATAGGTACGTCAAGCGAAATAATCTAAACAAGGAAACCCTCATGTATATACCTTGTATCTCAAATTGTAAATCCCTAAACACCAAACCCAAAGTCTATTATATAAATGAATAAATTAAAAAAAAACAAAACACATCTCTACTTTCAAACATAGTGTCATGTCAAACTCACATAAGTGATATGTCAGAAAACGATTAAGTGTCCAAAACATAGACTATATAAATTAAACGTCCAACCCATAGACTGCATGAAGTAAACGTCCAACTCATGGACTAAATATAACCGTTGTCCAACGCATGGACCGGATGTGACCGTTGTCCAACGCATGGACCGGATGGTAATGCATATCCAGCACGAGGATTAAATAGCAATGCATGTCCAACACGAGGACTAAGTGGGAAGGGTGTCCAACACGAGGACAAAAAGGTAATGCTTGTCCAACACGAGGACTGAGATGGATTATAGTCCAACACGAGGACTTCTATGGATTATAGTCCAACACGAGGACTGTGTAACTGTGAAAAGTATATGTGGACAGATATACATAATCTAAACTCGTACGTATCTCGGTGTACATGTCTAAACTTGTGTCAAAAGTTAACCCACACGTACAGATAAGTCATTAGCATGGTAAGCTAGGGTCAGGCTATCGAGGCAACCCCGAAAAGCAACTCAAACAGATCAAAAATCTGTAAAATAGCTCATCAGTCGACTGATGTGTCGACTGATGACGTCAGTTGACTCATATGTCGACCGATAAAGATCAGACAGTACAACCTCAGCTCTCCAGTCGACTGACCAGTCGACTAAGAAGCTGAGAAAACAAAATCAGTCCGTCAGTCGACTGGTCAGTCGACTGATGGCTGAAAATCTGCCCGTCGGTCGACTGATCAGTCGACCGATAGGCTGCAGAAACTCTGCACAGGTCATTTTTCACCCAAACTTTGATCCAAACTCATCTCCATCAATCCCAAGCATGAATAATACTGATATCAACATAATTGCACTAAACTAGAACAAAATCCCATGTGTGAAAACATAAACAAAACTCTAAACATGTGTATTTATGTTTTAAAACATCATTAAAACAAAACTCATGTTAGACCTCTTATAAAAACATTTCAGATCTAGATCTTCGATTCACAAAATGTTGGTGGGTTTTTAATATTCTGAAATCACATATCTTCCCACTATATGTTATAAAAATCTTTTCTTTATACAAAAATTTCATTTTTGGCTCATTAAAACTCATAAAAACTCTTTGAAAACATTTAGAAAATTAGGGCAAGGTTGGGTGAGATGTTACTCGCCTCTGGGGTGATGAGAGCTCCTGGATCTGAGAGAGAAAGATTCCCCTTCGCTGCAACGTGAAGATTTCGCCGAAATTCCTCCAAGATCTTCCCCAAATCACCTAGAACAAGGCTAGGGTTTGAGATAAGGGAGAGGAGGCTAGGGTTTTCTCAGTTCTGAAGTTCTAAGGGGTGAATTCGGGTGAGAAAGAATATATGTGAACTGCTAAACCCGACCCTAACCCAAACCAAAACAAAACAGACCCGGAACCTATAAAAACTAAAAATCAGCGTATCAGTCAACTGATGTGTCGACCGATACAGTCAGTCGACTGATATGTCGACTGATCTGGAAAAATTCAGTTTTTGTGCATGTCTTGTTTATTTGCAAAACCAATGCACAAAACTCTACATTCATACTCTCATATCATCTCAAATAACTTGTTATCATGCACATCAATAACCTCAAGCTATTTATCATAAAAGAATTATTTATTTACTAATAATTCATATATATTCATATAAAAATTTTTGGGGTTCTACAATTGTGAGGATTTGTGAGAGTTGTCGGTTGACTTGATAACCGAGTGTGTAGAGAAGTTCCGGCTTCCAAACCGGGTGTGTCGTGATAGTGGAGATCTCCTCGAGGTGAGGAACGGGGACGTAGGTCGCGGGGACCGAACCTCTTGAACATATTATTTTGTTTGTGATTGCATTGGTGCACTTTTATATTCGTGCTTATTTTTCATATTGTATTTGTCAATTGCTTATTGTTTATTTTATCCACTATCTAGTTTAACTTGTTTCCCCTTGTGTTTGTTTCATATCCTTACATAGTTATCTTGTTACTTGCTAGGATATTTATTAGTAAGTTTTAATTGGTATTTAAATCGGATTAGATTAGCATAAACCCCTATTCACCCCCCCCCCTCCTCTAGGGTTCTTTCATAGCGACCTTAGGGTCTAACAGTGTTGTGGGCTTTGTTGATTAGGTAAATTTGATGATAACAAATATTGCAATTTGACTAACATGTCTCAATTGTAGTGCTACCCATTCAAAGATTGATCAAATAATCTACATGATATATAAATCAAGTTGATCAAGCAAAGCAAGGCTCAAGACTACAAGATAAAATTGTGGTGCTTCAAAATTGTAATTTTTGCAATTTATTTTAGTCAATGTTTGTTAAAAGCCTTAATGACACACACACACACACACTAGACTTAGATTACTAGGTGACTTAACCCCTAGTCTAAGTTAGTTTATACTAATTAATTTGAATTTAAGTTAGTTAAAATTTTAATCATGACTTTTGATTCAAAATTGATTTTTAAACTTAACTTAAGTTTTCAACTCATTTTTAAATTATCTAAGACAGTCGACTGACCAGTTTATCAGTCGACTGATGAAGACCCTGAGACTTAACTAAGTATCTGATCAGTCGACTTATATGTCCACCAGTCGACTGATCAAGGCTGGATATTTTTCAAACTCTCTGGACAGTCTCTGACTAGTTGACTGATATCTATATTAGTCGACTGATTCATCACACAATCGTTTTTAAAAGTTTCCGACGAGTCGACTGATCTCTATATCAATCGACTAATTCAACAAACAATCCTTTCTAAAAGACTCTGGTCAGACGACTGATGAATCCACCAGTCGACTGACATAGACAGTTTAGTACTGTTCGATTTTAATTTACAAATTGAATTAACTGTTCATAGCAGTTAAAACTCAGATTTTAAAAATAAATTTGAACATATAAGTTATGTCTTTTGGTCTGAATATATACCCTTGAGTTCATTTTTCAATATACAAGTTCTTGAACCAAAAATTTTCATATGCTCTTGAGTTGAAAATCTGAAAGTTAAAACTCTCTTTCTCTTGCCTTCTGTTTTCCAAAAGCTTTTAAGTTTTTATTAAGCATTAAAAGAGAGATCCTATTAGCCACTGATTCTAAGATCACTTCTTCATCAAGGCTTATAAGGCAAAATGTTGTAATCTTCTTCAATGTGTTTTTCTCTAGTTTGAGGGAATGTTCTTCTCTACTTTGAGAAGGGGACTGCATTTTAGCAAGGGGATTATTAAGATTATGCATGAGTTATTCTTGTAAGGGAATTCAAGAATAGTGGAAAATCTCAAGCAGGTTGCTTAGGGACTGGATGTAGGTATGAAGGACCGAACCATGATAAACTTTTGTATTTGCTATTGTGCTTTTCTGGTTTGAGTATTCTATATTTGCTTTGATTATTAATTGTTGATATTCCGCTGCATAGTTAATTTCAATTTTGTAAGAAAATTTTATAAAGTACTTTTCACACCCCCTAGTGCTTTGAGCATTGCATACAGGATCCAACAATTGGTATCAGAGTCTGGTAATTGTAATGGCATAATAACTAACCAGTACCATGAAGGACAATCAACACTACGGCCACCGCTCTTTAATGGTTCAAATTACAACTATTGAAAGTGAAAAATAAAGATCTACTTGCAATCCATTAACTATGAAATATGGAACATCACAGAGACATAATTCACAAGGCCCTCAATCCCATACGTTCAATAGAGTGATGATCTAAAGAAATTCGTCAACCTTGATGCAAAGGCTATGAATGCTCTATTTTGTGTCTTAACTAAAGAAGAATTCAATCATTTGTCTACTGCTACATCAACACGTCAAATTTGGCATACACTTGAGGTAACACACGAAGGTACAAACAAGGTTAAGGAATCTAAAATATTTGTTCTTGTACACAGGTTTGAAATGTTTAGAATGAAGGAAAATGAAACGGCGTCTGAAATGATCACTCGCTTCACCGACATTACAAACTTGCTTATGGCTCTTGGTAAGAACTATACACAAGTCGAGATGGTGAGAAAAGTTCTTTCTGCACAAACATCAGAATGGGAGAAGAAGACTACTGCCGTTGAGGAAGCCAACGATCTATCAACTCTCACTCTTGTTGGAAACCTCAAGGATTATGAAGTGTAGATTGAAGATAGAAAGAAGGACATTGAACCACAACAAACGAAGAAGAAGTCTCTTACTTTCAAGGCTGCATCCAATTCTGAGGAATCCGATGATGAAGAAGAAATAGAGTTGATAACGAGGAAAAGCAGAAAATTTCTTCGAAAAGGTAAGTTCAATCATAAAAATAAGGATACTAATGACTTACATGTTTGTATTTAAGTGTAATAAACCAGGTCATATGAAGAAAGTTCGCCAAACAATGAATACAAAGTTAAAGCCTACCAACAAGATGAATAACTTCATAAAGAAGAAGAAGGTGTTGACCCTATAGTTTTGATAATGATTTGGCAAACAATTTATTACTAATAAGTTCTCTAGTGTTTTGTGTTTATGTTTCTCTTTTCAGG
This sequence comes from Asparagus officinalis, assembly GCF_001876935.1. Classification (NCBI taxonomy): domain Eukaryota; kingdom Viridiplantae; phylum Streptophyta; class Magnoliopsida; order Asparagales; family Asparagaceae; genus Asparagus; species Asparagus officinalis. The sequence goes on from NC_033796.1 coordinate 80,518,851, forward strand.
TATTTCAACACACTTCAGTCAAGCGTTAAAGATTCAAGTTCATATGTGTGGATTTACCTAGGTATATGTTTGGTTTACTTACATATATTGTATGATTATATCTAAGCTCAATATATGTACACTTAACACGATTTTTGACGTTTTCCATCATATAAATGATTTTTCATCAAACGTTGTTAAGATATCTTTTATCTCATGATTATAGCTCTTTCATACTTCATTATATACATATAATACATGCTCAATATATATATATACATATTTACAGGCTTCATGTTAATTTTCATGTTCACGAAAAACAGGTTTTTTGAACACTTTTCAAAAACAGGGAGTTTTCACAAACGAAAATTGATTTTCCAAAAATTCCTTTTCAAACATGTTTATTTCATCATTTAGAAACTTTCCCCAAAGTTTCACTATTTTTTAAGTTGATTTGATATTTTTAATAATTTTTCAAAACAGCCCCAAAACTTGTCAATATGCCATATGTTAGTTTTCGGTCGACCAGTGCGGTCGACCGACAGTTGTTTTTTTCCTGAGCTGCTCGTGGTCAACCGCACCGGTCGACCGAGAGACCTCCAGAGACTTTTTCGGTCGACCAAAAATTCCATCGGTCGACCGCCTGCTTTAAATTGTTTTTCTTTGAGTTTTTGAGCGTAGCGGTCGACCGAACCGGTCGACCGGACCGGTCGACCGCCGAATTTGTACAGCTGTTTTCAAACTAGTTTTTTTGGGCTTTTACTCATGTTTTTGCTATTGTATTGGGGTGCTATATATACCTCATTGCTGCTCTTCTTCCATAGATCCAAGAAATCCAAGTTTGGTGTTTAACAAAATATTAATTGTGTTTAAGAGCTGTTTAAAGTTGATTTCATCAATCCGTTTTCTAGAGAAGTTTTTTTTCTACAACAAGAAGTGGCCTTCAAATCCCATTGGGATCATCATCTACTGTTCTTCTTGTTTGAGAAGTCTTCTAAACTCTTATATAGCTTATTATTTTATTTTTCATTTCATTTAGCTATATTTATTGAGTTTCATTCACTGTTATCACACACACTTATTAAGCTTGATATTTTCATACCATATAGTGTGGGTTGTGGGGTGTGATTTAGTGAGTGTGAGCTTCATTGTGTTCTCACTTGTTATTTGAGAACAAATCATTGTATTTAACTTTTATTTGTGAGAATCACTTGTAATACACTTGTACACCGAGAGAAGTGTGTGGCGAGACACGGGGTCGAATCCAATAGGAGTGGCGTCGATTGACGAACCTAGGAGAGGTAGTAATCGAGCACTTGAGGAGGAGGACACGGGGTAGGTTCCTACACTTAGTGTGTAAAGTGTGATTGCATAGTGTTTGTGTATGTGAGAGTTTTCCGTGATCTTGTAAACCGAGTGTGTAGAAGTTCCGGCTTCCAAACTAGATTGTGATAGTGGATATCTCCTCGAGGTGAGGAGCGGGGACGTAGGTCGTGGTGACCGAACCTCGTAAACATATCGTGTGTTTGTGTTTTGCTTAGCGTATATTTTATTCATCATTATTGTTCATATCCATATCATATTTCTTCTTGCAAGATCAAATTGATCAACATAATTTTAATTAGCTTTTAATTGGAATTAGATTAGCATAAGACCCTAATCATCCCCCCTCTAGTCTAACAATTGGTATCAGAGCTTGGTGCTCTTTGATTTAAGGACTAACCGCCTTGAGTTAAAGATCCAAGTTATTGTATTTGTGCTAATCTAATTTTGATTGCATTTTGCTTCTTACATATTATCTTTATGGATATGTATGATTCATCTAGTTTAGGATATGCTATTAATATTGCTCCTCGTTTGGATATTTTTCCCTATGCTCAATGGCGTATTAGATTCAAACTTTTCGTTCAATCTAATCAATTTGATTTATGGGAAATTATTGAGGATGCCTATGTTGTTCCCATTTTGGAAAAATCCAAATTGTGTGAGAATGATAAAAGATTGTTTAACATGAATAAGCTTTTGTTAGAATATTTGATTAGCGCTTTTCACTCATCGTTTTCTAACAAATTTGCTAATTTTGATAGTGCTTACGCTTTATGGAAACTTTTTGAAGCACATGAAGGGAAATTGGAGGCTATTCAACAAGCGTTGGAAAATCCCGCTTTGAGTTCTAAGGAAGCTTCATCTCCATGTACAATACCACTAGGTGATAACCCTAGTGAGGTATGCGATAACGATGATATTATTACTTTTGATGAACTTGCTCTTGAGTTTGAAAAATTACACAATTGCTATATTGATGTAAAGAGTAAGTATGTTAATATGAAATCCACTCATGAAACACTAGCTACTAAGTTTAATTTTATTGCAAATGAAAATATAATTCTTAAAGAATGCAATGAAAATTTGAAAATTGAAAATGCTAGTTTGCTTCATGAAAAACGTGATGCTATGTTAGAAGTAGATAAGTTGAAATCTATGATGAGTAATCTTGTTTATCCTACTTCTAGTAGCAATGCTTGTATGCACAATGATGAGTTGAATCAAATAAGAAAACGAATATCTACCTTAGATTCAACACTAAACACTTGTATTGCTAATAATAAAAAGCTTATGCACTTATGTGCAAAGTTCAATGTTAATTCTTCTAAGAAACCTATTCACTATGCACATATGTATGACAAAATTCACAAATGTTCTATTTGCAGTCTTAAAGGCCATTTTGCTCAATTTTGTCATAATGCACCAAAAATTGACAAACATATTCATGATTGTGCATCCCATCAAGCTTCTTCATCACATACACATGTACACACACATAGTGTAAATCATAAACATGCTCATGTGTATAAATGTGATTATTGTGATCGTTTTGGTCACTTGGCCATGTTTTGTTTCGATTCGAAAAGAAATTCTCGTTTGCAAAATAATTACAAAGAAAAATCTATTTTTGCAAATGAACCACATGCATTCCATTTCGATCAACGTAAACCATTCAAACCTCTACATTGCACAAATTGCAATCGTATGAGTCACGCTTACAATTTTTGCTTTGATCGTATATGTGCACAAAATACGCCCAAACGGGTTCATAACCCTAGGGCCTTGGATTTAAATGATAGGGGTCATGTCCTAAGTTCTAGTGGTACCAAAATAATTTGGGTACCAAAATGATTTTTATAGTATTTCTTTTGTTTTTGATATTTTGAATAATTGGTTTTTGAGCTTTGAATGACAAATTGTATTCTTTATGTTAAAATAAATTATTTGTATGATTTTATAATTAAAAACACTTATATATATCTTATAAAACTTTTAGAATTTTATAAAACAAATTTCCAAAAGGTCTAAATTGAAAAATCTCTCAAAACCAATTTTCTACTTACCTGCTCTTTATTTTGTCGCGGTCGACCGACGAAGTCTCTGTAAGTTGTTTTGGTCGACCGCGTCGGTCGACCGACAGAGATTTTCAGCAGTGATTTGTTTTATTTTATCGGGTTTCGTTTTTTATTGGATATTTGCTTTGAACCCGATATCATCTCCACCATTGATCCAGCTATTGAATTGATCTCAGCCTTTCCTTCAGCCTCTCAAAGACCCGACTCCTCACTTTCTTCCCCAGTTCAAAATTTTCCCCAAATTCGTTTGGCTTCCCCACGGTCGCCTGCCTCTGTCATCCGCCGATCTCAAATCGGTTCTTCCCCATCTAATTCATCTGGGTTTTTGCTAGGTAATCTCTCTCTCAACTCTTGATCTCTTTTCCTTAATTAAATGTTTATTTTTCTGGATCTAGGGTTTCTGCTTTAGGGTAGTTCTTATTTTGCTCTATTTTTCCTTTTGTTGTTTCAGGGGTTTCTAATTTATCTCATATCTGATCAAAACCCTAGTTGTTCATAATCTATCATGCCTCCCAAAAAGAGATCTAAACCTGAGTCTAGTTCATCCTCTAAAAATGCTTCTCATTATGAGGATTTTCTGTTGTTTAAATCTCTTGTTAAGAAATATAGAGAATTATGCAAACTGAAAATTCTTCCAACTAGATATATCAAATATCTTCAGTTAATCATGTAGTGATCCAGCTGTAAACCAACTCATGTTTAAACCCGGTTTCTCTTATCCTATGAACAACAATTCTCTCAATCCAAATGCCAAACTTATTGCTAGAATCGTTGCTCAAAACTTGATTCCTAAAACCGGTAGTTTCGATCACTTTGCCTCTGACAAGAATAATGCCGTATATGTCATATTTGCCAAAATTAAAGTAGATTGGGCAACTGTTTTTCTCAATAATATGGCATCGAAGCATACCAAATTCCTACCATTTGGCTCCTTTCTCACCCTCATCTTTCAACACTTCGATGTTGACCTCACCAATGAACCCAAGATTGAATCTAAGAAAGATTTCTTTGATAGGGTCTCTCTCTCTCGCATGCAGCTTTCGAGCTCCCTATCTGATCCTGTTGTGCCATCATCCTCTCGATCTAGAGCTTCCACCTCTTCCTCTTCTGATTTTTGTGACCGTCTGGATCGTCTAGAGACTCAGTTCTCAAGTGTTCAGAAGCAGGTCTCAACTATCCAGAGGGATGTTAGAACCATTCTTTCCTATCAGCGTCAGTCTCTCGGGATTCCGGATCCCTCTGTGACGCCCCTGGGTTCACACAAGGCTGCAGTCCAAGGTGAAACCAAGAATGTCAAACCTGCCATGCGCCACACCGTGCAATAACATGTTTCACCATCACAATTAACATCTATCTAGTAGAGTCAACAACTGGTGTAGGTACAAAACAGGTAAAAGATAATACAAGGAATACTGATGAAATGATAATAGTCACATAAATATCTCATCATCCAACATACAGAAATACATAGTCAAGATCTGAGTAAATAAACTGGAATACTCAACAAGTCTCAAATACAAATATCTGGCAAAAAGGAAATAAGGCACACAGCCTTTACAACTTCTAGAATAAGACTCTCAAATGTCTAAACAAAAATCTACAGTGGAACTCCAAAAGAAAATATATCTAAGTAAACACTAGAACAATACTCTCAAATGTCTAAACAAAAATCTACTGTGGAACTCCAGAAGAAAATATATAACTAAATAGACGGCGGAGGCTAAAATGCATCCCCATCAACCTGCGACTCTCCGGCTCCTGGCTCGTTACCTGAAAGGGGGAGGGACAACGAGCGTCAAAGCGCTAGCGAGTAACATCACAACCAACCCCAATGGAACAGGACTCGTTGTATAAGAAAATACAGTTAATATATAAGAGATCTAAAATCATTGATCTTACTAAAAAGGGTTTTAGTATTTAGAAATTTACAACACGAGCATAGGTACGTCGAGCGAAATAATCCAAACAAGGAAACCCTCATGTATATACCTTGTATCTCAAATTGCAAATCTCTAAACACCAACCCCGAGATTCTAGTACAGTAACAATAATAAAAGAAATACGACAAAACACCAGAGCATAAATACAGTGCTGTGACATAGCCAACATGAGTATCATGTTATTACTTACATGAATATCATATCAAAATCTACATAAGTGTCATGTCAAACTCACATGAGTGACATGTTAGAAAACGATTGAGTGTCCAAAACATAGACTATATAAATTAAACGTCCAACCCATAGACTGCGTTAAGTAAACGTCCAACTCATGAACTGAATATAACTGTTGTCCAACGCATGGACCGGATATGACCGTTGTCCAACGCATGGACCGGATGTGACCGTTGTCCAACGCATGGACCGGATGGTAATGCATATCCAGCACGAGGATTAAATAGCAATGCATGTCCAACACGAGGACTAAGTGGGAAGGGTGTCCAACACGAGGACCAAAAGTTAATGCTTGTCCAACACGAGGACTGAGAAATGGTGAAAATATCGCTGAGATACATAGTGAAATCTACCTATATCAATTCACAATCAAATCAGTGTGTATATCCACATTTGGTACTCTCAGGTCATCTATCATGCATGGATACATAATAAGACTAAAAAACCAGAGTCAGATGATCCAGGCAAAATCTCAAATATGAGAAAAATACACAGAACAGGAAAATTGCAACAGACAGTGCGTCGGTCGACCGACTCGGTCGACCGTACACTGATACGAGCCTGG
>NC_033796.1:80525214-80541250 GCF_001876935.1 Asparagus officinalis
TAGAACTCCTGAACACGCATGAGCATGCTCCTCCTTCGATAGAATCGCTCCAAATCCCGCTGAAACCCTTCGAGACTCCTCAAAAATCGCCAAGAACGGATCTAGGGTTTGGGAGAGAAGAGGGGGTCTGCTAGGGTTTGTAAAATAGAAGAAAAGAGATGATTTTCGTGATATAACATGTATATATATAGCAGCAAACCCGAAACCCGAAACTGGAAATTCAGTCTAACTAGGAATATTCTATTTGGTATTTTGGCTATAACTTTCTCATACGACCTAGGAATAAGGTGATCTAAGATTTGTTGGAAAGATCTTGAAGAGACCTACAACTTTGGTATTATACACTGTTCCAGATTCTTAATGAATCGATATGAAAAATATAGAAACTCTTAACTGGTCAAAATTCCCAGATTCTCACTCTTGGCCTTTGTGCATGATTTGTGTATTTGTACTCACATATATACATATATACGTTGAATTGATCTCAAATCAATTCCTAGCATACTCAAACATCATAATATATTATATATAAATGTATAACATATTTATTATTATTTATCATAAAGTATTCAAATTTTCGGGGTTTTACACTTATGCTAAATTTTTAAAAGAATTGTGGACTAAGAAGAGTCCTCAATAGGTACCGGAAGTCGCGCGGCATAACATCTTCGTGCTCCCGAAAATCATCTTCGATGTCTACACTTAACCATCAAAAATGTAAATACCCCCACTTAACCCCTAATTAAATAGAACAAGTACATCGAGCAAAAAATCCAAACAATGAACCCCTCATATATATACCATATGTTCCATGTACTTAGGAGATAAGTGTTAATACCCTCATTTTAGTGTTAAGTATAAACATCACCATACAGGTAACCATATGCCATAAACAAGTCATACAAAAATTTAATTTACTTGATCAAACAATTATGGGTAGTCGCGATGTATATCCTCCTCGCGCTCCGGAGAAACCTCCTCAACTCCTTTCCGATTCCACTGAATTTTCGCCAAGGGAAAAATATCTTGTTTCTAAATTTCTTGTCTTCTCTAGCAAGTATACAAACTGGGATTTCGATCGTAGTCAAATCAACCTGAAGCTAAATCTTCGATGCGTTCAACACTCACTGCTGCTCTTATCATGAAATTGCTTCTTGAACATTAAAACATGAAATACTTTATGTACACTAGACATCGGTGCTGGAAAGTCTAGTCCATATGAAATAGCTCCAATAAGCTCCAAAATCTGAAACGGTCCAATATATCTCAGCTCAAGCTTCCCCCGTCGTCCAAAAACCGTCGTCCAAATCGCTGTACACCTTTCATAGGCGATACCTTCAGCATGACTGTCTCCCACCTGAAACTCCAAGGGTCTTCGCCTCTTATCGGTATAGCTCTTCTGCCGACTCTGAGCTGCTAGAATCCTCTCTCTGATCAAGGCTATTTTCTCAGTAATCTGCCTCACCAACTCCGGCCCAAGCATCAAGCTGTCCTCCGGCTCGTCCTAACAAATCGGTGACCTACAAGGTCTCCCGTACAATGCTTCATACGGGGCCATACCAATCATCGCTTGATAACTATTGTTATAAGCGAATTCTACCAATGGAATATGATCCTCCCAGCTGCCTTGGAAGTCAATAACACATGCCCGCAACATGTCCTCCAACACCTGATTCACCCTCTCCGTCTGACCATCCGTCTGGGGGTGGAATACACTGCTATAAGATAGCTTGCTGCCAAATGAGTCCTGGAAACTCCCCCAAAAATGTGAAGTAAAAACCGATTCTTGATCCAATACGATCGTGTCCGGAACTCCGTGAAGTCAAACTATCTCACGAATGAAAATCCTCGCATAAGCCTCGGCTATATAAGTAGTCCTCACTGGAATGAAATGTGCTGACTTCGTCAACCGGTCCACTATCACCCAAACAGAATCATTCCCCTTCTTCGACTTCGGCAACCCCACAATAAAATCTATAGAAATGTCTGCCCACTTCCACTCTGGAATGGGTAAAGGCTGAAGTGTCCCTGCCGGTCTCTGATGCTCTTCCTTCACCTGCTGACAGGTAAAACATCTAGCCACATACTCTGTTATCTCCTTCCGCATACCACTCCACCAAAAGTGTCTCTTCAAATCCTTGTACACCTTGGTGGTTCTTGGATGCACTGTGTACCGAGTATGGTGTGCCTCATCAAAATTCCCTCTTCAGCTCTGCGTTGGCTGGCATAACTAATCTACCCTTCATCCGTAGACCTCCATCAGCTCCAATGGTCCAATCAGTCTTAGGCTCTTTGAAAATCTTCTCCTTTCGGATTTGAATTCAAGAGTCTCCCAACTGAGCTCTGACAACTCTGTCACTCCAAGATGGCTGCACCGTCATAGCTCCCAAAAATACACTGGTTCCTCCAATCTCGGTTCTAAAATCAAACTGGTTAAGAGTGATAAGATCCCAATGCAATGAACACCTCAAGGCTGAAATCTGATGTCTACGCTTCCTACTTAAAGCATCTGCCACGACATTCGCCTTCCCCGGATGATACTGGATCGCGAACTCGTAGTCCTTAATAAACTCAATCCACCTCCTCTATTTTTGGTTGAGTTCCTTCTAGGAAAAGAGGTACTTCAGACTCTGATGGTCTGTAAACAACTCAAACTGCACTCCATATAAGTAGTGCCTCCATGACTTCAGTGCAAATACCACTGCTGCTAACTCCAAGTCATGTGAGATATAAGCTACTACCCTCTGGGTCTGCATCAATACGCCTCCTAAGCCTGCCAACGATGCATCTGAATATACGACGAATATCTTGTCACTGCTCGGAATAGTTAGAATCGGCGATATAGTCAACTTAGTCTTCTGGCACTCCATGCTCCATATGAACTGTACACCCTTCTTCGTAAGGTGTGTAATAGGCGTCGCAATCTTCGAGAAGTCCTGAATGAACTTCCTATAATATCCAGCTAGACCCAAAAAGCTGCGAATCTCTGTCACCGTCTTCGCTGGCTCCCAATCAAGAACTGCCGTGACCTTAGCCTGGTCCACTGCTATGCCCTCTCTACTAATGATGTGGCCAAGGAATTTGACTTCTGAAAGCTAAAATTCACATTTGCTAAACTTGGCATACAACTGATGCTCCTGAAGAGTCCTCAATGCTATCCGTAGATGCTCCTCGTGATCCGCCTCCAATCTCGAGTAAATGAGAATATCATCGATGAAAACGATCACGAACTGATCTAAGAAGGGACGGAAAACCCGGTTCATCAAGTCCATGAATACTGCGGGTGCATTGGTCAACCCAAATGGCATAACCAAGAACTCGAAAGAACCATATCGAGTAAGAAAGGCGGTTTTGGGAATATCAATCTCCCTAACCCGCAACTGATGATAGCCAGAACGAAGATCAATCTTTGAGAAATACTACGCACCCTACAACTGGTCAAACAAGTCATTAATCCTAGGTAGTGGGTATCTATTCCGGATAGTGACCTTGTTCAACTCTCTATAATCTATGCATAATCTCATACTACCGTCTTTCTTCTTCACGAAGAGGACCGGCGCGCCCCACAGAGAATGACTCTGGCGAATAAAATCCTGAGCTAAAAACTTATCCAACTGGGTCTGAAGCTCCCTCATCTCAGCTGGTGCCATACGATAGGGTGCGTGGGATATCGGGGCTGTGCCTATCTGCAACTCAATACAAAACTCCACCTCTCTCACCGGAGGTGATTCAGGTATGTCCTAAAAGACATCCTGATACTCTGAGACAACTCTAGTCTCCAATAAATCAGCACCCTGATCCCGTCGCATCACCTCCTCGATATACGCCAGAAATGACTCCGCAAGTCGGTTGCCCTGAGAGGCGGCTACAATCATCTCGGACCCGTCAGACGCTCGCAACTTGACTGTCTTTGCAAAGCAGTCAATGCTAACATGGTAGGAAGACAACCAATCCATACTAAGGATGACATCGAACTCGGACATACGCAACACTATCAAATCAACTATGAACTCTGACTCGTCTAAACTGACGGTACACCTCCTACAAACGCTCTCCAGAAGCGATACCTCTCCTAAAGGGGTGGAAACAGATAAAGGGGTGTCTAGTGGCTGAGCTACCAGCTGGAGTCTAGCCATAAATGCATGCGATATGAAGGAATGCGAAGCTCCCGAATCGAAAAGAATACGGGTGGGAAAAGAATTCACAAAGAACGTACCCTCCACTACGGCTCCGCTAGCTCCATGATCGCGTGGAATAACCACATAAACCCTGCCCGTGGCTGAAGACTGCTCTACTGCTGGAGCTGGAGAAAATGGGACAATCCACCCCTGAGGAAACTTCTGAACTGCTCGAACTTGCCCCCCAGTCTTCTGCTGCTGCTGAATTGGACCATTTCCCTTCTGAGCTCTTGTTGGTGCACTACGACACTCTAATGCCTTGTGTCCGACCTTGCGATAGTTAAAACAAGTTCCCCGGAACTTGTGCTGCTGACGTGCTTTCTGATCCTGTTAAGATCCCTTCTTATGAGGGCCCTGCTGTTGCTGTTGAGGTCCAGTCAAGGGTCTCTTGTTCTTACCCTTGTCTCCGACGTGCACTCTCTTAGTACTCCCTTCCTTGTCCCTCTGAAACTTAGCTGTCCTATTTTTTTGAGAAATAGCGGTTTCAGCTACTGGTGGTGGTGGTGTAATGTGATTCGTCACAAGCTCCTCGATTGCTGCTATCCTAGCGACTAGGGGAGCCATAAGATCCACTAGGTACTGGGGAGCCTGCTGCGGCTCAGGTGATGTCTGATGTGGCTCGGGTGGAGTTTACTGTGGTTCAGCCTGTCCAGATCACTGAGTACGTGACATATCATATTCTGACATCTCTGTTCAAAAGAAAATAAGAGTTTAGGAGTCAAAATAGACCTCTATAAATAGCGTATCACAATACAATTTTCACCTATATAGTATTTGCATAAATACTTTAAATTTATACAAAATAGTCGTCATAAAAAAAAATTCTCAAAATTTTGAGATATACGTATAAATCGTCCTCACTCATACTAGGAATTCCTTTCGGACTCTATACAGGAATCCTAAGAAACTCTATCCTAGTTCTACGACTCGACACAGGATGATCCTAAGGATATTGGAACCTGGCTCTGATACCAACTGTGACGCCCCTGGGTTCACACAAGGCTGCAGTTCAAGGTGAAACCAAGAATGTCAAACCTGCCATGCGCCACACCGTGCAATAACATGTTTCACCATCACAATTAACATCTATCTAGTAGAGTCAACAAGTAGTGTAGGTACAAAACAGGTAAAAGATAATACAAGGAATACTGATGAAATGATAATAGTCACATAAATATCTCATCATCCAACATATAGAAATATATAGTCAAGATCTGAGTAGATAAACTAGAATATTCAACAAGTCTCAAATACAAATATCTGGCAAAAAGGAAATAAGGCACACAACCTTTACAACTTCTAGAACTCAACAAGTCTCAAATACAAATATCTGGCAAAAAGGAAATAAGGCACACAACCTTTACAACTTCTAGAACAAGACTCTCAAATGTCTAAACAAAAATCTGAACAAGACTCTCAAATGTCTAAACAAAAATCTACTGTGGAACTCCAGAAGAAAATATATAACTAAATAAACGGCGGAGGCTAAAATGCATCCCCATCAACCTACGACTCTCCGGCTCCTGGCTCGTTACCTGAAAGGGGGAGGGACAACGAGCATCAAAGCGCTAGCGAGTAACATCACAACCAACCCCAAGGGAACAGGGCTCGTTGTATAAGAAAATACAGTTAATATATAAGAGATCTAAAATCATTGATCTTACTAAAGAGGGTTTTAGTATTTAGAAATTTACAACACGAGCATAGGTACGTCGAGCGAAATAATCCAAACAAGGAAACCCTCATGTATATACCTTGTATCTAAAATTGCAAATCTCTAAACACCAACCCCGAGATTCTAGTACAGTAACAATAATAAAAGAAATACAACAAATACCAGAGCATAAATACAGTGCTGTGTCATAGCCAACATGAGTATCATGTTATTACTTACATGAATATCATATCAAAATCTACATAAGTGTCATGTCAAACTCACATGAGTGACATGTCAGAAAACGATTAAGTGTCCAAAACATATACTATATAAATTAAACGTCCAACCCATAGACTGCGTGAAGTAAACGTCCAACTCATGAACTGAATATAACCGTTGTCCAACGCATGGACCAGATGTGACCATTGTCCAACGCATGGACCGGATGTGACCATTGTCCAACGCATGGACCAGATGGTAATGCATATCCAGCACGAGGATTAAATAGCAATGCATGTCCAACACGAGGACTAAGTGGGAAGGGTGTCCAACACGAGGACTAAAAGGTAATGCTTATCCAACACGAGGACTGAGAAATGGTGAAAATATCGCTGAGATACATAGTGAAATCTACCTATATCAATTCACAATCAAATCAATGTGTATATCCACATTTGGTACCCTCAGGTCATCTATCATGCATGGATACATAATAAGACTAAAAAACTAGAGTCAGATGATCCAGGCAAAATCTCAAATATGAGAAAAATGCACAGAACAGGAAAATTGCAACAGACAGTGCGTCGGTCGACCGACTCGGTCGACCGTACACTGATACGAGCCTGGCGGTCGACCGCTAGGCATTTCGGTCGACCGGCAGAACGTCGCGGTCGACCACAAGATTTTCGCATCATATGCTATAAAGAACATATTTTTATACTCACATATACGTTTTAGGCTCAACAAATCCCATTAAAACTGATTAGAAAACTTTTAAGAACATAGGAGAGGACTGGGCGAGATGTTACTCGCCTGAGGGGGAATTGTAGAACTCCTGAACACGCGTGACCATGCTCCTCCTTCGATAGAATCGCTCCAAATCCCGCTGAAACCCTTCGAGACTCCTCAAAAATCGCCAAGAACGGATCTAGGGTTTGGGAGAGAAGAGGGGGTCTGCTAGGGTTTGTAAAATAGAAGAAAAGAGATGATTTTCGTAATATAACATGTATATATATAGCAGCAAACCCGAAACCCGAAACCCGAAACCCGAAACTGGAAATTCAGTCTGACTAGGAATATTCTCTTCGGTATTTTGGCTATAACTTTCTAATACGACCTAGGAATAAGGTGATCTAAGATTTTTTGGAAAGCTATTGAAGATACCTACAACTTTGGTATTATACACTTTCCCGGATTCTTAATGAATGAGTGTGAAAAACATAAAAACTCTCAACTGGTCAAAATTCCCAGATTCTCACTCTTGGCCTTTGTGCATGATTTGTGTATTTGTACTCACATATATACATATATACGTTGAATTGATCTCAAATCAATTCCTAGCATACTCAAACATCATAATATATTATTTATAAATGTATAACATATTTATTATTATTTATTATAAAGTATTCAAATTTTCGGGGTTTTACACCCTCTTCTAACTCTGAGTCTGATTCTGAGGAGGGCCTTGCTGAAAGATCAGGATCTTCTGATGGTGATAGTGATGGTGATGGTGATGATGATGGTGATAGTGATGATTGATCTTGCTGATTATTGGAGTTCTTTTAAGTGATCTCTATGCTTATGGTGTTGTTTCTTTTTGAATTAGAAAACTTGATATCTATGTTTTTAGTTTGAGTGTAATAACTCTATATTAGTATGGAACCATGTGATCTTTTATGTATGATTTGCTATCTTGTGGAACAATCTATGTTTATGCAAAATTATGTAGTTTCTAATGCTTATGTGATGATTTGTGACTTATTGTGTTTAGTTTATTTCTTCTATGATCAATGCATAGTTGAAACAATATTCATGTTTTGTTGTGTGGAAAATAAGTTGCTAATAATGAGTTCTTTGTTTTATGTATTGTTTATGATTGTTTAGTTTGCTTAGCTCCTTTACATACTCTTTAGTGTCATTTATTCTATTTGACAGGGGGAGCTTTTGGCATACATTTTTTTATTATCTGTGCTTATAAGCAGGGGGAGCATTGCTCCTATCTTTCATTTTTCCCTTTTTGATGTTGTCAAAGGGGGAGAAAAATCCACATATATCTCATATAGCTCATATACTTATTCATATTCATATATGGTTTATGTGATCATTCATGTATGATTTGTCTATGTTTGGCTTATATGTGGGTTATCAGTTTATATTTCATATTCATGTATAAATTGTTTGCCATCATAAAAAAGGGGGAGATAGTTGACCCTATAGTTTTGATGATGATTTTTTAGGCATCGAAAATTGCCTATAGGTCTCCATGAACAGTTCAGTGTTAAAGAGCGACGATGAACGTCACTATCCGATCCACAGGAGTTCGATTGACGTCGAATTGACGTCGATGAACGATTGAAGTGAATCGACGAACTACGTGAGCTGATAGAATTTCGGAATAACGAAGGCACGGGCCAATCGGGAACCCTACGATGTTCACAAAAAGAGCAACGTCCTTCATATCTCGTTCACTCTACAGATAATCCAACCATCGGAGTGGATAGAACTCTTCATCGAGCTTCCAACGCACTTGGAATCACTCAAATCCGAGTTCGAACGAAGAATTTACGGCGGAAACAATCAAACATACGCAACGAAGTGTCTCAGGCTGAACTGGGACACCCGGGGTGTCTCGGGAAAGTCGAAACACCCCAGGGGTGTCCCAACGCCCTATGTGCCCTCATGCCTATAAATAGGAACCTTAGGCCTCACTTTTTGAGGATCTGGATTTTTGGAGAGTTGGCGAAGCCCTGCTGCAATGAAGAGTGGTCGAGCGCTTCAATAGAGGAGAGGTCTTCATCAGATTCTTCATCACCCGTGTCCGTTCCTTAGTATTACCCTTCGCCGGTAATCCTAAGAAGAGCAAATATCTCGTTTTAGCCGAGATAGGCGCTTCAAGCTTCTAGATCTCCTCGCGGATCGATGAAGCTCTGTCCGATTTTTTCGGAACAGATCTGAGTGCCAGGTAGTCCACGGATATCGACGTCCCCGTCACAGGCCAAAGACCCACGCAAGCAAGAGACGATAAACGGATCTTGCGTTTATTTTCAAGAAAGTTGTAATTTTTTATTTTTGTTATTTGAATTCATTTGTAAACGATTAAAGTTCTAATGAAATCAATGATGAAGGCAACTTTCGACGAAAACAAACTGGCGACCATAGTGGGAGCCAACAGCCTCGCTGTCGAGGCTGTCGTGACGCAACCGACATTCAAGATCCGGGTGAATGAAGAGATCGAATACGAGTTCGATCGACAAAAGTTTGAAGAGTACCTCTCTTCCTCCTCCTCCAGATCCGCCTCTCCAAACAGGCGTAGGAAGACTTTATCTTCCAGAAATGCTCGCGGGACCTCCGGCTCCAAGATCCAAGATCCCGTCGCCGTTGCTGCACCCGTGCCCCGTGACATCCCAGCGGCATCCAAGCAGGTTGAAGCTGCAGATCCAGATCTGCCCTTCGCTGTAAGGACAAGTGTTGAAGGTGCTCCAGCTGTGTCAAAGAGGACGCGCCAAAGACGGCGCCAACGCCTTGCACGACAACTGGCCAAGGCCGCGGAATCGATGGACGGGATAGCAGTGGAGAAGCCGCCTAAGCGCAAGCAAGTTTGGGTGCCAAAGACAAAACCAGCACTTAAGGCAAAAGTGGGCGGAGTTATCGTCCAGCCTATTTCAAATCCAGATCCCGTTTCCCCTGTACCCGCACCTCCGACGGAGTCAGGAAAGAACGTGGATCTCACTAAATCCAGGGGTCCTTTGAAGGGTCGCCTCGATCCTGAAGATCGAGGTAAAGCACCCGTCAAGGAGCGATTGGGACCGTTGAAAAGTCCCCAAACAACAGTCAAGACTGGGGGTCGTACTAACAAAGAGAAAGCCCCTATTACCGACCGCATTGGATTGCGAGTCGAAGTTCAAGAGCCCGTTGGACTTTCACGCTCTTAAAGGCGTAAAAGTGAACGAGTGACTCTTGGAGACGCAAATAAAGCGTCGCGTCCCCAGAGGGAAACATATTTGTCTGATGACGATGTTACACCTAGGAAGGCGTGCCAACACTTTATGGGTTGCTCCAGTTATCAAACTGATGAGCTGTACTATAGGGCTGGGGGTGCGAATAAATCCCGGAAAAGAAATGTTCGAGACACGGAGCCTCATTGTCCGTGTGCCAACATAATCAAAGCAGTATTATCGGAATGCTGCTGTTCTAAAACCCCAAAAAGAGTCTCAGTGTTTGAGAGAATCTCTACCAGGGCGTCCGAGGCCAAACCAAGGCATTTCCAAAGGAGGAAACCCATTCGCCAAGATGATGAATTTCCAGAAGTGTCCGCCAATATGACCGGCAGAAGGAAATCGACACAACACTTAAACCCAGATCAGTTTGCCGATGTATCCCGGCGTATGACTCGGTTGCGGTCAGGAATCAATAAGCGAAGAAATTACCAAAAGATGCAAAAAGGACTTCCTTTGGAAGAGGAGGTATTAGATGCTGGTTCAGATTCTTGCTCGGCTATAGCGTCCGATGACACGGCATCGAGCGCGGGACAACCCTACGAGTTATTTATGATCAGCGCCGAACAAGTAACCAAGATGCTTGAAGAGGCCCTGGCTAAGCAGAAGGAAAGCTTCAAGTTCGAGATGGATCTGGCCATGCAGCAGATGAGGGAAATGCATGACCAGCAAATCGCGACACTGACAACTCACCAAGGAGAACCCAGTCGTCGCAATAATCCGAATCAAGAGGAGAATGAACGGGAAGAAGATAATGTCAACTTAAATATCCCTCCCGTCAACCACAATAACGGAAGCGGTCCCTTGGATGACAATGCAAAAGAAGACCACGTCACCTCTCCCAGAAGCCACTCGAAGACAGATACGAGTGAAGACAAGAAAATGAAGGACTTCATTAATGTCTGCTCAAGAGGTGAAGAAGACCGGCATTCCGTGTCCTTACCCGAAAGAGTAGGACTCGATCCCGTATCCAGCGAAGTTCAACCTGATCAACTTCACGCCGTTCGACGGGAAGGGCTCGCCCACTCAGCATCTAATCTACTTTAAGTCCCACTTGGGCACGATCTCCGGCAATGAAACCTTGATGGTTCGGTCATTCGTCGGCACCCTTCGCGGGCCTGCCTTCGATTGGTATCAGCGTCTTAAATTTGGAAGCATCAACAGCTGGGAGGACCTGGAGAGCATGTTCCTCACTCATTTTTTCGATGATGATGCTGAAGTGTCGATCAGGACACTCTTCGATGAGAAACAAAAAGACGGAGAGTCGGTGGATACCTTCATCAAACGCTTCCGCAATCAGGCAATGAACTACAAGGATCCCATCACGGAGGAATTCATCTCGCAGACTTGTCATAACAATTTGTCCATTAACATCTTGGATGTTATGGGAGTAGAGCCGCTCAAGACATGGAAGGATTTGAAGGCCCGAGGAGAGCAAGCCGAACGATTCCTCAAAAGGAAGAAGGCTGAGAGGAGCCAACCGATGGCTAATTCTCCGAACTCGAACTTCGCCTCTCGTGATAGGGGCAAGGCACCTGCAGCGGCTGTTGATCAAACGTCAAAACAGCAGTCCCGAAGACAGCAGAAGACTTCGGATCAAAAGGCCCAGAAAGAGTACTCGTTCAAGGACGAAGACGTTCCCGCCATCTTCGAGTCTCTTCTCGAAAACAACAAAATCAAGCTCCCGCCCATCACGAATCAAGAGGAAGCTGAAAATACTACGGATCCAAAGTACTGCGCATACCACAGGAGGATCCTTCATCCCACCAAGGCTTGCTTTACTTTAAAGAATAGCATCCAGACCTTGGTTGAAGCCGGCGTCATAACGCTAGGATAAGCCAAATGAGAATGGAAAGACTCCGACAAGTATAAGAGTATAAACTGCTTCTTAACACTCCGAAGAGTATACGAGTATAAACTGCTTCTCAATCCTCCAACAGGTGCATGAGGTTAAACTTCTCCCTACATACTCCAATAGGTATATGAGTCTAAACTGTTTCCCACTGTTGACGGGAAGTTCCTGGAGGATATTACGCTAATATTCTTAAGGATAACTCGGTCAGGTAACCGAGAATAATATCCGAACCAGTTCCGCAAAGGAAGCTGGGGGTGGACGATTTATGTAACGGGAAGTTCCTAGAGAATCATATATTCTCAAGGATAACCTGAACATGCGATTGAGGATAACGTACTCCTCGTTACACCCAGTTTTGCAAGAAAGATGGGGGTGGATAATTCGTGTAACGGGAAATTCCCGAAAGAATGTTAATACTCTTAGGGATCACCCGATTAATATGAACAAAGTGATGAACACTAAGTCCCCTACCGATCAGACTAATTGACGGTGGGACCACCAAATTCTATCAAGTTCAATCCATTCAAACTTCCGCTATGTTCGTGCACTCAAAACTTTCATAGTTAGAGTCCGGATATAATCTGGTCAAACCTTCATACAGTTAGGACCACAACCAAAATCTCCTCTCGATTCCCCCAATGAACGAGAGGTTCACAAATCGAGCGATCAAACCTTCCTACAGTTAGGATTGTCTCAAACCTCCCAATTGGTCAAACCTTCTTACAGTTAGGACCACAGTCAAAATCCCCTCTCGATTCCTTCCATGAACGAGAGGTCCACTTTCAATTTGAACAGTCAAACCTATAAAAAGTTAGGATTGTTCCCGATCTCACTTAGTCAAGCCTACAAATAGCTAGGACTAAGACCGAGTTATCCCTTTTCGATAAACGAAAATCTGCCATTGTTCTTTTTCCACCAAACCTATAGAAGTTAGGGTCGAAATTGAGCTTTCTCCTCAATGAATGAGGGATTCTTTGGGTAAATGACCAATCCTATAAAAGTTAGGATCGTTCGAACCTTTCTGATTCTCGGAGTGGAGATCCCACTCTTAGTTTCACCCTTCCGGATTCTGGGGGTGGAGATCCCACCTCGAGTTTCCTTTCCAGCTGTAGATAGAATATAAAATTCTTCCTCTTCAGCACCGGGAGATAGAATATAAAATTCTTCCTCTCCCATTTCCCAGTCTGTCTTTGTTCTTAGAAAAGACACAATTCTCAACTTTCAATCCGGGCACTTGGTGCACGGGGAATTTTATCTCAACTCCTAAATAGAGATAAGTCTACGCCTAACACGCGTTGCCGGTTTAGTCTTTTTACCGATTGAAAAAGACACCAAGGTCTACACCTGGGGGAATTTTATCCCGAAGCCTAAGTAGGGATGAGTCAACACCTAACACGTGTTGCCGGGTAGCCTATTCCCGTAACAAGGGCGAAGCCTATGCATTCGAAATCATAGCACAAAGCCTCAGAGAACTTACTCTCTTAGCACAACGTTACACGCGGAACGGATTCAGACAATCCGCGTGCTAGCCCGATTCAAACGGTAATCGGTAAAGGCACATCAAACCCGTTGATGGCTGGGGGTTTGCCAAAAATCCCAAAGCCTACGTCTAACACGCGTTGCCGGTTAGTCTTTGACCGTAAAAAGATTAGCCAAAAATCCTAAAGTCAACGCCTAACACGCGTTGCCGGGTAGTCTATTCCCGTGAGAAAGACGAAGTCTACGTATTCAATATCATAGCACTAAAAGGGTTAACTCTTTTAGCTTAACGTCACATGTGGAACGGACTTAAACAATCCGCATGCTAGCCCGACTCAAACGGTAGTCGGTAAAAGCTCATCAAACCCGTTAATGGCTGAGAATTTGCCAAAAATTCTATAAATGCGAGTCATTGATGCACCAGCTCCACTAGTTGGTCCCGTGACTTGAGCATCCAACAAATTCAGGATAAAATCCACACATGCAGATGAATCAGCTTTAACAGTTGGTCCTGCAGCCCCAATATTTGGGACCGTCATGCTCCAATACCTTAAGAGATTAAACTGTGTATACTCCAGAAAACGTATGAGTATAAACTATGTCAACGTACGAGGTTCAAAAACCCTAAGGTCAACGCCGGTCAAAGCGTAACCCTAGGTCAACGCCAGTCAACGCGTTGCGACCAAAAAGTCAACATTCGACGTTCGAAACCCTAGGGTCAACGCCGGTCAACGCGTAACCCTAGGTCAACGCCGGTCAACGCGTTGCGACCAAAAAGTCAACATTCGACGTTTGAAACCCTAGGGTCAATGCCGGTCAACGCGTAACCCTAGGTCAACGCCAGTCAACGCGTTGCGACCAAAAAGTCAACATTCAACGTTCGAAACCCTAGGGTCAACGCCGGTCAACGTGTAACCCTAGGTCAACGCCAGTCAACGCGTTGCGACCAAAAAGTCAAAGTTCGACGCTCGAAACCCTAGGGTCAACGCCGGTCAACGCGTAACCCTAGGTCAACGCCAGTCAACGCGTTGCGACAAAAAGTCAACGTACGGTGATCTGAAACCCTAAGTCAGCACGATGTGACAGAGATAGTCAGTTCAAAGTCAACTCAATGACACGAGCCAAACTCAACTCACTGATGGTAAGCTCGAGACTCCGACGACGGCCAAGCGATAAACGCAGCACCGGAAGAACTTCAGCTATTCGTCAAAGCATTGGATAGACCGAAAATCGAAGGAGCCAAGAGTTGAAGCTAACTGCAGGTCCTTTACGCCGACTGAAGGATGGATCAATCACATCCAAAGTGTTCCAGCCTTTTCTATAAAAGAAACAAGGCCGGAACGCTTTGGAGGGGGTATCTGTAGGCATCGAAAATTGCCTATAGGTCTCCACGAACAGTTCAGTGTTAAAGAGCGACGATGAACGTCACTATCCGATCCACAGGAGTTCGATTAACGTCGATAAACGATTGAAGTGAATCGACGAACTACGTGAGCTGATAGAATTTCGGAATAACGAAGGCACGGGCCAATCGGGAACCCTGCGATGTTCACAAAAAGAGCAACACCCTTCATATCTCGTTCACTCTACAGATAATCCAACCATCAGAACGGATAGAACTCTTCGTCAAGCTTCCAACGCACTTGGAATCACTCAAATCCGAGTTCGGACGAAGAATTTACGGCGGAAACAATCAAACATACGCAACCGGAATGTCTCGGAAATTCCGAGACACCCCAGGGGTGTCTCAACGCCCTATGTGCCCTCATGCCTATAAATAGAAATCTTAGGCCTCACTTTTTGAGGATCTGGATTTTTGGAGAGTTGACGAAGCCCTGCTGCAGTGAAGAGTGGTCGAGCGCTTCAACAGAGGAGAGGTCTTCATCAAATTCTTCACACCCCAGGGGTGTCCCAACGCCCTATGTGCCCTCATGCCTATAAATAGAAATCTTAGGCCTCACTTTTTGAGGATCTGGATTTTTGGAGAGTTGACGAAGCCCTGCTGCAGTGAAGAGTGGTCGAGCGCTTCAACAGAGGAGAGGTCTTCATCAGATTCTTCATCACCCGTGTCCGTTCCTTAGTATTACCCTTCGCCGGTAATCCTAAGAAGAGCAAATATCTCGTTTTAGCCGAGATAGGCGCTTCAAGCTTCTAGATCTCCTCGCGGATCGACGAAGCTCTGTCCGATTTTTCTGGAACAGATCTGAGTGCCAGGTAGTCCACGGATATCGACGTCCCCGTCACAGGCCAAAGACCCACGCAAGAAAGAGACGATAAACGGATCTTGCGTTTATTTTCAAGAAAGTTATAATTTTTTATTTTTGTTATTTGAATTCATTTGTAAACGATTAAAGTTCTAATGAAATCAATGATGAAGGCAACTTTCGACGAAAACAGATTTGGCAAACAATTTATTACTAATAAGTTCTCTAGTGTTTTGTGTTTATGTTTCTCTTTTCAGGTATTTCAACACACTTCAGTCAAGCGTTAAAGATTCAAGTTCATATGTGTGGATTTACCTAGATATATGTTTGGTTTACTTACATATATTGTATGATTATATCTAAGCTCAATATATGTACACTTAACACATTTTTTGTGACGTTTTCTATCATATAAATGATTTCTCATCAAACGTTGTTACAATAAC
>NC_033796.1:80541613-80561020 GCF_001876935.1 Asparagus officinalis
GCTGTTGTTTTGGGGTGCTATATATACCCCATTGCTGCTCTTCTTCTATATATCCAAGAAATCCAAGTTTGGTGTTTAACAAAATATTGATTGTGTTTAAGAGCTGTTTAATAGTTGATTTCATCAATTAGTTTTCAAGAGAAGTTTTTTTACAACAAGAAGTGGCATTCAAATCCTATTGGAATCATCTCTACTGTTCTTCTTGTTTGAGAAGTCTTCTAAACTCTTATATAGCTTATTATTTCATTTTTCATTTCATTTAGCTATATTTATTGAGTTTCATTCACTGTTATCAAACACACTTATTGAGCTTAATATTTTCATACCATATAGTATGGGTTGTGGGGTGTGATTTAGTGAGTGTGAGCTTCATTGTGTTCTCACTTGTTATTTGAGAACAAATCATTGTATTTAACTTTTATTTGTGAGAATCACTTGTAATACACTTGTACACCGAGAGAAGTGTGAGGCGAGACACGGGGTCGAATCCAATAGGAGTGGCGTCGATTGACGAACCTAGGATAGGTAGTAATCGAGCACTTGAGGAGGAGGATACGGGGTAGGTTCCTACACTTAGTGTGTAAAGTGGTGATTGCATAGTGTTTGTGTATGTGAGAGTTTTCGGTGATCTTGTAAACCGAGTGTGTAGAAGTTCCGGCTTTCAAACCGGATTGTGATAGTGGATATCTCCTCGAGGTGAGGAGCGGGGACGTAGGTCGTGGTAACCGAATCTCGTAAACATATCGTGTGTTTGTGTTTTGCTTAGCGTATATTTTATTCATCATTATTGTTCATATCCATATCATATTTCTTCTTGCAAGATCAAATTGATCAACATAATTTTAATTAGCTTTTAATTGGGATTAGATTAGCATAAGACCCTAATTCCCCCCCCCCCCCCTCTAGGGTCTAACAGAAGGTGTTCCAAGCCACATGTTATGACAGTGATTCTTCATCTCAAGAAGAAGAAGAAAATGAAGTTGCTAACATCTGCTTCATGGCTAAGGAAGATGAGGTAAACAATCTTCTTGATTCTAATGAAATACTAGATACATTTAATGAATTATATCTTGAATTCAAAACTGAGAAATTAAAAAATAAGAATTTGATTAAGGATAATGAAAATTTGTTAAAAGAAAATTCTTTGTTAAATTCTCAAATACAATCTTTGAATTCTAGAATTTTTAACTTAGATATATATATTTTTCTACTCTCAAATCTAATTATGAAGAGATGTCTAAAAATGTATTTAAATTTAATAAAGGCAAAGAAGATTTAAATAATTTGCTTTCATATCAAACTCCATCTAATAATAAGCTTGGTATTGGTTTTCATAAAGAAAAACAAGTTGTTAAGAAACCAATTATTTTTCAAAAACAAAGTGTTAAGAATCATTATGGAAGTGGATTTGATAAAAACAAAATAAGATTCATAATTCTTTTGTCAAACCTAAACAAGTTTTTTGTAAACAAAGTTAAGATTTTTTTCTTAACCCAAATCAAGATATATATGGGTTCCAAAAGAAATACGTTTTAAAGAAAGAACTTGTTATATCAATAATTTTATCAATAATGTTTGCAATTCTATAAATTATATTACTACAAACAAAGGAAAATCAAACTCTAAATGGGTTTGGTTTCCTAAGATCTAATCCTTTCAGACTTAATGAAAGGGTACCACATTTATTGTTTATTTTTAGGTACCCCGAAAGGAAAGATTGATACTTGATAGTGGTATTCCAAGCATAATCTAGATACATTTGATGCTAGATCTAATGAAGGTATTTTCATTGGATATTCAACTAGGAGCAAAGCTTATAGAATTTTTTTAAGAAATCATCTTTAATTATTGAAGAATCTATGCATATCTTATTTGATGAATCATTATCTAAGATTAATGCTATATAAGATGATAATGATTTATCAAATGTAGAAAATATTATTACTTCTCTTGAGAATACTAACATTTCAGATACTAAGGAATATACAACAAATTTACCAAAGGCTTACGTTGAGGTAAGAAATCATCCACATGATTTGGTAATTGGTGATATTTCTCAAAGTATTCAAATTTAATCCAAACTCAATTACATTACTCATACTGCTTATCAGATTTTGATATTTTTGGTGTATTTAACTAACATGTCTTTACATTTATAGTTTGTTTTCGCATGTCCACTTTTATGTATTTTTTATAATGACAAAAGGGGAGAAAACATGTGTATGTGATATGTGTGTATTTTAGGGGAGCATATTTTCAGGGGGAGTACTAACTTATTTCACTAATCTTGATATATTTTGATATTTGTTTGTCACCATCGAAAAAGGGGGAGAATGTTGATCAGGTAATTTTGATGATAAAAAATATTGCAATTTAACTAACATGTCTCAATTGTAGTGCTACCCATTCAAAGGTTGATCAAACAATCTATATGATATATCAATCAAGTTGATTAAGCAAGGCAAGACTCAATACTGCAAGATAAAATTGCAGTGCTTCAAAATTGTAATTTTTGCAATTAATTTTAGTCAATTTTTGTTAAAAGCCTTAATGACACACACACACAAGACTTATATTACTAGGTGACTTAACCCCTAGCCTAAGTTAGTTTATACTGATTAATTTGAACTTTTGATTTAAAATTGATTTTAAATTTAACTTAAGTTTTCAACTCATTTTTAAATTATCTGAGACAGTCGACTGATCAGTTTATCAGTCGACTGATGAAGACCCTGAGACTTAACTAAGTCTCTGGTCAGTCGACTTATATGTCCACCAATCGACTGATCAAGGCTAGATATTTTTCAAACTCTCTGGACAGTGTTTGACCAGTTGACTGTTCTTTATATCAGTCGACTCATTCATCACACAGTCATGTTTTAAAGTTTCTGGCCAATCGACTAATCTCTATATCAGTCGACTGATTCAACAAACAGTCGTTTCTAAAAGACTCTGGTCAGTTGACTGATGAGCCCACCAGTCGACTAACACAGATAGTTTAGTATTGTTTGATTTTGATTTTCAATTTGAATTAGCTGTTTATGGTAGTTAAAACTCGGATTTAAAAAAAATTGAATATATAATTTATGTCTTTTGGTCTGAATATATACCCTTGAGTTCATTTTTCAATATACAAGTTCTTGAACCAAAAAAATTCATATGCTCTTGAGTTGAAAATCTAAAAATTAAAACTCTCTTTCTCTTGCCTTCTATTTTCCAAAAGTTTTCAAGTTTTTGTTAGGCATTAAAAGAGAGATCTTATTAGTCACTGATTCTAAGATCACTTCTTTATCAAGGCTTATAAGGCAAAGTGTTGTAATCTTCTTCAAGGTGTTTCTTTCTAGTTTGAGGGAATGTTCTTCTCTACTTTGAGAAGGGGGGTCTGTATTTTTGCACGGGGATTATCAAGGTTATGCATAAGTTATTCTTATAAGGGAATTCAAGAATAGTGGAAAATCTCAAGCAGGTTACTTGGGGACTGGATGTAGGTCTGGAGGACCGAACATGATAAATTTTCGTGTTTGCCATTGTGCTTTTTCTGGTTTGAGTATTCTATATCTACTGTGATTATTAATTCTTGATATTCTGCTGCATAGTTATTTCAATTTTGCAAGGAATTCTTATAAAACACCATTCACCCTCCTCTAGTGCTTTGAGCATTGCATACATGATCCAACAGGCTCAATCGACAATAGGGCTGAAGGCGTTGATCAAGTGGAAGAATTTGGATGTAGGAAAACTAGCACCGGTGGATTCGGAAGCAAAAAGTAAAGTTGGATTTTTTTGGGTATGGTTAGGAAAAACCCCTAAACTTTGGGGTTATTTGTATAAAAACTACAAGCAAGCTTAAAAATTAATAGCTTACTTTACATAAATCCCTATCTTTTGTCACATTATAATGGATGAAGTGTAAATTTAATAATTTGAGATGTTTGTAGGGTAAAAGAAATTTTTCCATTAAAACTTTGTATATGTGCCGGAATTCTCCCCGTGAGAAATTGGGTCTTATTGAGAAAGAGGATCGAAATAAAGCACCTTAATGTAGTGAGAGTTTTTCTAAATACCATATTGATAAAATAGATTTATTTTAAATATTAATTTGGTAATTTAGCCTATATCTAAAGTATGAGTCAAAGGTGAAAAACAAGTTGGTTTTATTTATTAATTTGGAATGGCAAGATGTTCATATGTACTAGGTAATTCACACGCATTGCACATGGTCAAATATCTTAGTTATTTCTTTTGGTTTTATTTATTTACTGTAACTGAATTGTGAAATAGTTTATGGTTACCAAAAATATATTGAAATTGTTGAAATGTCTTTACCACTTAAACCTTATTGATCTCAATTAGGCTCATTAAATTGGGAAGAACTCACAGAGCTCGAGGATAACTATAAGACATCGTTTGGTACGCGGGAATGAGTGAGAATGGAATATCATTTCTCACTTCTCATTCCTTCCTACCAAACACAACCTGTTTTTTGAAGTTAGAATGTTTATTCCCACTTCTCATCAGTTCACATTTTATATGGGAATGAGCATTCTCAATGAAATGATAAGAAATAGGCATTCCCACTTAAGTGGGAGTCAATATAATAATTTTTTTTTAAATATATCCATTCTCACTTCATTTTATAAATTGCACCCAAATGTGAGAATGGAAATGAGTATTCCATTCTCACATTAATTCAATTCCATTACTTTGTCCATTCCATTCTCATTTACGTCGATTCTCACTTACAAAACGAGGTGTAAGTTTCTCCAACTCTGACAATTTTTTCACAATTTTTTCATCATCGGAAAGAGCTATAAATGTCTTCTTTTGTAGTTCTATGTACTTATAATAGCCATCGGAAAATTATCAATGATATCATCCTTATGAGAATTGACAATTTTGAAATCAATATCACTAACATCACCTTTACAAGTTTAATCTCTCAAATTATTGAAATATCCACCAGGTTCCCCAAAGTCGTTTCAAAATCTATAGAGTAACTTTAAAAATACCCATAAAAATCATTACAAATATATAAGAATTGGCATCTAATAACAAGTTTAATTATTTAGGGGCTAAGTCAAAATATTAAAGTTCAAATTATACCAATATGAAAATATTAATGTTTGAGCTTTAAGGCCCCTTGAAGTAGGCCAACCATTGATATAATGACTTGATAACTTCATATATTGTCTCGTTTGGTACATGAGAATGAGTGGGAATAGAATATAATTTTAACTTCTTATTCATGCTTACCAAACATTATGTATTTTCGGATGCTAGAAATGTCATTCCCACTTCTCATCAATTCTTACTTAGGGTCTGTTTGTTTGCACCGAAGTAATTATGAAGTAGCTAAAATAAAAGAAATAGATGCTACTTCTGCTACTTCTAAGCAAAAAAGTATGTTTGGTTCTTTGAAAAACTTACTTCCAATACTTCCTTAAACGCTTATGTGACGCCTACGTGTCATCCTTACTTCCAAAATAATTTTTCAATTCTTAATACTTAGAAGTAGCTCGAAAGTAGTTGAAATGCATATTAATTAGAAAATAAATAAAATTTTTATTAATATTTCCTTTATTAGTTACTTCTAATAATTTTTCATTGATAAAATTACTTTCTAGTAATATTTCCAAATGTTATCCAAAGAAAAAAGTAAATAAAGAGGAAGAAGTTTTACTTCCATTACTTCTAAAAATATATGAAACAAATAAAAAAAAATTCTATTTCCACTACTTCCAACTTCATAGTTTTAAAAGTTACTTCTATAACCTATTTTTTACTTCCAATACTTCCATTATCCAAACGGGCCCTATGTGGAAATTGTTATTCCCAATAAGTTACCAAGGAATTGATATTTTCACTTAAGTGGGAATGAAAATAGTAAAATAAATTTTGGAACTACCATTTTTAAAGATATTCCCACTTGGTTCTCTAATCGTACTCAAATATGAGAATGGGAATGGGCATTCTATTCCTATATCAATTCTATTCTATTCCCATCTCTATTCCATTTTTATTTGACTTCATTCTCGCATACCAAACGTGACGTTAGAGAATGACCAAAACATATAGTTATTATAAAGTTAAAGCAAGTAAACTCATAAGCTGTGTATTAATTGGAGGAAGTTGTCGCAAAGTGGAAACTTAGCAGACTCCACATTGCAACTTTCGTTAAAAAATAGTAGAAATTCTCGTGGCATTCGGTAGTTAGAGAAATGGAGAAAGACGTTATGACGGGGTTGTTTGGTTGGTTTCCTAAAAATCAAGAAAAGGAAAATGGTACATGGAAATCAATAAAATATTATTTTCATCCATTTCCATCACTAAAACTCACCACAACATCTAATAAAATATTATTTTCGTCCCACAACTCATATCATATCATGGATTGGGATCCTCTCCTAAGGAATAGTGTTTTCTAAGAGCTCCTAATGCATCTCAACCATTCATTGCATAGGACTTCCTCGTTTTTTGTGTTCATACACAAAATCAAAGGTTGAGATGCATTAGGAGATCTTAGGAAACACTATTCCTTAGGAGAGGATCTCAATCCTCATATCATCTCCTAAAAATAAACCAAACATAAGAAATGAGTCACATCATCCAACTCATCTTATCTCCATCTCATCTCATCTTTAAAAATCACCTACATCATCCAATAATATGGTGACAACTCATCTCATCTCATTAACATTTTATTTCCATCCATTCCCTAAAACTCTCATCTCATCTCATCACATCATCTAATAATATAATGACAACCCATCTCATCTCATCTATTTTCTTATTTTTAAGAATGAACCAAACACAAGAAAAGAACCTATTATAGGAAATATGTTTCTTATAATTCATTTCTTTATTTTTTAGCCAACCAAACAACCTCAAAACAAGTTTTCTTAAAAAAATCATCCACATTATCCGATAATAATGTGACAACCCATCGCATCTCATCTCTCATTTTTTGATTTCCTTCTTTTTTAGCCAACCAAACAATCTCAAAACAACTTTTTTTTAGAAATAGGTTTCCTATTCTTTGATTTCTCTCTTTTCATGAGCATGAGCAAACAAACAGCCCCTAAACAAAAACGAGCAGTAAATAAAAAACGTCCATAAGAAAGAAAGACCGCCAGCTCACTTGTGTCTATGAGTGGTACCTGGAATAAACTTTTGTGATCCCTTTTGTATCTTAAATCTTTCACCCTTCTTTATATCATTACCATCGGGATCTCTCGTCGCAAAGGTGAGATCTTCCTTCACAAGATATTAGTTGATCGCACCCTTCCCGAAGGTCCAGTCACTCGTAACCCAGTCAAATTCATAGAGGAGGAAACCGATGCCTATGTGCTGCAATAAACTCCATACGTTAATCATAACGCATGCGAATTGTCGTTACGATATGCTGGTATCTTTGAGTTTTTCCCATCAAGTATAGGATAATTATTTCCATTGATTAGAAATTTATTCTTAATAACTCAGAAAAATCATGAGTTACTGGTTAGATAATCTTTCAGGGTGTTTTAATAAAAAAACGTCTGAGTTTTGTTTTATTTAGCCTTTGTGATTGTAGACTCGATCCGCATGCAATTCCGTCCCCTATACTATTCTCTTATTACTTTCAATTTTACCTGTGTTTAATCATCGATCAATAAGATTGATGATATCATATTTAAGAATATGTGGTTAGTTATTTATTCTCTTAGAACTTGGATTAATATGATTATGATTGACACGCATGTCTGATGTAATCCAAAACTCAGATCTTGACCTCCGGCGTGAACTTAAGAAAATGCCAATTGTGAAGATTTTGTAACATGAATACAAAAAATACTGGAACCTGCCATTGAATTCAAAATGATTACATTATTCTGATCCAAGTTGAAATTCGTGAAAAGAAATTAATTACAAGGTGATATCTGGGAGAATAAAAGGTAATAGATAATTTCAGAGATATAAATCTAATTTAGTTCCCAAATTGATATTTGATTATTTAATATGTATCATCAATCAACAAAGATCTAACAGTGAATAGGGGAGTGTAACTGCCTTAGTTACACCCTTAAATTATATTTTAACTCTACCCGTGCAAGATATATGTTTGCATCTCTTTGAGCACATTTGCGTGTTTGCTTGTGTGGACCAATGATTAATGCAGGTTGAATCGTACGGCTTGTTTTTTATCAGTTTTCTAGCCCGGTTCCTTCTGAGCACATAAGCACAACCGGCCCGCTGGTGCTGATTGTATATAAAACACATGACTGGAAACCCTCGTCTCCCTCGTATCCCTGCTCTTGCCACTGTTCCTTTTCTTGTTCTTGTTCCCACCATTTGGCAGAGAGAGAGAGAGAGAGACTTAAGAGAGATGGAGACGGAGACTTCAGTGGGTTCCTCTTCACCTGATCATCCCAATGCATCAGCGATAGCAAGGATTGGGTTAGTGTTGGAAACAGGATGCAAGCATAAAGGGGGGTGAATAGTATTGCTACAAATTTTTCAGATAAAAAAATTAATACGCAACGTAAAATAAAAAAATGAAGAACTAAGAGCAACAAATATAGGAACACACGAGATTTTAATAGTGGTTCGGATCAAAATCCTACGTCCACTATTTTTTTCGTGCATGAAGGGCCTTCTTCACTATAACAGGAGTTATCTCTTATTTACAACCCTATTCAGTAGGCTTAATAAATAGAATCCTAGAATCTATCCGAAACCAGTCGAGATACTCAACTCTTCACAATGACCAGAATATATCTAGCCCTAGCTAGCCACACTCAATTACCCTGACTTGAGGATGCCAACTCTCAATTTCCACAGCTTGAATATGCTGTCAAACTCGCAAGTTTGAAATACAAAACCAACCCTAAAACAATTAAAGCATAGTTAAAAATATTTTACAGACCTTTTGAAATAAGTCATTCTTTAAATCAATGTTGATGATCATCCCAGAAGAAGCGATGTTGAGATTGAACGCAAAAGGCACTCCTACTCGCTGAAACGATCTCTTGATGTTGAGCATGACAAGAAGAAGTTGAACGTGGCTCAGGGAATCAAATTCTAACTTACAATCTCTCGTAAAACCCTACAATTTAATCTCATAAACTTGTGCAAATATCATTTGTCTTTCTTTTTCTTAATATTTCCTCCAATCCCTCCTTAAATGGGCCTTGATTGTATTGAAAAAAAGTCCTCAAATCATTGTTGAAATAGGAGATCAAATCTTTTATCAAACGACTAAGATTGAATCTAGAAATTTGCAAAACACATTTAAATCATTGCTGGTTAAACTCGATCATCGATAGTTCCTTGTAATCTATTGATTATTCAAATTCTGGTTACTCGAATCTACAGATTGTTTACTAGAGTCCATTGACGGTTGAAGCGATCATCGATGGTTGACTATAGTCCATCAATGTTTTGATTTTTTATTTGTAAAAAATATAGATTGTTGACTATAATCCATCGACGACCTATGGATCATCGATGGTTGCCTTGTGACCATCGATAGATAATGGCTGAAATCAACTGTTCGTGTTGATTTTGTATTGCTTTGATTTAAAACTTTTTCATACTTATTTATTCCTGAAATATATCATCTCACAAACTTATTAGCATCAAATGAAAGTTTGTTATTGATCAAACAAGAGATATTACATTAACAATGTTCTTCCTAAACAAAGTTCTAACAATCTTCCCCTTCTTGATAATAACAAAACTTGAAATTTAAAATCCAAAAGGGTAAAAACACATGGTCACTGTAGACGGTAAAAATTACCTTCGCAAGCTTACATGAAATCCGCCCGCACAATCTGAGGGTAGGACCCACCCTTGAGCTGGGTTCTCTAGCACAAGCCCAAACCACGCGGTCGCCAAAGACGCTCGCATCTGTTGGCCACAGACTCGCCTGCATGACCGGCCCGCCCGCACGAGTCAAGATAGCCTAAATGACTGAATTCGTCTGCTTACTCAACTCGCCTGCACGAGTCGAGAGTCGAATTCGTACACGACAGCCGCTACACCGCATACAGGGGTAGGCCTTCCCACGACGTGAGGGAAGGGAGCATAGTACTCCAAGACAACCAAGTAGCCGCAACCAGTCAAATCCATGCAATCATCAAATCCGCCTGCACGCTCAAGGTTGAAGCTCGCCTCGCCTGCAGGAGTCAAGAGTTGAATCCGCCTACAAACGGCAAGCTGACTAGACTCATTTGAGTACTCGACAGCCGCTACACTGCGTACAGGGATGGGCCTTCTCACTTCCCGTACGACATAGAGGGATGGAGAACAGTACTCCAAACCCATCAAGTAGCCGCTCACAATACGAGTGACCGGTCGCTCGCCAGATCCGCCTGCAGGAAGCTCGCCCTCGCCTGCACGAGTCAAGAGTTGAATTCGCCTACAAATGGCAAGCTGGCTAAACCCACTCGAGTGCTGAACAACCGCTAACCTACGTATAAGGAGGGCCATCCCACTCCTCGCGACGTGAAGGGAAGGAGTACAGTACTCCGAACCCATCAAGCAGCCATTCACAGTACAAACCCAAGACATGGTCATATCCCATGATTCAAGGAGCGGCCACATAGTCTCTCCTCTATTTAAGAACCTCTCCTGGCTTCGGAAAAGGGGTTCAGTAATAGCCAATTGATTGATTCAATCAGTTAACTGAACCACTAGCTCTCGACTCTCAACAGAATCAACGACAAGCTCTTTGCATAATTTTTGCACTACAGCATCTTCTTCTAGTTTCGGGCCCTGATCACCGTTAAACTCGGAGACTCGAACTCCATCGATCCGTGCTTCTACTGCGTATTAAAGCTCGCCAGCAACCTCGGTCGGATAGTCCAAGGGAAGCAGACTCGGTGCGAGAACCGAGCGAAACATCCTATAGCTACCGAAAGTCCCCACGTTAAACAAGGAGGGCATTCCCTCCGCTTCTGTTATAATTTTCGATTCATTAGTTTGTAATAAGCTATTATTATCAATACAAACAAAATTCCCGTTTTGGGAGATCAGAAATTCACACCTACAGAAGATGGCGACCACAGTGGGAGAATCTGTTTCTTCAATCGAAATAGTGGTAGCTCAGTTCGATGAGGTTGCTATTGGGATGACTGTGGAGTCCCTAAAAATCGAGTTCGACCAAGCCAAGTATGAAGAGTACTTGTCTTCTTCATCTTCTAGTGGTAATGAGACCCGTAAACGCCACAGAGTCGTGCGTAAAGGCCGACCTCAAACGGTCAAAGCCTCCACGCCTGAAGACTCTATCCGAGTCACATCGGGAGAACCTACTCCCTCCGAATCGATCAAGGCCAAGCCAGAGGTCAGGAGTGCGGAGCGAATGCCTGCCAGATGGGTCGCTAAACGGCCCTCACAGACGTCCGCCTAGGAGGAGACAGTGGTTCGCTCCAGCGCGGACCATACTGCCACAACCCGCACGGACGCTCCTCTCTCTAGAAGAGCTCACCAATGGCAACGACAGGCCCTCACCCGACAGGAGGCCCAAGACTTCGTCTCATACGATGCATAGGCTCGAAAAGCGTTAGACGAAGGGGCAACTCGCCCAACACTGGAAGGCTCTCCAAATCAGGAGCGCCAACCAAGATGGACAGGACCACCCGCTCAAGCGAACTTCATTTCTCAGGTCACATCCCTGATGCGAATAGACCATCCCAAACGAGCGACCCCTCGAGGGCGGGCAAACCTCGCCATCACCCCTTGACGGATAAGTGTGACAAGCGGGAAGGCCTTGATCACAAAGGCAAAGTAGTAGGCGATACCTTGCAAACTCGCCTGCGTGAGCAGAGGATTGAGTCTCGCCTGCATGCTGGAGTTCGCCCAAGCGTGAAGATTCGCCTGTCAGGGCAAGCTCGCCCGACTCCAACACCTAAACATTCTACCCAGTGTACACCAGGGGGTGCACCCAAAACTCTCTTGTGCAATCACCCAGGTGACCCGTCTGATGTTGGGGGTTGTCACCAATCGCCCACAGAAGATCTCCAAGCTCACTTAACTCACAAACGTACCATACATGAGGCGAATCCTTAGTGCCACTGCGAAAGACTTATCCAAATAGTACTCGTTGACTGTCAATGTATAGGAGCGATGAAACCTTCGGTGTTCGAGAGGCTCGCTCGACGACCTTCTCGACCGAGACCTTCTTATCGAGGGTGTCATCATCAAAGAAGACGCACCGCCGATGATCTAGAGCTCCCATCCGCTACAATCAACATGACGGACAAGGGCAAAGCCGTACTTTTTGGCTCACAGGACTCGGACCCCTTCCTGGGACCTAATCCTCCACTTGTCCAACGTGAACGAGATGGTATATACCGATATACCCGTAGTTGCACGGGGGTGAGCATTGGGTTTGATTATTCGACCTTAGTACCTCCCTCCGATGGCGAAGACGAGATTTACTCGGTAGCAGCTACATCCCAAACATCTCACTCGAGTCAGGACGCTCTAGCGAGGGTACACATGGCCAAACCCACACAAGAACAGGCGGTGGCCCAAAGGTTTGAAGAACAACAGGCGACCATAGACTCCTTAAGAGAGATGTTAGAGCAACTTCTGAACAAGAAGAAGAAGAAGAAAAGAACCCAGCACACCTTACCGCGATAGACGAGGAGTAAAGATTGGATACCTCCCCATCATTCGGTGACTGAAGCGAAGGATAATATCGGTCAACAATCTGACTACTCTTCCAAAACCTCGCTAGGAACGTCACATACTGTGGGTAGTGCCCGCGATAAGAGGTTCGACGAGTTCCAAAGCCAACTCAACGCTTTGAAACTCCAGCAAAACATGAACAAGCTGGGGGTGGTCCGACCCTATCCTGTCGAGTGGGATACCATCCCATATCCCATGAAGTTCAAGCCGATTATCATGGTACAATTTGATGGCAAGGGCTCGCCCTCGCAACCCATTTATTACTTTATGGTGCAGACCGGATTCCTTACGGGGAATGACGCTATTCTCACTCGGTTATTCATAGGCACCCTCAAAGGGGTGGCGTTTGAATGGTTTCGCAAGTTAGAACCCGGCTCTATCAAGTCATGGGCCAATGCGGAAAGACTTTTCTTGGCTCGCTTTTTCAACGACGACACGGAGGTGTCTATGGCCACCCTCCTCGCCGAAAAGCAACAGAAGTCAGAGTCAGTCAACGACTTCGTGAAGAGGTTCAGGAACCGATCGGTCCACTGTCGGGATCAAGTTTCCGAATCCACGCTGATTGAGATGTGCCGCAATAATCTCTCAATCCATATTCTGTCCAAGGTTAGCGCGGTGGAAACTCGAACCTGGAAAGAACTTGTTCGTCAAGGCGAGCAAGTGGAAAATATGATCAAAAGATTAGAGGCCGAAGAGCCACAGCCCAAGAAGGGAGCCGCGGAGCCGACCGTGCCAAAGAATCCTCCTCGAACGAGAGGAAAAGAGATCATGGCCGTCGATTCAGCCCCGACACCCAAAACTGCTAAAAGGCCGAAACCTTGGCAATTCGAGCAACACCCCCCATGGCAATACGACTTCAAAGAAGACCAGGTGGTGGCAACATTCGATACTCTACTCAAGAGCAATCAAATTAAATTGCCAGAGGTCACGAAGCCTGAGGAGGCAAACAAAACCAATGACCCGAGTTATTGTGCCTATCACAGATTCCTTGGCCACCACACTTCCAAGTGTTACATCCTCAAGGACAAACTCCAGGCCCTCTACGACACAGGAGTCCTAAAGAAGGAGAAGGTTCAAATCCAGGTGATCACGAATATGATCACCTTGAGCTTTGGGACAGATCTTTTGGAGGTCCAAGCTCCAGTAGGGGTAATTCCTATCTCTAAGGTAGTCCTGAAAATCACTAATGACGACCCTCACAACCAACGAGGGAAAGGACAAGTCCCGCTTTATGACGAGACATGGGACCACCACGTTAACGCTCAGTGGAACGGTCGCTTCGAGCTACGTGAACCACCGACCAAAGACGAAATCCTCCAAGTGAACATAGGTGATGAGACGAACCCCAAGCCTATATTCATCAGTGGTAGTCTCCCTTCTCAGGAGAAAGAGGATCTCATTGCCCTCATACAGGAATACATTGACGTCTTCGTATGGAATTATGAGGACATGCCTGGCCTCAACCCACGGGTCGCCATGCATCGCCTCAACATTAGCTCAGACGCCAAACTAGTCAAACAACAGCAAAGGCGGTTTCGTCCGCAGATCATGGAAGCAATCAAGGCCGAAGTGAAGAAACTAATCGAATTCGATTTTATCAGAGAGGAATAGCACCCCGACTGGGTAGCTAATATTGTTCTGGTCCTGAAGAAGAACGGTAAGATTCGCATCTGCATTGACTTCTGGGATCTCAATGCTGCATGCCCTAAGGACGAATTTCCTCTACCCATCACGGATGTCATCATTGACAACACGTGTGGATTTGAGAGGATGTCCTTCATGGATGGATTCTCAGGGTATAATCAAATCAAAATACACCCCAAGGATGAAAAACACATTATCCAGGACTCCCATGGGGGTGTACTGCTACACGATCATGCCTTTCGGACTCAAAAATACTAGCTCAAC
Organism: Asparagus officinalis; assembly: GCF_001876935.1. Lineage (NCBI taxonomy): Eukaryota > Viridiplantae > Streptophyta > Magnoliopsida > Asparagales > Asparagaceae > Asparagus > Asparagus officinalis. Next base: position 80,556,191 of record NC_033796.1, read on the forward strand.
CTACCAGCACGCCATGAGCATGATCTTTCGAGATTACCTACGGAAGACGATCGAATGCTACGTGGACAACCTGGCCGTGAAGAGTCGCTGTAAAGAGGACCACCTCTAAGACTTGAAGGTAATGTTCGAACTCATGAGAACTCATCAACTCAAGATGAATCCTACGAAGTCATTCTTAGGGATGTCTAGCGGTAAATTCCTTGGTTTCGTCATCACGACGAAAGGAATCCGGATTGACCCAGACAAGGTGCGAGCTATTCAAGAGCTTCGGCCGCCCCAAAATCTTAAAGAGCTAAGGGGCCTTCAAGGACGATTGGCTTACATCCGGAGGTTCATTTTAAATCTTCCGGGTAAGTGTCAACCCTTCTCCAAACTAATGAAGAAAGGCACTTCCTTCGTGTGGGACGAGCCCTGCCAACGGGCCTTTGAGGAGATCAAAGCTTACCTCTCGAACCCACCCATCCTGGTGGCTCCAATCTCAGGAAAGTCGTTCCTCATCTACATCAAGGCTATGGAGCACTCTCTAGACGCCCTCTTGGCACAAAATGACGATGCTGGCCACGAGCAGGGCATCTACTACCTAAGTAGAACCCTACAAGGCGCCGAACAACGATACCCGATGGTCGAAAAGTAATGTTTGGCCTTAGTATTCGCCATCCAAAAGATGCGACACTACTTAGTGGGCCAGACCATCCATGTCATTTCCCGGATGAACCCCATCCGAGTTTTCATGACGTAGCCGGCGGCGTTAAACTGGCGTTTGGCCAGGTGGGCACTCCTATTGTCTCAGTATGACATTCACTTCATGCCACAAAAGTCAATCAAGGGACAGACTATTTGTGATCTTATGGCTAGTCATCCGCTAGGGGTGAAGACCGACCCATTCGAAGATTTGCCAGATGAACCCCCTGAGGTCAACACAACTTCTTCGCCAGAGGTTTGGCAGATGTTCTTTGACGGCGCGTCTCGCGTCGGCACAAGCGAATCCATCGTTGTAGGAGTGGGGGTGGTCCTCACTTCCTCTCATAATCACGTGTTGCCCCGTGCCTTCTCTCTAACAGAGCCATGCACCAACAACGTGACTGAATACAATGCGCTACTCATTGGACTCGAGTTAGCAAGAGAGTTAGAGATAAGACATCTCGAAGCCTACGGTGACTCTCAGCTAATTGTTAAACAGATGACGGGGGAATACGAAGTGAGGAACAACGATCTAATCCCGCTTCACAAAGCAGCTACCAGGCTGGCGGAGTCATTCGAGAGTTTTCGCATCGAGCATGTGCTCCGTTCCAAGAACACGCATACGGACACCCTCGCATCCTTAGCGGCTAACTTGGTCCAGCCACTAGAGACGACTCAATGGGTCACCATGGCAAGCCGAAGGCTCTTTCGACTAAAGGACGTTCCGGAGGCGAACACCACCCATCAAGTTTCAGATCAGCCCGATCTGAAAGACTGGCATCTCCCGATCATCGATTACATCCTGTACGGCATGTTGCCCGAAGATGCTAGGGAGCAAGAGTCCGTCTGACGACGTGCCTCGAGGTTCTACTATGATTCGACCACCAAGACGTTGTACCAAAGGTCATACGACGGCTTGTTACTTCGATGCCTTTCAAAGGCAGAAGCACAAGAAGCCCTACGCGAAGCCCATGGCGGCACTTGCGGAGCTTACTAACCCAGACCCAAACTTTAGGATCGTCTATGAAGGATGGGCTACCACGCGTAAAGCGCTGCCACGCGTGTCAGATCCACGCCAACTACATGCATCAACCTCCCGAAGACCTACACCCAACAAAGGCATCATGGCCTTTCAAAGCGTGGGGTATGGACATAGTCGGACCAATATCCCCGCTGTCAGCAAAAGGCTACCGCTTTATCCTTGTGATTACCGACTACTTCTCCAAATGGGCCAAAACCGTCCCTTTAAGAGAAGTCAAGACCAATGACGTGATTAAGTTCATCAAACATCATGTTATATACCGATACGGCTTGCCTCGACGTATCATCCATGACAACGGTACATAATTTGTTAGTCATGCGTTCACCCGGTTTTGTGATTAATTTTGGATACAGAACCTTTCCTCCATAGCCTATAACCCTTCGGCGAATGGCTTGGCCGAGGCCTTCAACAAAACGATCATTAAGATCTTAACCAAGCTAACTTCCAATATCAAGCGCGATTGGAACGAGAAACTGGGTGAGAGCTTATGGGCGTATCACACAACGGTTCGCACACCGACTGGCAACACGCCTTACTCATTAGTATATGGCTGCGAGGCCGTATTACCATTAGAGATTCAAATTCTATCCCTCCGCGTCACCCTGGCAGCGGGGATGACGACTGAGGATAATCATCAATGGCGCCTCACAGAACTCGAAGCGTTGGATGAGAAATGACTGGAAGCCCAACAACACATTGAGTTCTATCAAGCCCGAATGGCCAAGGCTTTCGACAAGAAGGTCAAGCATCGATCCTTCAAGGAAGAAGAACTGGTACTAGCCGCTCGACGACCAATGATTCTCACTTCCAAGAAGAAGGGCAAATTTCAGTCCAAATGGGAAGGACCGTTCGCTCGACGACCAATGATTCTCACTTCCAAGAAGAAGGGCAAATTTCAGTCCAAATGGGAAGGACCGTTTGTGGTAGAGACAGTCTACTCGAATGACCAAGAAGAAGGGCAAATTTCAGTCCAAATGGGAAGGACCGTTTGTGGTAGAGACAGTCTACTCGAATGAAGCCTATCGTCTTGTCAAACCGAATGGCGATAAGATCATGATGCCCATCAATGGCAAATACTTGAAGAAGTACTACCCTTAGTTCTCCTTCAGACTCTCACGAGTACATGAGTCTAAACTGGTCCTCACTCCCTCCAACTGGTACACAAGGCTAAACTGTTCCTACTTCATATACTCCGACGGGGAACCCTATATGAGACGCTACTAATGGCGTTCATAAGCGTGACCTAGGTCGCCATTTGGTCCAACCTTCTTGCAGTTGAGACCAAGACAATCCTGTCATGTTAATTATCACCTCTGACAAAATTAACTTACCAATCCTCCTCAATAAGATGGTAAGTCCACAGAGTTGCTCGAATCGCAACAAACTCCCACTGTCATGTTAACACTACACCTCTGACAAAATCAACCTATCGATCCTCTTTAATAGAATGGTAGGTCCTCAAATTCGTTCACATCGCGACGTATAATTCTGTTATGTTAACTATCACCTCTAACAAAATCAACCTATCAATCCTCTTTAATAGAATGGTAGGTCCTTAAAGTCGTTCACATCGCGGCAGACAATCATGTTATGTTAACTGTCACCTCTACCAAAATCAACTTATCAATCCCTTCCAATGGGATGATAAGTCCTCATAGTTGCTCCGATCGCAATAAAACTCTATCAAGTTAATGATCACCTCTGATGACTGGCGCCGTTATTCCCACAAGTAACACAGCCTAAGTAGTAACCCACAATGCAATGTGCTACTACTTCGGTCAATAGTCATACTCCAACATCCCTGAACTACGTGACCTATTCCGGCTATCCTAATATTCTCTTAGAATAACCGATGTGTAGTGGCCTACCACGCGACGGCTCATATAGCAATCGATCGTCACATTCCTACATCCCTGAACGATTCGATTATCATATTCATCATCCTCGCAGACGGCGATAATTATCAAGGGCGGCTCGACAGGCGACATGTCCAACTGTTCCCCCAAACAGTAACTCGCCAAATGGCAAGTCTTTGTTGGGATACTCAGCTGGTCGCATGCGCGAGCAACTGCTCCTCGCTTTAAGTTAAGCGTTACCCTCTCGGTTTGGCCTGAGCTACAACGCGAAAGGCGGGGTTAACCTAACCCCACACTGTGAACAACCAAAAGCAGAAAGAGGTCCTAGCGACTAAGTCCAAGACAGACTCGTCGAAGGCTCATCACATTGCGAAAGATGGTGTAAATGGCTCGACTCAGGCGCCAAACAGCGTAGGTGAATCCAACACGATGGTTATGATGGATTAACCAACAGTCCTAAGCACAGATCAAACACAGAAAATAAAAGAAAAGGGCTATGCATGAAAACCATAAATAAACAAAAGCGTAATAGGCCATTCCAGGCCAAAATTACATGCGTAGAGTTTTCAAGCACCAGCAAGATAAAAAAAAAGTGTTAAGCAAGGGGGACGACGTCCTACATCAACTTCAAGAGGATAAAATCGGCGATTTTTGCCTTAACAGCAGTAAGCTCTGCCGCCTATTTGGCCCGAGCCTTCGCCTCCTGCCTTTGCTGGAGTTTGGCGAAAGCAGCTTCGCCGTTCGCCTCTTCCTGGCGCAGAAGCTAGAGCACCCTTGCCACCGCTTCGGCATCATGACCAGCCACATCTTTTCGCGCTCTAGCTTCCGCAAGTTCGCCTCTCCCTCGAGGGAACCAGCGTCCATGAAGAAAGCGGCGTCCATGTAGGCATCCATCTCAGCCAACACAGAGCGACCTAGCCGGCGCAAGTGTTTGAGCTCAGCTTCTTTCGCTTGAATGCACCTCGCCAAGTCCTCGCGCTCAAAGAGAGTGCTCATCTCAAGAGGCGCCGGCTTAGCATCAGCGTGCACCAACTCCTCCAGGTGGTGCATCAGCACCCCCAGACGTCGCAGCTCCCATTCGCATCGTCGAGCTAACTGGCGACCGCCCACATGGAGAATCTCCTCTAGGCTTTCGACCACGAAGAGGAGCACGTCGTTGTACCCCCCGACGCCTTGGCTGGTCATGATAGTCGTACGGCAAAGGTCCTCCTCTAATTTCTGGAGGAGAGCAAGTGTTGTAGTGGGATCTGC
>NC_033796.1:80561032-80597054 GCF_001876935.1 Asparagus officinalis
GGGGAAGCGGACGCCACATCAACGTCGACGGCAGCGGAGGAGGAAGCAATCTCCTTGCCCTTCGGAGTGTTCGATTTAGAAGCCATTGAGTAGAACAGAGAGGGTTCTGCGATTCTCTTCTGGCGATTTTTTTCGTAAGCACTAGAACTCCATCGGAGAAACGACAGACACATTATATAGCCAAGAAATGAACGACTAGGATTCGCTGCCTCAAATGGGTCGAACGACCTAGATCTCTAGCAGCGCTTCGGGTTCAACGCCCATAAAAGCATCGCCATTGGGACTCCAAACCGACCGCTCAGATTGAGCGTGGAAGGCGAAGTGTCCCGTCGCTTCGCAATTAATGAGCACTAACACGCCCACGTCATCTTAACTGGCAAGCACTTGGGTCCACCAGCAGACACGTGGCACAAACTCGCCCGTGCTTGAGTTTTGCCTACAGTGCAAAATTCACCTCGCTTGAATTCTGCTTGTAGCACAAACTCGCCCGTGCTTGAGTTTCCCTGCACTTGAGTTTCGTTTGTAGCCCAAACTCGCCTATGCCTAAGTTTCGCTTACAGCCCAAACTCGCCTGTGCCTGAGTCTCGCTTACAACCTAAACTCGCCATCACTCGAGTTTCGTTTGTAGACCAAACCTACCGGCACTTGAGTTTCGCGGGTGGCGTAAACTCTCCCTCGCTTGAGTTTTGCCTACGGCTCAGAATCGCCTGCAACTAAATCTGCCCATCGCATGAACAAGACGCCGGATAGAAACACAACGAAATGTGAGAGGAGTATGTGCACAACGAGAAAATGCAAACTTCATTAGATGCTTCTAGACAGTACATTTGAACAAAGTTATGGCTTTACAACCAAGAGAGTCATAACATTACATTCAAGAAACAAAACTGAAGCAGAACGTCTTGAGTCTACTCCTATCCTACGGGTTTATTCTAGGAGCTTGAAGGACGCAAGTCTGGCTCTGACAGCGGCTATCTTCTCCGCATGCATGGCACGAGCTTTGTCCTCTGCCTCCTGTTGGACCACGCACCTCTTCAGCCACAACATGAGGTACCCCGCAAGTAAGGCCTTTCCAGATATAGGGGACTTGGCTTGGTGGTGGAACGAATGGAAAATCATTCCGGATTTGAATCCTCCCTCATCATGCTCGAGAGTCATGGTGGCTCCCCCTTTCGCCGTCCTCCTTTCCACTTCGGCCTGGTCACACTCCAGCGGCAGAGTAGGCCTTCCCTTGATGTCATTCTCCGGGAACAAGTAGTCGGCCTAATTCTTATGGCTGATCCCTGGGGCCCTCTTCTTCTTGCCTTTATGGTCTACTGCCCCCAGGGTATTGAGACATATATGGTAATGACAAAGCAACTCCCATAGGGTCTCAACCACTAGGGGGATCGGGTCGACAGTTAGTCAATCTCATCTTGACCTGGGACATACTCCTCGTAAGGGAAGCTTCCTAAGGGCAACCCTAAAACGTCATACATCTCGTGGAGGGTTATACCGAGTTCTCCATTGGGGGTAAAGAACGTGTCGCTATCCGCACAATACAGTTCTAAGATGCTGTGGAACTGGGGAGCATTGATTTTTAGACCGTGTTGAGTGGCCCGAATGGCTACGTACAGCTTCGAATCCATGAGATCAGAATTCTCAGCCAAAACGTAGTCAGTAATCTTAGACCACCAAGTGCTGCTACCCGGCGCAGAGTAGATCCACCATGGGGCCCTGAAGTCCTTTGGAGAAAATCTCCCACCAGCTTGAAAGAAGTGATGACGGAAGGTCTCCGCGACCGTAGTCATTTTTCTCGCAGGGAGCTCGATTTGAACGCCAGGCCAGGACGAAGCGGTATGACGTCTATTGAAGAGCTGTTACCCATACCCAGCCGTAGAGCCTGTGAAGACGCCGCAAGTCACCCCGTCTTGGGTCGGGGTCAAGTCCCAATTCATCACCTTTGGAACTACAAGGGACTGCAACTTAACAATTGAGAACCCCCCTTGGCATGCTGGGAAGGTAGTAATGGACCCCGTCAACCACGCGGAGCTACCTGCTCTCCTTGAGCAATAAGACTGAAGGATCGGTCGTGGCGTCACCAAACAAAAACTAAGGCTTTTTGAGCTCTATCCTGGCATGGTCTGTCAACACCGCGTCGGTGGTCAACTCACGCAACGTCAAATGGTGTCTGTCAGTGACTCTCTTGATCAGTCCATCTGTCTTGTCGGCAACAAACATGGGCATCAGATCCAGTAGAGGGAATCGGGAAGGCGCCGTATAGCCTGTATCTCCGACGAGACCGATAGTCTCGCCCTTCAGAAGGGCTTCGTTAGAAAAGGTCGCTGCAAGGTAGAACCAAAGAATTAGAACGAAATTCACCCTAGCAGGAAGGCAAATCCACCTATTAAGCCAAAATAGGCAAAGTCGCTAGACAAATATAAATCCGCCTGTCAAAAAGGCAAAGTCCGCTTGACAAAGACGAGATCTGTCTGTATAAGTTGAATTTGTCTTTATGAGACAAAATTCAAACTCGCCTGTCACAGATGAATTCGCCCTCGCCCTATAAAGGCTAACTTCGCCTGTAAAGACAGAAGTCATCCTCTACAAACGAATGTAAAATCCGCCTAAAAAGGGCCGATTTTACCCAAGCCAGGAAAACTGCCAAAAAAATGGCAGAATCTACTGGGGAAGATGAGCGATACTCATCCTCCCGACCCGACGTCGGCAAGCAACACAAGGTGGTCAGACAAATCTTTCGACTTACCCAAATGCGTCTCAGGCACGCTGGCGATCGTACCGGCGGTGAGACAATCAGAATAGCGTCCAGGTCCTCCTCCCTTTGCAACGCATTTCTTAGATTTCGGCGCCATGTCTAAGAGTCGGAGACGAAGCGGGAATTTTTCGGCGCCATGTCTAAGAGTCGGAGACGAAGCGGGAATTCTTTCTCTTTAGAAAACTTTCACGAAACAAAATTCTCGAGCACCTAAGAGTCGGAGACGAAGCGGGAATTCTTTCTCTTTAGAAAACTTTCACGAAACAAAATTCTCGAGCACAGTAGCTCTCAAAAAGATGGGAACAAAGCCTATTTAAAGGCGGAAATGCTTACGTGGCCACGATCGCCCTCAAGAGGCGAAACACTGGCGGCTAAGAGACGTGGCCACGATCGAAATCGACGGCCTAGATTACTCTCCATAGTTCATTCTCTTTTTGCGGTTACGAAGGAACCGTCGAAACAGGAAACGGGCCGGTCAAAACCTAGGACCCGAACCGGATCTGACGGCTGAATTCGAAAACCACGGCCACGATTCGTCGTCGAGCGAGGCGCACAGAGCTGACGTCATACTGCCAAAATCGTAGTTGATGGGACCTGACAAGCCCACGCCGCCTTAGCTAGAAAGCACAAAGCTTCATTTGCGAACATGTGGTTCATTTCCTGCCAAATTGAATTCCGCTTGAAGGAAAGGTTTCGCCTACAAAAAAAATGGCGACTCCGTTGGAGACGAACCCCCCAAATTCAAATTCCGCCTGTGAAAATGAATTTCGCCTGAACGATCTGACTCGTCCAGAGTTTTGAACCACCAATGGAATGGCCTCACTCAAACCCATGCCTCGAACGGCTAAGGGTTAGAGCAGAATTCTTAGCATTAAGCCTAAGAGAAGCTACTCGACAACTCATTTTACTGAGGGGAATAGTATGGCTAGCCCGATTCAAACGGTAATCGGTAAAGGCAAATCAAACCCATTGATAGCTGAGGGTTTGCTAAAAATCCTAAAAGGAACTTTTTTATTCAAAGTATTCCAGACCACACACAAGCCGGTTTAGGTCTGAAAACTTTGAAGGGGGTCTTGTAGATGGTAAAAATTACCTTCGCAAGCTTAAATGAAATCCGCCTGCACAATCTGAGGGTAGGACCCATCCTTGAGCTGGGTTCGCTAGCACGAGCCCAAACCATGCGGTCGCCAAAGACACTCGCATCTGTTGGCCACAGACTCGCCTGTATGACCAGCTCGCCCGCACGAGTCAAGATCGCCTAAATGACTGAATTCGTCTGCTTACTCGACTCGCCCGCATGAGTCGAGAGTCGAATTCGTACACGACAGCCACTATGCCGCATACAGGGGTAGGCCTTCCCAACCAGTCAAATCCATGCAGTCATCAAATCCGCCTGCACACTTAAGGTTGAAGCTCGCCTCGCCTGCAGGAGTCAAGAGCTGAATCCGCTTGCAAACGGAAAGCTGACTAGACTCATTTGAGTACTCGACAGCCGCTACACTGCGTATAGGGATGGGCCTTCCTACTTCCCGTACGATGTGGAGGGATGGAGAACAATACTCCAAACCCATCAAGTAGCCGTTCACAATACGAGTGACCGGTCGCTCGCCAGATCCGCCTGCAGGAAGCTCGCCCTCGCTTGCATGAGTCAAGAGCTGAATCCGCCTGCAAATGGAAAGCTGGCTAAACCCACTCGAGTGCTGAACAGCCGCTAACCCACGTACAAGGAGGGGCCATCCCACTCCTCGCGACGTGAAGGGAAGGAGTACAGTACTCCGAACCCATCAAGCAGCCGTTCACAGTACAAACCCAAGACATGGTCATATCCCATAATTCAAGGAGCGGCCACGTCGTCTCTCCTCTATTTAAGAAACTCTCCTGGCTTCGAAAAAGAGGTTCAGTGGTTCAGCAATTCGCTCATAGCTAATTGATTGATTCAATCAATTAACTGAACCACTAGCTCTCAACTCTCAACAAAGTCGACGACAAGCTCTTTGCATAATCTTTGCACTGCAGCATCTTCTCCCCGTTTCGGGCCCTGATCACTATTAAACTTAGAGACTCAAACTCCATCGATCCATGCTTCTACTGCATACTGAAGCTCGTCAGCAACCTCGGTCAGATAGTCTAAGGGAAGCAGACTCGGTGCGAGAACCGAGCGAAGCGTCCTATAGCTACTGAAAGTCCCCACGTTAAACAAGGAGGGTATTCCCTCCGCTTCTGTTGTAATTTTTGATTCATTAGTTTGTGAAAGTCCCCACGTTAAACAAGGAGGGTATTCCCTCCGCTTCTGTTGTAATTTTTGATTCATTAGTTTGTAATAAGCTATTCTTATCAATACAAACGTCCGCTTCTGTTGTAATTTTTGATTCATTAGTTTGTAATAAGCTATTCTTATCAATACAAACGAAATCCCCATTTTGGGAGATCAGCAATTCACACCTACAGTCACATATATATTCTGTTCAATACAAACATATGACATGTATAATATACAATGTAAGCTTCTCCTACAAATATGCATACGTGAAAAATAAAAGGTAATCTGGAAACTCATTGTTTGAAACCAAAACATGAAAAACCCCCTTAAAACCAAGTAATGTTGAAAGAAAACTGTTAGTTCTCTTGTTTTGATGATTTTACAAATAATTTACAACTATTATTATTTCTAGTATTTTGTGTTTTGTTTGTGGTATATCCAGGTTGTTGATATTTGAAATGGAGCTATAATCAAGTCAAAGATTCAAGCAAGCAAGCTTCTCATTCTCACTTGGGTATATTAGTATAAGTCTTATGTATATTGTGTGCAAATCCTTCAAACTCAATATTACACACACATATATTTATGATTTTTCTCAAAACATAGGTGTTTTTATTCAAATACTATATTAGTATATTATGGACTAAACAAACATTATAGACATCTTTCATTAAGTCCATAAAAACATTTCAAAATATTTCAAAACAAGCTTTAAGTCAAAAATCAAAATTCAAGTGTTTAAAATAAACATGTATTTGTGTGTTTTTGCAAAATGATGAGCTTTCACAAATGAGAAGTAAAATTTGAAAAATTCTTTCTCTAACATATTTATATTCGTGTTTATAAACATTTCCCAAAGTTTTATATTTTTTAGAATTTATTTGCTATTTTTTAAAGAGGTTTAAAAATTAGTTTTTCTGCTCAAAACAGGCTTTGTGCATGTTTTGAGTCGACTCACTACATTGTTGATTTGACTCATGAACTCTTGCACAGTTAGCATTTTTATTTGATGGGTCGACTGATAAACTTATGAGTTAACTCAAGATCTATTACACAGTTAGCAGTTTTATCTGTTGGGTCGACTGATGAACCTTTGAGTCGACTCATGCAGACATGAGTCGACTCATGCCTGTCATAAGTCAACTCATAATATTGTCGTTGCACAGTAACAGCTATTTTCTAGATTTTGTGTGATAGTTTCTTAGGCTGATTTCGTCTACCCTATATATATACCCCATTACATTTAACACCCCTAAATATCTAAGAAAGTTTTAAAACAAGTTTTATAAGGGTTTTAGTTTGTTTAAGTGTGTTTACAAGAGTTTATGTGAAGAAGTTTTCACAAGAGGAAGAGATTATCCATTTCACGTTTTGGGCTTCAATCTAAATCTCTCTCACTCTTGTCTTCAGAGAAGTTTTACTAAATTTAATTTCTAGCTTATATTTATATTTGTTGTTGATTATCTTTTTCATTAAGCTAGATTTTATATTAAGTTTAGTTTTGATTATTGCTCATTGTTTACACACACACCCACTTGAGCTTAAGTATTTTATACATAGTATATATGGGTTGTGAGGTTGATACATTGAGTGTGAGCTTCATTGAGTTCTCATCTTATTAGAGAACACAATCTTTGTATTTGAGAAGATTTGTGAAATCACTTTGTAATACACAAGTACACCGAGAGGAGTATGCGGTGAGAGACGTGGTCGATACCAAGAGGAGTGGCGTCGGTAGTAAAGCCTAGAAAGAGGTTGTAAATCCGAGCACTTGAGGGAGGTGACACATGAGAGACCAACACTTGAGATTGTAGTGTGTGATTATATTGTGAGTGATTGTGAGGATTTTTGGTGAGCTAGAAAACCGAGATTGTGAGGTGTAAATATTTTCAGTTAGCGTTAAAAACCGGTTGAGATAGTAGAGTTCTCCTCAAGAGTGGGGAGCGGAGACGTAGGTCAGAAAGACCAAACTCTGTGATTATTTTCTTGTGTTTGCATTGGTTATTTAACCACTATCTTGTTTATATTGTTTTATATCTATTTCACCCTTGTGTTAATTACATATCCTTACATATAATTAGTTGTATATCATAATTGCTAAGATGATTGTTAATAAGTTTTTAATTTGATATTTATATCGAATTAGATTAGCATATACCCTATTCACCCCCGTTTAGGGTAATTTTATTTGGTATCAGAGCCTGGTGCTCTTGATTTGTGGCTTAACCGCTTAGAGTTAAAGATCTAAGCATTCATACCTTGCTAATCTAGTTTTGAGATTTTTTGCATATTGGCTTTCATATATACCTTAATACTACTACTGATACCATATCAGTAAGTAGTCGTACACGTATACTAATATTAATATATGATATTTACTACCTACTATACATAATATTCATATACGGTCTACTACTATATATATTATAGGTACTATAACCATAGTATACTTATATAATATATATTAATACCTACTAATGATAATCCTATATACCCCACGTATACCAATTATGTTACGGTATAGTCCGTATATACCCTGGTTATATCTAGATTAGCTATATAGGCAGACGGAAATATAGAATGCTTAGGTACCAAGCAACAAAATGTTCATGCTTGGTAGTGAGGTGTCAACATCGCCCCCTCCCCCAGCCTCATTCAGAGTGGGAACAAATTCACATGGCGTTAGTGAGTGGATGGGGATGTGACAGCATTACTACAGAACCACAAATTCTGTTTGGCACCAAGCATCACCCATCATTATCCTATATATATCCTCACCCTTATACTGTAACGCCATGAACGATACTATATTTAACGCGGTGATATATACTACGTCCATACGGTCATTACTATCCTCAATATAGCCATTACGTACCCCGTAGCCTAGTACGTACCATAGTCTACAGTCCTATCACTATATAACCTTAGTATATGCCACCATCGGCGCTCAAGCAGAGATGGAGAACGAGATGAAGAGAGAAGAGGACAAATCCTCAACGCCTCAACCACTCCACGTTGAACAGAGGAGTCTGCAATCATATTCACGCTACTTTAAAAAGAGGCTCTATTTCAAGGTGTGATGTAAAGGGGATTGATTTGGCCACCGTCACTACCAAGCTTCAATGCAAGAAGCTTGGTGATCAAAGATTCTCCATATTTCTCATATATATGTGTGTGTGTGGGGTGGGGTGGGGGGTGGGTGTGTGTGTGTATATATATGATATGTATCTACTCAGACTATATATATACTGACCGATAATATAGCCGATATGATCAGTTATATGAATTACTCACGTGACTATGACGCCCTTACCGCTAACTCAGTACGGCTACTACCTAGTTATACGTATTATGACATACGTACCCATGGTATACTAGACCCAGCACAGCCACACACACACACCCAACAACAACACACCACACACACACATAATATACTATAGTACTGAAGTAACACTCCGTACAGTAACGGCCGCTACGCGTATACTAGCTATATAATTATACCTACACTAATAACATCCGGTTACCTCCATGGGTATGCACGGTGCACCTAGCTTAGGTTATGCTATTAATATTGCTCATAGAATTGATAATTTCTCCTATGCTCAATGGTTGTTAGATTTAAACTTTTTGTTAGATCTAGACATTTCGATTTGTGGGAAGTTATTGATTATGCTTATCTTGTACCCACTATGGAGAAATCTAAGTGGAGTAAAAATGATCATAAAATTCTTACCATGAACAAGCTCTTGTTAGAACTTTTACACAATGCTTTTGATTCATCTTTATCTAACAAGCTTGATTCTTTTACTGGTGCTTATACATTGTGGAAACTTATAGAGGCACATCAAGGGAACTTGGAGGCAATCCGACAAGCTTTGGAGAATTTTGTAGCATCTGATCAATTCACAATAAAACACTAGAGAGGGGGGTGTGAATAGTTTTCTTTTAAAAATTAATGCAAAGAAGATTATAATTTGAAAAGAAATAACACAATCACAGAAAATAATAATCACAAACACAAAATACTGGTTCCACCTCCCAGGTATACATCCAGTCCCCAAGCAAATCCCGCTTGAGAGTTCCACTATGATTTTAAAAAACTTACAAAATTAAAATATCAAACCTGACCAATTTGCAAGTCCCTACAAATTGTACATAATCTCTTCACCAAGAGATTACACCTCTCACACCCGAGAAAACACTTGTCTTGATACAACTTGATTCCTATAAGCCTTGATAGTATTATGATGTGTAGCAGTGGCTAGTAATGTTTTGAATGTCTAAAAATTACCTAACTTGATTGTATATTGAATGAGGATCAAAGACAAATTCAGAAAATGATTTTTCTCAACACTTAGTAAAAATCTGGAAATTTTTCTTTTGAAAGATGCTCAAAACTTGAATCTTATACGTAGGAATTCGTGGCCCAAAATTCTAAACATGTATCATATTTATAGCCTTGAAAAGATAGGTTTTCAAGCCCTAAAAACGTACACAAAATGTCTATAAACTGTCATTAATTTGAATTTTGAAATGTCAGAAAAACTGTCTTAGTAGTCGACTAATTGATGTTGTAGTCGACTACTCTGAGTTCAACAATCTTCAGAAAACTCATAATTTTCCTTAGTAGTCGACTATTATTGTCATTAGTCGACTACTCCTTAAAACATAGAATCTGTAATTCAACATATGAAGCTGAGTAGTCGACTATAATCCTTAGCAGTCAACTACTCTGTATTTTTATAGAAACTTATATTTTGATCTAAGACTTTAAATCTAATTAGTCGACTACTAAGGGGTGAAAATATCATGTATGAAATATTTTTAGACTCAATGATTAACTAAATACTCTAATGGTTAACATAAGGGATTTCTATTATTAATCAACACACTAAGCCTGTGTTAGTGTGTTCTAATCTCTATGTGTGTATGTGTGAGTGATCAAGGCTTGTACAAAATTTCTAAGTAAAGAAAATGTAAAAAAATTACATTGATATATAAGCACTTCATCTTCTTTACTTCTTGATGCCTTAAACTCATCTTGTACTTTGTTCATGTTGATAACTACATTGAAATGTTAGTGCATACACATAGTAATTCACATTATATCCAACATTCTCCCCCTTTTTGATGATTGACAAACAATTTATGCATATGTAAGTATATTTTAAAAGAAATAAATATTAATAAACAAATATACTTACTCTCCCTGTATAAAAGCATATTAGAGTCTAAAATTCATATTTTTGAGTCTATATAACATAATTCTGATACCATTCTCCCCCTTTGTCATTAACAAAAAGAAATACACATCTATCCTAAGCATGTCATAATTTCCTCTTCATGAGCTAACACTTTAAAAAGATCTTCCAAATTGTGAACATAGTCCATCACTTTACCCATCCATATGGGTAAGCAAAGACTTGCCATAAATATCAAAATTTTGACAATTTTCATTTTCACAATCTGTTTTTAATAAAAGTATCTCATGAACACAAAATATAAAATATAAACCTAGTAAGCATGATAAAAAGAAGCACAAATTCATACATAGTCTTAAGCAACATAAATATAATAGCAACATATGACATATTACACAAGTATTAAAGCAAATAACTAACACATAGTTTTTGGCACATAAACTTAAACAAACCAAGTTAACACATAGTTTTTAACACAAACATGAAACTAAGCCAAACACTACATGATGCATGCATGGTCCTCTAACATGAAGGTCCTAGAGGAGGTGGATGTTCTTGGAAGAATGCATTGAGCTTCATATCCAAGTTATCAAATTTCTTGATTAACTCCTCATGATTAGTAATTGTTCTGGGAATATAGAGCTCGCTGACCAATCTCTAACTCAAGAATGCGTGCAGACAATATGTTATATTGCACATCCGAGAAGCAAAAAGGTTCTGATTGCATTTGAGATGGTTGTTGGCTAGAAGAAGGGCCTGCTTGACTTAAGGATTGTGGAATATCATGTGGATTTGTTCTTGAGGAAGTTGAGGCTCATCTATGTGATGTTGATCATGAAGTTCAAAATTAGTTAACTTCATCATAGTTAGGGCATTAGAGTCAAAGAACTCAATGGAATGAACGACAGAATTTTCTAATTCAAGATCGACATAGAATTTATCAAATACCTTTATTAAAAATGCACCATAAGGAAGAAATCCTTTTGGTATAGTCAAGAGATTATCATAATATACATTAGCCCAATTAACTTGGATATTCCTCATTATAGCATATAATGCTTTTGCTAAATCTAAGGAAATAAAATGGAAACTTACAGTTTTTAGAAACATATTATAGGCTAAGATTCGAGCAATGAAACGAGAAATTGGACGAAGTTTATTTGAATTATTTAAAGGTTTACCATAACCCGGAAGAAAAATATGCTTCGATAGTAAATTTACATCATTCATTTTGATTGATCTAAGTGAAACACCTCTGAAAGGAATGTTAAAGATCATTCCAATTGACTTAGAAGTCAATTCAATTTTTATTCATTTCACAAGAGTTTTTAATTTTTCAATTCCACTTATAGTTCCTACACGTTCTATATTTGTAAAGAACAATTGAACTAGAAACGGATATGTGGGTTTTCTATTTTCGGCTAAAAATAACTCAAGCAATCCTACATTTTAAAGTATGAACTGAACTTCCAAGGGATAAAATCATCAAATTTCACAAAACGCCCTGGAAGAACTTCAAGTAAATCAGGACTTTTTAAATAGACAATGATTTCCTAATTAACACTTGTATGAACTTTCTTAGCCTTCTTTGCTCTAGACATGATAATTCAAAAAGGAACAAGCACTGAAAGATCAAGTTGAAGAACTTAACAAACTGACGATAAACCTAGAAATACACGTAGTAGTCGACCAATAATGGTTGTAGTCGACTATAAGAACTGAAATACTTAAGAAAACAAAGAGCTTGATGGAAATTTTTAGAGAAAATGAAAGTTTGATGATGCCCTAACCTGGATTCAGTGGGTTCTGAAGTGGGAAAGAAGAGGGATCGGTTTTTGAAGTGGGTAGTTTAGGATTTAGGGTAGTTTTTGTAACTTAAAAAATGTATGGTCAAGATTAGATCAACAAAATCATATGTATGGTTAAGATTTAATCTAAATTGAATTTGATATAGGGCTAGGATTGATCAGGTTTAAAAGAATGGTTGAGATGAAGTTCACTTAAATGTAATGGGTATTGGGTTTTGGATTTGATAAATAAAAAATCCAATATGCTCAAAAACTGTAAGTGTGAAAGATCTGTGCATGTAGTCGACTACTAAGAAAAATAGTCGACTACACTATAACCGATAGAATTCTAGATTTCAAATCTAACTTAGAATAGTCGACTATAGGTCAAATTAGTCGACTACACTGTAATCAACAGAATTCTAGATTTTAGATTTAACTCAGATTAGTCGACTACAGGTCAAATTAGTTGACTACACTATAATCAACAAAATATTTTATATGCAATACTTATGCATGTAGTCGACTACAAACTTAATTAGTCGACTATTAAGACTGAATATGCATATATATTGATTTTAAAACTTACTTTAAATCTTCCAAAGAACATATACCTAATTCTCTTCTTAATTTAACATATATTTCTTCTTTTAAAGGTTTTGTTAATATATCAGCAATTTGTTTATCGGTTGAAATAAAATCTAAAGAAATAACTCCTTGCAGTACATTATCACATAAAAATGATGCCTTATGTCAATATGTTTTGTACGTTAATGTTGAATAGGATTTTTAGATAAATTAATTACACTTGTATTGTCACACATTATTGATGATATGGGACAAACTATACCATAATCAAATAAAGTTTATTTCATCCAAAGAACTTGAGCATATGCAAGACTAGCAGCAATATATTCTGCTTCAGTAGTTGATAATGATACTGAATTTTACTTTTTATTAAACCAAAGTACAAGTGAATGTCTAAGAAAATGACATGTACCACTTGTACTTTTTCTATCAGATTTACATCCTACAAAATCAGCATCACTATATGATACTAAATCAAATGTACTATTCTTAGGATAAAATAAACCATAATCTGCAGTATTTTTTAGGTATCTAAAAATTCTTTTTACAGCTTTAAGATGTGATTCTTTAGGATTAGACTGAAATCTAGCATATAAACATACACTAAACATAATATAAGGCCTACTTGCAGTAATGTAAAGAAGTGAACCGATCATACATCGATATAACTTTTTGTCAACATTCTTACCATTTTTATCTTTATCAAGAGATGTAGTAGTACTCATTGTTGTTGGTTTACTTGTTGTATTTTCTATTCCAAAGCGTTTGAGTAAATCTTTAGCATACTTGCTTTGGTTGATGAAAATCCCTTCCTTTAATTGTTTGATTTGAAGTCCAAGAAAAAAATTGAGTTCACCCATGTGACTCATTTCAAATTTATCCTGCATAGTCTTTGCAAACTCTTGACAAAAATTATCGTTAGTAGAACCAAATATTATTTCACCTATATTTATTTGAATTAATTGTACATCTTTATTAATTTTCTTTACAAAAAGTATAGAATCAACTTTTCCTATTTCAAAACCAGAAGTTAAAAGAAATTTTTTTAATCTATCATACTAAGCATGAGGTGCTTCTTTTAGACCATACAAAGCCTTTTTAAGTTTAAAAATATGGTTTGAAAAACTTTTATTTTTAAAACCTGGAGGTTGTTCTACAAAACTTCTTCCTTAATAAAACCATTTAAAAAAGCATTTTTAACATCCATTTGATATAATTTAAAATTCATAAAACATGCAAATACAAGTAAAATTCTTATAGATTCTAAACGAGCCATTGGTGCATAGGTTTCATCATAACCAATACCTTCTTCTTGATTATAACCTTGAGCAACTAATCTTTATCTTTAATTTGAAATATAAGACCTCTGATCAAGTTTTCAAGGAGATAAAGTTTAGCATTTTATCCAACGTTCTTAACAGCATTTTTTCAGAAACAAACAGAGCATAGATATGTTCTCTGTAATTTTTTGAGTTTTGTGAGCTCTTTGACATAGAGATTTTTTTGTATTCTCAGTTGCTGAGCATCTTGCCACACTGAATTTTCAAAAATTAGAAAATGAATAAAATTTTTCATTTACTAAAAAAAATGGACTTATCTTTTGGTTTAGATACAAGATCCCAAACATTATTTCTTGTAAATTGGTTTAGTTCATCTTATATAGCAATTATCCAAAAATCATCAAGTAAAGCTTCTTTTATATTTAGGTTCAATAACAGAAATAAAAACAGCATGAGCAATCAAATTAAAATGAGATCTAGTAGTGACTTTATCGAAAATATTACCAATAACCAAATCATGCAGATGATTTTTAACTTCTACAAAATCTTTTGGTAAATTATTTTATAAATTATCATCTTTTGAAACATCTAGCATTGGAGTATCATGAATGGAATCAATTAAATCATCATCATTATTTAAAATAGTAGGTGTTTTTGTAAAATTCTCATCAAAAGAAACATGCATAGATTCTTCAATGACTAAAGTTCTTTTGTTATATATTCTATAAGCTTTTCTATGATTAGAATATCCAATAAATATTCTTTTGTCACACTTAGAATCAAATTTATCCAAGTTATCTTTTGTGTTTAAAATAAAGCATTTACAACCAAAAACTTTAAAATAAAAAACATTAGGAATTTTATCATAGAACAACTGATAAGGTGTTTTCTTTAAAATAGGTCTAAATAAAATTTTGTTTTGAACATAACATGTTGTAGAGATAGCTTCTGCTCAAAACTACTTTTGTAGGTTACTATCACACAACATGGTTCTAGCATATTCTTATAAAGTTCTATTCTTACCTTCTACAACTCCATTTTGTGGAGCCGCTCAAGGAAAAGAAAAAGTGTGAGAAATACCATTTTTATCATAAAAATTTGCAAAAAGTTTATTTTCAAATTCTCCTCCATGATCACTATGAATAGTAATAATAGAAAGATACTTTTGTTTTTGAATTCTTTTGCAAAAGATAGAAATCTCATTAAAAGCATCATTTTTATGTTTAAGAAATATTACCCATGTAAATCTTAAAAATTCATCAACAAGTACAAACGTATATCTACTTCCATTTAATGATGCAACTCTAGAATGACCAAAAAGATCAATATGAATTAATTCTAGTGGTTTACTTGTAGAAGTTACATCTTTGGATTTAAAAGATGATTTATACATTTTTATTTATTGACATGCATCACAAAAATTATCTTTATAAGAAAGTTTAGGTAAACCTTTAACAGAATCATTCTTAGAAATTTTAGAAATATGTTTAAAGTTAACATGACCATAACAATTTTGCCATAAAATAGAATCATTAGAAGATGCAAGAAGACAATGTTCATTAGAAATGTTATTCATAGATAAAACATATATATATTATTTTTTCTATATCTTTTAAATAATACAGTAATCATATCAATATCATAAATTAAGAAAGATTCTTTTTCAAAAATAATTTTAAAACCTTTATCACAAAGTTAACTTATACTAAGGAAATTATATTTAAGACCATCAACTAATAAAACATTATCAATAATAGTTTTATTTGGATTACCGGTAATTCTAATACCGATAACCTTCTCTTTGTTATTATCTCTAAAAGTGACGGTACCACCATCCTTATTTTGATAATATGTCAACAATTGTATATTATCGGTCATATGTTTAGAGCAACCGTTATCCAAAATCCACCTATTTTTCTTACGTACCTGAAATGATAAACATTTATAATTTTGGTACCCATGCTATGTTGGATCCATAAAATTAGCCTTTACGAAACTAAATCCATGAAGAGTTTGATTTGCCTAAATAGTTATTTGATAAACAAACATCTTTAATAAAGATAGAAATATAAGACTTTTTCTTTAATGAAGTTAATTCTTTAGGTACCCAAATAGATAAATATTTTGATTCTAGAAATATAAGACTTTTTCTTTAATGAAGTTAATTCTTTAGGTACCCAAATAGATAAATATTTTGATTCACATAAAACATTATCTTTAACATTATGTTCATGCAATTTAGAAGATGATTTTACAAAAATAGTTTTCTTAGAAATATTTTTGTTAACATGAAAACCCAAACTTTTTGTCTTTTGAGATTCTTTTTTATATGAAAGTAAATTATTAAGATTTTCTTTATCTTTATTGAATTTACTAACATTCAAACACATATCATCATATTTTAATTTAATAGAAGAAATATCTTTATCTTTTATTGAATTTACTAACATTCAAACACATATCATCATATTTTAATTTAATAGAAGAAATATCTTTATCTAAAACATTAATGCAAATTTTTAAATCATTGCATTCTGATTTTAGATAAACATTCTCATTAGTCAAAATATGATTTTCTTTAAGTAAAGATTTATTTTCCTCTTTCAATTCAATTACTTGAGAATTAGAAATAATAGAAGAATTAAAATTAGAAATTTCTTCAAGTATTCTTTTATTTTCACCTATAAGAAAATTATATCAAGCCTTTAATCTCAAAAAAGTTTCATATAATTCATTGAAAGCATCTAAAAGCTCTTCATTGTCACTTACTTCATCTTATGCCATAAAATACATATGGGCGCTTTTATTTTCTTTAATTTCTTAATCCGAAGATGAATCATTACTATCATCCCATGTAACCGTCAAAAACCTTTATTTTCTTGTTGCTTTGAATATTGTTAAAATTGTTGAAATAACTTGATTTTTGCTTATTTTTCAATAATGAATAATCTTTCTTCATATGTTCTGGTTTGTTACATTTGAAACAAAGTAAGTTATTTGAATTTGAAATTTTTCGTTTGAACTTACCTCGTTTTATGAACTTTCGAAACTTGCATGCAAACATGCTCATTTCTTCATCATCATCCGAATCTTCTTTATCGAAAGTAGTATTGAATGCAAGCACTTTCTTGTTCTTTGATTCATCATTATTCTTTCTATCTTCAATTTGAACTTCATAGGCCATGAGATTACCAATTAAATTTTTTACCGTAAGAGTTGATAATTCATTTGCTTCCTCTATAGCGGTAACTTTCTTTTCCCATTGTGGAGTAAGTGAACAAAGTATCTTCCGCACCATCTCCACTTGAGTGTATACTTTTCCAAGACCGATGAGAGAATTGATGATATCGGTAAACCTTGTAAACATCTCTCCAATGATCTCGTTTTCCTTCATTCTAAATAATTCGAACCCATGTACAAGAATAGAAATTTTAGATTCTTTAACCTTACTTGTACATTCATGAGTTGCCTCGAGTGTGTGCCAAATATCATATGCGGATGTGGCTGTTGACACCCTGTTGAACTCATTCTTGACAAGAGCATAGAACACGATATTCTTTGCTTTAGAATCCAAATTTGCATTGTTCCTTTGAGATGTAGTCCATTCCGTAAAAGGAGCAGTTGGCGTCTCGTATTTTGTTTCCATAATGTTCCAAAGTTCGTAGCTAATTGATTAGAGATAGATTTTCATCCGACACTTCCAATAGTTGTAATTCAGTCCATCAAACATTAGTGGACGATTTGTAGAGTGTCCTTCCTTGAATTTTGAGTTTGAGTCAGAATTAAATGCCATTTCTTCAACCTTACTCTGATACCAAATGTTGAATCTGATCCAATCATAATAAAACACAAGAGGGGGTGAATAGTATTCTTTTAAAAATTAATGCAAAGAAGATTATAATTTGTAAAGAAATAGCACAATCACAGAAAATAACAATCATAAACACAAAATTTTATACTAGTTCCACCTCTCAGGTGTACATCCAGTCCCTAAGCAAATCCCGCTTGAGAGTTCCACTATAATTTTGAAAAACTTACAAAATCAAAACATCAAACCTGATCAATTTGCAAGTCCCTACAAATTACACCCAATCTCTTCACCAAGAGATTACACCTCACACACACGAGAGAATACTTGTCTTGATACAACTTGATCCCTATAAGTCTTGATAGTATTGTGATGTGTAACAGTGGCTAGGAATGTTTTAAATCTCTGAAAATTACCTAACTTGATTGTATATTTAATGAGGATCAAAGACAAATTCAGAAAATGATTTTTCTCAACACTTAGTGAAAATCTGGAATTTTTTTTTTGAAAGATGCTCAAAACTTGAATCTTATATGTAGGAATTCGTGACCCAAAATTTTGAACATGTATCATATTTATAGCCTTGAAAAGATAGGTTTTTAAACCCTAAAAACGTACACAAAACGGCTATAAACTATCATTAATTTGAATTCTGAAATATTAGAAAAACTGTCTTAGTAGTCGACTATTATTGTTGTAGTCGACTACTCTGAGTTCAACAATCATTAGAAAACTTAGAATTTTCCTTAGTAGTCGACTATTATTGTCATTAGTCGACTACTCTGTAAAACACAGAATCTGGAATTCAACATATGAAGCTGAGTAGTCGACTATAATCCTTATTAATCGACTACTCTATATTTTTACAAAAACTTATATTTTGATCTAAGACTTCAGTAGTCGACTACTAAGGGGTGAAAATGCTATGTATGAAATATTTTTAGACTCAATGATTAACTAAATACTCTAATGGTTAACATAGGAAATTTCTATAGTTAACCAACACACTAAGCCTGTGTTAGTGTGTTCTAATTTCTATATGTGTATGTTTGAGTGATCAAGGCTTGTAAAAAAATTCTAAGTAAAGAATATATAAAAAAAATTACATTGATATATAAGCTCTTCATCTTCTTTACTTCTTGATGCCTTGAACTCATCTTGTACTTTGTTCATATTAATAACTACATTAAAATGTTAGTACATACATATAGTGATTCACATTATGAATAAATTGCTATCATCAAAATTATATCATGGGGACATGATATCCAACAGATTCTTCTTCAAGCTTATGTGGAGCATCTTCTTCATGTACACGACCACTAGGCGATAGCCCTAGTGAGGTATGCGAGTCCAATACCGATGATGAATTAACTATAAATGAACGTGACCATGGATATGAAAAATTAATGCATGATTATAAGAAGTTACAACATAATTTTATTAATCTTAAAAGCAAGCATATTGAATTGAAATCCGATCATGAGAAACTAGTATCAAAATTTGATATCATTGCTAATGAAAATGTAAATCTCAAAGATAGCAATAAAAAATTAAAGTTGGATATTGCTAGTTTGACTCATGATAAAAACAATGCCATGTTAGAGGTAGAAGCTAGTAAAAATAAAATTGATACTCTTGTAAATGATTATGACATTGATATATAAGCTCTTCATCTTCTTTACTTCTTGATGCCTTGAACTCATCTTGTACTTTGTTCATATTAATAACTACATTAAAATGTTAGTACATACATATAGTGATTCACATTATGAATAAATTGCTATCATCAAAATTATATCATGGGGACATGATATCCAACAGATTCTTCTTCAAGCTTATGTGGAGCATCTTCTTCATGTACACGACCACTAGGCGATAGCCCTAGTGAGGTATGCGAGTCCAATACCGATGATGAATTAACTATAAATGAACGTGACCATGGATATGAAAAATTAATGCATGATTATAAGAAGTTACAACATAATTTTATTAATCTTAAAAGCAAGCATATTGAATTGAAATCCGATCATGAGAAACTAGTATCAAAATTTGATATCATTGCTAATGAAAATGTAAATCTCAAAGATAGCAATAAAAAATTAAAGTTGGATATTGCTAGTTTGACTCATGATAAAAACAATGCCATGTTAGAGGTAGAAGCTAGTAAAAATAAAATTGATACTCTTGTAAATGATTATGTTTGGTCTACTTCTAATGACAATGCACATATGCCTAATGATGAGTTGAATCGCATAAAAAAATGTATATCCTCTTTAGATTCAACACTAACTAAATGCATTGATGATCATAAGAAACTTATGAATATGGGTGCTAAGTCGTGTACAAATTCTTTCAAATCACCCTACACTATGCACACATGTATAGCAAGATTTACAAATATACTATTTGTGGTCATAAATTCCATTTAGCTAAATTTCTAAGACTAATACTTTGATTGCATCTCATAAGGCTTCTTCATCACACACACATGCACATGCACCCATTGCTTATTATAAACATGCTCATGTATTTAAGTGTGACTATTATGATAGATTTGATCATATGACCAAATTTTGTTTTGATTTAAAAAGAGTTTACCGTTTAAAAAATAATTTTAAAGATCAATTTATTTTTACAAATGATTTCCATGCACAACCACAAGGTCAACATAAATCATTTCAACCCTTTCATTGCATATATTGCAATCATAAAGGACATTTGTATAATTATTATTTTGACCGTATTCATGCACCACATGCGCCCAAAGGGGTTCATAACCCAAGGGCATTGAGCTTAATTGATAGGGGTCACGTCCCTACATATTCTTGCATAAAAAATATTTGGGTACCAAAACAAGTTTGATTTTGTTTAACTTATTTTTGGTTCTTATGTTTTGTTTTGATGAATTTTAATTTCATTTGGTATCTAAATTAGAATTTATCAAACTTTTTCAAGTTGAAGTTCGTTATATATTCTTATATATAAGTGTATTATTGCAAAATTATTTTGAAATTATTTAATACAATAAAAACAAATTTTATAAGATTTTAAAAGTTTTTAAATTCATAGTCTTCTTCAATTTCCTATCAAAATAATTTTTTAGGTCTTCAATCGACTCATGAGTCGACTGATGAGATCAGTCGACTCATGAGTCAACTGACGAGCTGCTATTTTCGGATTTGGTTTTAATTTCTATCTTCAATCCGACCCACTTTGGACTCATTTGCACCCACTTCGTTTCCAGAACTTTATCTGAGCCATCCACCTGTATTTTGACCATATCTTAACCCTTCATTTCTCTCTTTATCAAACCCCTAATTCCTATCTCTTCTTCGTTCCCTATCTTTCAAGTCAACCGATCTTCCTGTGTTCTCATCATCCACAGTCGACCGCACTCATCTCCAGTCGATCTTGAGCTCTTCGGTCTCTTTATTTGGTATAACCTCTTCTTCACTCTTTAGTTTTGATTCATTAGAGCTCTCACCTTGGATTTGTCTTTCTAGGGTTTGTTTATTATGATCTATATTTGTGCTTAGGTGTTTCTTGTGTCATGCCCCGATTCCAAAATGTAATAGTTCTGAACGTGACTCGGCTGGCGAGGCCACCATAAGGTCACATTCACACCTCTAGAACCTCCTGTATACAGATATATTACCAAAAGATCTACTATATAGAGCATGTAACTAAGATAACAAAGAAATTTAATAGATAAAGAAATATCTAAAATTTTCAGAGTTCTATGACAAGTTCACAACTATCCAAAAAGAAAAAAATACACAATAGTCTGGAGAGCCACATGTGGCTCAAGAAAAAACCTAAACCAAATAACTACCTAAATCAACTTAACCGGAGAACTGATAAAATAAACAGTGATCACTGTCGATGAGCCTGCCCCTCAAAATACTCTCGATCCTGTGAAGAAAGAACAGTTCCTAAATCCGGGGCACGCAAACCCCAGGGGAGTTAGAAAACTCCCAACAAGCATGTAAAATAAAGAAATTATGCGTATGTAAGTGTAAGTGGCATATAAAGAAAATATGAAATCTAAATCAACAGTGATGAAAGAAAATGCTTAATCAAGAGATCAAGATAATGTCCATCACCAAACATACAAACATATTATTATTATTTTATATGTTATTTGAATTAGAGAAGAATATTTTCATGTATATAAATCGGTTCCCCATAAACCGTCCCAGAAACACGACTTCAAGTCAAGTATTGGCCCTTTGGCCCATGTATATATAACTCAGGATATCAGGAATGCACATTTGCCCATTTATATACATGTTATATTCTCCGTCTAATTCTCTTTTATAAACCTCATGTTTTCTATTTAATCTAAGTGACTGTGCATGACATATTGTGCACTAACCATAGAGTTATCGTAGAACGACTTTCGTAAAACTATGAAAGATAATCATGACTCAGAACATGTCCAATCAAGTGGGGTGCATCGTCTAGTCGATGCTATAATAGTAATAGCCAAGGAAAAACCTCATATCAGGATATCGATTTCGAGAGTATAGTCATGTTATGAAAAGCACTCTTATAAATCATATTTTTGACGAAAGTCGTCTTCATGTACAGTCTCTCCTATTGGATGATAACTAGGCGATCAAACATATCATCAAGTATCGAACCATACCCTCATTCAGCTAAGACATGGTATATAAAAGTTTAGACTTTAGGTTATCGAGTTAACCAAGTTAGCAACCACAAGGATAAAATAAATAAATAAATAAATAATACAACAAAAAAATCACACGATTCGAACACATGACTCTTATGAACTTACGTAATATAGACAAACCCTAGCGCCCTTAGGCACACACAACCTACCACGGAATAGCAAGGATCCATCCTCATGTATCTATAGATCAGTTCTCTCCCCAGACTCCACTTGTTTCTTAAATTTTTGGTACCAAGCATCCTCGAATTGGGTAGCCTTGATCTGGTCCACCAGAGTTGACTGTAACTATAAACTCATCAACTGTCTCCCTGCTCTAGGTAATATAACCTCCATGTTCATTATCCAAAACAAAGCTAGCAACTCTCGCTGCCTGGTGAGTCTCATTGCCATAGGCATCCTGCTCAAATGATCTGGCACTACATTAACTCGTCCTGAATGATATTGTAAATTCAAATCATAATCCGCCATAAGCTCTAACCATCTGTGGTGTCTCATGTTGAAATCCTTCTGAGTGAAGATATACTTTAAACTTTTGTGATCTGTGTACACCTCCACTCTCTGCCCCAAAAGGTAGTGCCACTATAGCTTCAATGCAAACATCACCGCCAATTCCAGATCATGAACTGGGTAGTACCTCTCATGTGTCTTCTGCTGCCTAGATGCATAAGCTACTATCTTCCCATATTGCATCAAAACACAACCTAACCCAAATCAGAAGCATCTGTGTATACTACAAATCCTACTGTCTCATCTGGGATTGTCAAAACTGGGGTTGTCGTTAACTTCTTCTTTAACACCTTAAATGCTGCTTGGCACTCTGGAGCCCACACAAACTTGACCTCCTTCCGAGTCAGCCTAGTAAGTGGTCCTACAATCTTAGCAAAATCCTTTATAAATTTCCTATAGTGTCCAGCCATCCCTAAGAAACTTCATACTTCTTTCACAGATGTAGGCGGATCTAATCTCAACACTACATCAACCTTCTTCGGGTCCACAGAGATACCTGCTCCTGAAATCACATGCCCCAATAAGGACACTTGCTCTAGCCAAAACTCATACTTATTCAATTTTTCATAAAGCTTATCCTTCCGTAGGATTTCTAACACCATCCTTAGGTGCTCTACATGATCTTCCTTTGTCTTGGAGTACACAAGGATGTCATCAATGAACACCACCACAAACTGGTCAGGATATTGGAAAACCACCTTGTTCATCAAGCTCATAAATGTAGATGGAGCATTAGTCACCCTGCACGGCATCACAAAAAACTCATAGTGCCTGGTTATGTCTTCCTTCCTCACATTTAGCTGATGATAACCTGACCTGAGATCCAACTTAGAAAACATCTGAACTTCTCCGAGTTGATCAAAAAGGTCATCAATCTTAGGAATTGGGTATTTATTTTTGATGGTAACCTAATTCAATTCCTGATAGTCAATACACATCCTTCGACTACCATCCGGCTTTGGCACTAACACCACTAGTGATCCCCATGGTGAAGTACTAAGCCTGATAAATTTCTTAACAAGATACTCCTGGACTCGCTTCCGCAGCTCCTCTAAATCTAGTAACGGCATTCGATAAGGTGGTTTTGAAATAGGTGCAACTCCTAGAATAATATCGATGACGAACTCTATATCTCGATCTGGTGGTAGAGCTGACAACTCATCAGGAAAAACGTCAAGGAATCCCTCGACAATTTCTAGTATTGGCTTCTCTTCTACCTCTATATAGGTTAATACTTCATCCAAGCCTGCTTGATACTCGAGCTACTCCATCACTTTTCTTCCGCTCATGAATTCAAACTCTGGGTGGCCTGGTATCTTGAACACTACGTTTCTGTGTCGGCAGTCGATCATCGCATGGAAGTTGTATAGCCAATCCATCCTCAAAATAACATCGAACCCATTAGTGTCAACCACCAACAAGTCTGTAAATAGCTCCCTACCACAAACTGCCATTGAGCATTTCTTACACTCCCTACTAGACATTAACACTCCACTGCCTGTATGGATATTCCAGCTTGCATCTAAACTATCATATGGTATGGTGTGTCATGCAACGAACTAAGTAAATATAAAATAGTGTGTTGCCCCAGAATCAAATAGGGTAAATGCAGGGACTGAAAACCAAAATGATACCCGTGACTACATCACCAGATGCATCTGCCTGCTCAGCGGTAAGTGTCATAACCTAACCTTGTCTCTACTGCTGATGATACTACAGCTGATATGACTACTGAAAATGATGACCTCTCTACTGTCTCTGGCATTGAAATTGTTGACCGCTCTGATGTCCTTGAAACATCTGCATCTACGAGGAAAGTGGTGCCCTTAACTGTTGTCCACCTTGTCTAGTATGACATGTTGGTATTATCGCTCCACCTGAATATCCTCCTGAGACTCCTCTACTAGAACAAGCGGTGAGTTGATGATCCGCCACCCCGCATGCTAAGCACAACCTCATTAGCTCTCTGATAGTCCTTCATCAAGTGCCTCGGCTTGCTGCAAAAATGACAAATCATGCTGGTTGGCTGTGGAGCTGGTCTCGGAGTCCCTGTTTGTTTGCGTTTGGCTGGTGCTCCTCCCATCTGAGGCTTCTGCTAGTTACCTCCTGAGTTTTGTCTTGTGTGGAGCTTGTTTGCCCCTCTCTTCACCGAGTTCATGATCCCAATTAGTTGTTTTGCTTTCCGAGCTGCCTCTAGGACATCCGCATAAGTCTCAACCCCCTTCTGACTATAAATCTGAGTCTAGATCTCAAAGTTTAGGCCCTGCATGAACCTTTATCCCTTATCCACCTCATTCAATACCATCTCCAGGGTAAACCTACTGAGCTTGGCAAATTCTGCTACATACTCATCTATAGTATTAGCTCTTTATCTCAGCATAACAAACTACTTATGCATCTTAAGACAATCTGTCTTTGGGAAAAATGCCTCTAAGAAACTCTCCCGGAATGTCTCCTATGAAATTAGCATAGACAGCTTCTCTTCATCTGCATCCCACCAGGTCCTCGCTACATTAACGAGATGTAGTTGTATAATGTTAACTTGATCTTCATCTGGTATCTTGGCTACCCTCAATAGGCGGTCCATGGTCCGTAACCACATCTCGACCTTATATCCACATTCAGTCCTAGCAAAGTGCTGCGGGTTGAGTTTCTAAAAATCGGACACATTGCCCGGCCTTGCAACTTGTCGCTGCTTATCCCTCTGACGATTATGAGCTACCATGTTCCTAACTGCTTCTGCAAGATCAGCCTGGTCAACTTGGTGTCCCTCAGAGACAACTAGAGTAGGGGTCCAACATTTTGGGGCCATAGTGATCACCTGGAATAAGATTGATCGAGATTAAGACTTGAGAAACTGAAAAATAAGAGTCAAGGACGTATTTCTGGAAAGAAAAGAACTCATTCTATACATGCTCTGTTTTTGGCTCAATCTTAGTTTCTACATGTATACAGGATGAGATAACAATTCCTAGCCCAGCTCTAATACGACTAAAAAACCTTGTCATGCCCCGATTCCAAAATGTAATAGTTTAGAATATGACTCGGCCAACGATGCCACCATACAGTCACATTCTTGCCTCTAGAACCTCCTGTATACAGATATATTGCCAAAAGAACTACTACATAGAGTATGTAACTAAGATAACAAAGAATTTTGATAGATAAAGAAATATCTAAAATTTTTAGAGTTCTATGACAAGTTCACAACTATCCAAAAAGAAAAGAAAAATACACAATAGTCTGGAGAGCCACATGTGGCTCAAGAAAAATCCTAAACCAAATAACTACCTAAATCAACTGAACTGGAGAATTTATAAAATAAACGGTGATCACTGTCGATGAGTTTGCCCCTCAAAATACTCTTGATCCTGTGAAGAAAGAACAGTTGCTGAATCTGGGGCACGCAAACCCCAGGGGAGTCAGAAAACTCCCAACAAGCATGTAAAATGAAGAAATTATGTGTGTGTAAGTGTAAGTGGCATATAAAGAAAAGATGAATTCTAAATCAACAGTGATGAAAGAAAATGCACAAGCAGAGCCCGAGCCGTAGCAGGCTCTACAGTATCCGATCGACTTGGTAATGCCGATTATAGAAGCAGAGACTAGCACACTCGAGGAGCGAGTAACGAGCCAGATTTTACTTTCTGAAGTTTCACCACTAGTTGTACTATCGGTACCTATTGGAGAGGTAATACCAACAATTTTACCATCACCACAACCAACTATTGATAGAGCTACAGGGTAGGAGGATTGACTCTGTAAGAATAAGAAAAATATCAGACACTAAGAGCACCATAGTTTTAGGGCACACCGGATTCATGTACAGCCTATAAATGAAAGAAATATATGAAAATTTCTTAACGTCGACTCAGTACCAAAGCAGAAGTTAGATGTATTCAGCATAGAGGATATCATCGGAGGATAGCACTAACTTCAATTTATGTCGAAGAAGTGAATATTAATTTCATAGGAGGATTTCACTTACCACTTCGATAAGCAACTAGAACTGGACTGATTGGAGTAGGGAGACATACCGATAGTTAATTATGGAAGCAGAACTGTCCGTAGACAAGTGCAAAGATAAGAAACCTTTTGCAAGACTTAGAAGAACCCAACATCAGGGCAAGAATTTTTAACACCAGCAGCAGAGACTAGGACACAGTCAGTAGCAGAACCATGGTCAGGATCAGCAGTCATAGAGTCGCTGTTATGGCCAGCAGCAGATGATTGAGATACCACCAACCGTTTTGATAATTGAAGGGCTAGTAGACCAGATTCGTGCCATTCAAGAGATTCTTGAGGGATAGATAAGCTCATATTTCCACCGCCAGCAGTTCAACAGTCATCAGTCACAGGCAGAGTCTATGTAGTCATACCACGTGATCATGATATGAGCGGAGCTATAGTAGAAGGTACTTTCTTAGTAAACTCTTTTCCAGCTCGGATCATGTTCGTTTTTGGAGCTTCCTATTCTTTTATATCTCATGCCTTTATGGATAGACTTCAGTTAGTCGTACATCTCTTAGATGTACCGTTATCTGTTTCTACTCCTTTAAGGGAGGTATCTCTATTAGGGAGCATCTATAAGAGATGTGTCATCAACTTAGATGAGTCTGAGTTTATTATAGATCTAATCATTTTGTGGATGTCGGATTTTGATGCTATTCTTGTTATGGATTGGTTATCATCCTACCATGTTAGCATCGACTGTTTTGTGAAAACAGTCAATTTGCGAGCGTTCGATGAGTCTGAGTTGATTGTAATGACCTCACAAGACAATCAGTTTGTGAAGTCATTTCTGGCATATATTGAGGAGGTGATACTGAGAGATCAGAGTGCTGAGTTGTGTGAGACTAGAGTTGTCTTAGATTTTCAGGATGTCTTTCAGGACATATCAGGGTTATCTCCTATGTGAGAGGTTGAGTTCTGCATTAAGTTGCCACCAAGCACAGTACCGATATCTCGAGCTCCCTATCGTATGACACCTACTGAAATGAGGGAGCTACAGACTCATTTGGATGAGTTGTTGTCTTAGGGTTTTATTCGCCAGAGTCATTCTCCGTGGGGAGCGCCGGTCTTTTTCGTGAAGAAGAAGGACGTCAGTATGCATCTTTGTATAGATTATCGGGAGTTGAACAAGGTCACTATCTGGAACAGGTATCTATTACCTAGGATTGATGACTTGTTCAACCAGCTATCATCAGTTGTGGGTTCGGGAGATAGATATTCTCAAGATCGCCTTTCTAACTTGTTATGTGTCCTTCGAGTTTCTTGTCATGCTGTTTGGGCTAACCAATGCACCCGCGATATTCATGGACTTGATGAACTAGATTTTTCGTCCATATTTGGACCAGCTCGTGATAGTATTTATTGATGACATCCTTATATATTCGAGATCGAAAGCAGAGCACGAGCAACATCTTCGACTATCATTACAGATTTTGTGGGTACATCGACTATATGCCAAATTCAACAAGTGCGAGTTTTGGCTATCTGAGGTTAGATTTCTAGGCCACGCCATCGGCAGAGAGGTCATTATAGTGAATCCAGCTAAGGTTGTGACCGTACTTGATTGGGAGCTGACGACGATAGTCATAGAGATTCGTAGCTTTTTGGGTTTGGCCGGCTATTACAGGAAGTTCATTTAGGACTTCTCAAAGATAGCCACACCACTTATATGCCTTACGAAGAAGGGTGTACCTTTTGTTTGGGGCACGGAGTGCCATGAGGCATTTGAGACTTTGAATGCTAAGTTAACTACAACACCAGTTTTGACCATCCTGAGCAGTGATAAAACCTTTGTCGTCTACACGGATGCATCGTTAGTAGGTCTAGGAGGTGTTTTGATACAGACTCAGAGAGTGGTAGCATATATTTCGCTTCGGTTGAGGACGCATGAGCAAAATTATCCCACACGTGACTTGGAACTAGCTGTGGTAGTTTTTGCACTTAAGATATGGAGATATTACCTATATGGAGTGCAGTTCAAGCTATTCACGGATCATCAGAGTTTAAAGTATTTCTTCTCCCATAAAGAGCTAAATTAGAGACATCAGAGATATGTTGAATTTATTAAGGATTACGAATTTGCAATTCAGTACTATCCGGAGAAGGTGAACATCGTAACAAACACTTTGACCAGGAAATGTCATCATCGGATTTCTTTGAGGTGTTCGTTGTATCGAGATCTCCACACACTTAACCAGTTCGATGTTAGACCAGAGATAGGCAGAAACAACGCATTTTTGGAGCTTTGTCCATGCAACCATCCTGAAGTGATAGAGTGGTTAGAGCTTTACTAGAGGACACATGGATTTAAACCTGAAAGGGGGAGATTTCTAAAGAGGCCAAGGCTGGTTGGACCGTTAGAGCAGATGGAGGACTTTTGAATAAAAGGCCGACTAGTGATGCTGGGAAATCCACAACTGAAGAAGGAACTTATTCAATGAGTCGCATCGTGCTAGGTACATAGTGCATCCAAGCATAACGAAAATGTACAAGGACCTGAAGAGACACTTTTGATGGAGCGACATACGTGGTGAGATTATGGAGTATGTGATAAGCGTTTTACCTGCCAACAAGTGAAGGCAGAACATTAGAGGCAAGCAGGAACCCTACAGCCTTTACCCATTCCGGAGAGGAAATAAACAGATATTTCTATAGACTTTATTATAGGATTGCCAAGATCAAAGAAGGGAAATAATTCAGTTTGGGTAATAGTGGATCGGTTGACAAAGTCAACACATTTCTGGAGAAGCTTCCAAAACTCTTTCGGTAACTAGTTATCTTAATCTAGTGTATTTCACCGCAGACGGATGGACAAGTGGAGAGAGTGAACCAGATATTAGAGGACATGTTGAGGGCGTGCGTTATTGATTTTTAGGGTAGTTGGGAGGACCACATCCCATTGACTGAGTTTGCCTATAATAATAGCTATCAAGTGACTATTGGCTTGACACCATATTAAGCATTGTATAGGAGGCCTTGCAGATCACCTATTTGTTAGGCAGAACCAGAAGATGTTCTATTGCTTGGACCGAATCTTGTTAGACAGACTACGGAGAAGGTAACAGTCATTCGAGAGTGCATTCTTGTAGCGCAAAGTCATCAAAAAAGTTATACAGACTAGAGGTGATAACCATTAGAATTCCAGGTTGGAGATTATGTTTTGTTAAAAGTATCACCAATGAAGGGTGTACAACATTTTGGTAGACGGGGCAAGCTTGCCCCAAGGTACATTGGTCTGTTCTCGAAGTTGGGCGTATACGATGTTTTCCATGTTTCTATGCTTAAGAAGCATCTAAGCGATGAGGAGGAGAATTGAGTGTTGGACGCACCAGAGATCGAGATTCACGATGATTTGACTATGATTGAGATTCTGGTATGCATTCTTTCCAAGAAGGACAAGAAGCTTAGAAATAAGGTGATACCCTTAGTTAAAATTCAGTGGAACCGGAGAGGAACTGAGGAGACTTCATGGGAGCGTGAGGAGGATATGTGTCACGACTACCCACACATGTTTGAACAGGTAAATTAAAAATTCAATATGATTTGTTTATGATTTATGGTTATCTATATGGTCATGTTTATACTTAACGCTAGAATGATGATACTAGCACTTAGCTCCTAAGTATTCGGAACACACTGTATATACATGAGGGTTCCCTTGCTTGGATTACTTTGCTCTATATACTAGATCTCGTATTGTAGGTATCTAAATATTAATTCCATTAGATACGGGGGAAAATAATCTAGGTAGACTATGCTTAATAGATAGAGCATCCACTTCATCTAGCAGTCCTTCCTCTGGGGGCGGATGGAGGTGATCTTACTATAGCGCTCTGACGCTCTTGTTATTGCTCTTTTTCTTCTAATATTCTTACAGGTAATTCAGAGTACCGAAGAGTCATAAGATGATGGAGTTCTTGTATAGTCGTCGTCACGTGAGATTTATTAGAGGCTCCATCGTAGTTTTATATTTTTGTTTAGACCTTAGAGTTTATTTCATAGTGTAAAGGCAGTATGCCTTAGTACGATTTTTAGTTGTTTCTTATCGAGACATATTTATTTATTTTGAATATCAGATATATTCCAGATTGTTCATTGAGACATGATTTATTTATGAGATACTTCTTTCTATATCATGTCTATTGTAGTTATTTCCTTTCTTTTGCTTGTTTTATACATGTACTTTATTTTGATTTCACTGGAGGATATTTATGTGATTTGTAAAACTTATTGTTGCATAGTGTGAGTGCATGGAAGGTTTGACTTCTCTGGATTTATCTTGGACTACAGCCATGTGTGAAAACAGGGGGCGTCACATACAGTACTAAGGCACTCAGCCTCTAACATGAAATACATCTCTAAAAGAAAACTAAACTCATAAATGTTCATTATGGAGTACTAACTATCCACTAGATAAAGACGGTGAGCTAAGTTGAGTTTCTGTTAACTTGCAACTCTCCGTGCGCCTGACTCGCTACCTAAAAAAGATAGAATCAAAGAGCGTCAAAGGGCTAGCGATATTATCTCCACCGCCCCAAGGGAAGAGGGTTAGGAGTATAAAAATACAAGTTAGTACATATAGACATATAAATCATCTATCCTGAACTAAGAGGAATTGAGATATAGAAATCCACAACATGAGTTCAGTACATCGAGCAAAATAATCCAAATAAGAAAACCCTCATGTATATACTATGTCTCAAATTATGAATCGCTACATCCTAACTCCAAGATCCTATAAACACAATAAACAACAAGAACAAAATACAATACCAAATCTCATCCAAACAAGTCGTGTCAAAATACCTCACACTATGCTCGGGTAAGTGGCACAATAACAAGGATCAAAATCTGGTAAAAGAATCTTGTGTAGTATACGTCGTGTATGACAACCTTAGTCTTGTACCCTACGCTTAGGGTAGATATCATGGGAGAATAAATACAATTCTATGTGATTCTCTATATAGAAAAATAATGATGTTGAGTAAGGTGCTCACAATATCCTGTGGCTCACTATCTTACTCAATCGCCCTACGAAAATAGGCATATCAACCTATTATGAAAATAATAATGCATAACAGAGTGTAGTCTACCGCGATCTCATTGCAGTATACCAACTAACGCACTATGAGTGTAGTCCATGTGCGGTCTCATTACGGGATACCAACTAACCCCACTCAAGCATCCAATCTATCATGAAATGCAATATACATTACTAATAATCACATTTTATTATAATTTTATACCCTCATTATCTATTTTACATGAATATGTATACCACTAATAATTGTTTTTATCTTAAATTTTAGATTAATAAAGAAATAATGAATAAAAGCCTAAAAGTCCCTAACATTCTCATTTTGTAACCTTTTATTGAAGCCCAGAATCAAGCCGAGTAGCCTATAGAAGTCGAAAAGAAATAAAAAATCCAATATGAAAAGAAATCATATTCAAGATGGTTGGCCACAAAGAAACAGCGATATCTCCTAATCCGGAAGGCGGAATTTAAAATATAATATATGAAAATCTCCTATCTCAACAAGACGAAGCTATCTGTGAAGTCAGAATTTGGATACAATGAGCATTGATGGGGGCATCGATAGGGGCATCGATGCGGGCATCGATACTAGCATCGATGCAGTTTTCCTGTAGCGAGATTAATGGCTGATTTTGAGGTTTTGAGTGGCTTAGGGCTCAAGTCTAATATAAGGGCTCTCATTTATTATTGTAGGCTATAAATAGAGGTAGAGAGTGAGGGATTGAGGGTGTAAAAAGTTTTGTAACTCTATTTGGAGAGGAGGGTTACTCTTAATTGAGAAGACCTTCTAAAATTATAACTTTTTGTTGTAATTAATAAAATAATTTTTCACCTATTCATATTTTTCTTTTATTTTATTTATTTAATGATGATAATGAAGATGGAGATGAAGATCAAGATCAAGATAGAGGTTTGCATTCGCCTTGAGACTAGAACCCTCTCGGGATGTAAATTTTCTCTTTGTTAATATTTTCATCTTTTTGCTTTATTTTCTTTTTAAATAGCCAAGAGGCTAGAACCCTCTTACCTTAGGTTTATTTTTATGCTTATAGAGTAGATTTAATTTCATTTTCTTGTATTTAATTCTTAAAAATTATTTTATAGTTTAGTTCTTGCAATTTATTTTGTAGTTTAGATTTTTATTTTCTTGCACTATTCGCCTTGAGGCTAGAACCCTCTTGGGATTAGTTTTTATTTTGTTTAATTATTATTTTCTTTGATTCACCTTGAGGCTAGAACCTTCTAGGGAATTGCTTTTTCTTTTGATGTGGAATTAATACTCATAGGATTCTAGAAACTACGTGAAACTAGCTTTATTTCTTTTATAATTTGTTAATCATTCTCTTATACTTGAAATGTTTATGTTTAGGATATTCAACTAAAGAACTAATTAATAGAAGGAATTCTAGAATTACTATTTAGTTGATATTCTTTTCATGAGTAATAATTATTTGAATGATAATTTGATAGGTTATACTTTCCTTGTGTGGTTTGATAATCTATACTTAATAAATCTAAAGCAGAATATAATAAAAAGAGAATGATTCACATTTTATAAGTGAGATTAGCTAGTGGATTCAATTCTTGATTCCTCATATCTTTAATTGAATCCTCCATCTTTTACTTTCTTGTTTATTTTCCCTTTAATTCTTGATTTTCCTTTTATTGGTCTTGATTTTATTTTCTCCATCTTTCTTTCTTTCCTTTTTGATTACATTGATTCTTTTTATCACATCCATTCTTTATCTATCCATTCTCAATCTCATTTTATGCTTATTCACACACAATCACTCTCTCTATCTCTCCATAATCATATTCATCACTCCTAATTGTCGTACACATAATATAAGAACCAATTCTAATTATTTCTTGCAAACACCTTCCTCGTGGGATCGATAACTTTTTATACTATTACTTGATTGATTGTGCACTTGCAACTTTTGGACATAATTTATGTCCCGTCAATTTTTTGGCGTCGTTGCTAGGGAAGGTGTTTTAGTAGGATTTTAATTATTTTGGTTCTTTAACTAGTGTGTTATCTTGTGAAGGAACCACTTGGAGCTTGAAGATTAAGAATTAGAGATCGATGATTTGAAGATTTGCTTGAGGTAAGTCTTTTATCTAGTATTTTCAATTACACCTTCTAGTTAGTATTCACAATTAGAAACAAGTAGGACTTAAAAAATTTTATTTTCGTCGATCATAATAAAATTCACCCTCCAATTGAATAATTACTAACAAGATAATAATTCAAACAATATCTCCCTTCTCACTTTTGTTTGATTGTTGACCATAATAAAAAAATATATTTTCTTTTTACCATCTTTTTAGCCGCTTTCAATTCCTAGGGTTGCATTGCATATAATAGTAGGAATTCACCAAAGTTATTTGAGCATCTTGATTGGCACACACTTGAAAATATTCTTAAGAGCAAAACCTCCTAATCAAGATAAGGTGAGGGATTTCATCACCCTTTCGTTAGCCCACAAATTATTAATTCCTCACTACACAAACACAAGCCTTTTAAAATTTATTAGATGTAGGCCCCTAAGGACTCAAGCTCATTAAGAAACAAGGAATCCCTAAGTGAACCGGTTCTAGTTTTTTTTAGATTAGTTGGTGTCTAAGGCAAGGTTTAGGGGTTGTGTAAAGCGTTCTGCAAAGAACGAGGTACTTAATTGATCTTTGATCTCCCTCTAGTACTATCCTTACCTGGCCAACTGACCGAATAAACTTTAATCTTTTCACTTTAGGTTTTTGGTTAGGAGCTGGTCTAGCTGAGTTAGGCTTAACCCTAGAGTTTAGAGTGAATGAAAAGTGATTGTTTTTTTTATTTGTTTTACTTTTTCCTTTTTCTCCTTTTCTTCTGATAATCTTTAAAAAACTAACTTTTATTTTTTAAATTACAAAAAGAAATTTTTTAGGTGTATCCGAACGTGGATTAGGGACAACACAAATTGTTTAATTCGTTTTGAACTAATTTAAGAAATAGCCTATAATAATCCACCGGTTCTTCAAGACATGTGGTACCCCACTAGGAATGCAATCCCTTCTTGCATTAAACTCCCTGAAGCAAATAGAACAAATTTTAAGCTTCAACCACACTACATAAACATGCTTCCAATATTTCTCAGAAATGAAACTAAAGACGCCAATATTTTTATCTTAGAAATTGAGGAAGTATGTCTTATGATCAAAATTAGAGAATTATCTGAAGATGCCATCAAACTCAGATTCATTCCATTTGATCTCAATAACAAGGCAGAAAATGGCTGTATAGCTTACCTACAAATTCCATCTCAACTTGGGATGAATTTGTCATCGTGTTTCTTAAGAAAATTTTCCCAATTCATAAAATGGTTAAGCTTAGAAACAACATTCAAAATTTTAAAATTGTCTCGGGAGAACCTTTCTGGAAGTATTTTGACCGATTCAAGGACCTTCTTATCTAATGTCCTCACCATGGTCTCAAGAAATGGCGATTATGCCAAAATCATCTATGAAGGATTGAATTATTCTTCAAAAACTTCCTTAGAGTCAATGTGTGACGCCCCTGGTTTCAACAAGGCTGCAATCCAAGGTGAAACCAAGAATATCAAACTTGTCATGCACTACACCGTGTAATAACATGTTTCACAATCACAATTACTATCTATCTAGTAGAATCAACAACAAGTGTTGGTACAAAACAGGCAAAAGAAAATATACAGAAGAAATACTAAAGAACAGATACTCTGAAGAAAATCAGCACCACTAATATAAATAAATAAGTCTCTGAGAAGAAAACATCTTAGCTGAATACAAATGTCTCAACATAGGAAATCAAATAAAATAACATTCAGGCACAACACCTTTTACAAGACTAGAAATAATATCTCAAATGTTCATAAACATACCTACTATGAGGTTCTGACATAAACTACTAACAATAACTATAAATAACAACTAGAGCAACTCCATCAAGATACGACTCTCCGTGCACCTGGCTCGTTACCTGAAAGTGGGGAAACAACGAGCGTCTGTTGGCCTTCTTATTTTGATGATGTTTAACAAACAATTTATAACTAATGTTGTTTGTCTAGTGCTTG
>NC_033796.1:80598054-80603853 GCF_001876935.1 Asparagus officinalis
CGCCCCAATGAATAAATCTAAGACTCGTGTCCGTAGTCAACTCATGTACACAAATCTCAGTGTATAACAAACCCATACAACCCAGATATCTCGTCAGCCACACAAACCTATGCATAATATGACAATGCAGAAAATTCCCCAGCCGTCAACCGCCGCGGTCGACCGCGACTGAAGTAGAAATTTATTGTTTCTATGCACATTACATGATCGACCGTCGCGTCATCGCGGTCGACTGCATAGAAGCAGAAACCTTTTTTCAAGTTTCTGTTCTCCAGGGGTTTGATCTAAAAACTTGTGTGTAACGTTTATAAATACAATCAACCTTATATACGTGATTTATCATATCTAGAAACATGTGAGAAATAGTCTAACCACTATAAACAAAGCGAAACATGTTTAAACATACATATTCATGTCGAAACCTTCGAAAGCAATTATTTTTCTTTCAAAACTCTTGTTCGAATAAAATTTCAGATCTAGATCTATATTAAGAAATTCGTGGGTGATCTTTATTAACTGAAAACTCGTCCTTTTTGCAATATACAATATAAAGATCTATTTTATACATAAACTAGCATGTTAGGCTCACAAAACTTATAAAAACATTATTAAAAATGTTTAAACACATAGGTGCAGGATTGGGCGAGATGATACTCGCTTGAGGGGTGATGAACAACTCTAAACAACGCTGTAACAAGTCCTCCATTGCTGCAAACCGCCGGATCTCGCTCAAACTCCTCAAAATCCGTCGAAAACGCCAAGGATAAGGGGTTAGGTTTTGCAAGAGGGGAGGAGGAGGCTGCTAGGGTTTG
The DNA here is from genome assembly GCF_001876935.1 of Asparagus officinalis. NCBI lineage: Eukaryota > Viridiplantae > Streptophyta > Magnoliopsida > Asparagales > Asparagaceae > Asparagus > Asparagus officinalis. Next base: position 80,598,867 of record NC_033796.1, read on the forward strand.
GGAAGATGAAGAAGAGGGTCTCCCGGATATAATAATATATATATGAACCCAAAAACCCAACCCAAAATCCAATACAACCTGAACTGGGAAAAACTATCTGGCCGATGCGTGGTCGACCGCCACGGTCGACCGGATAGAAAAAATCCAGTTTGTGCATGTTTGTTTATGTGCTGGCCTTACACTTATTCTCTCTCACATAAATAAACTTGTTTGATCCCCAAACACTTGCTATCACATTCATCTATGATACAAGCATATATTTCAAAATAAAAACTCATTTATTATATTTTACGGGGTTTTACACTCTTCCCCCCTTAACAAAATTTCATTGAGAAAAGCACGTCGGGAGTAATTAAATTCCCACATACACATCTCATAGTATTAATTTCCAGATATGAATATAGTTATATCTAAAGTTAACAAACTAGAATACAAATATTTTTACCTTAATCCCTAACTAAATGGAATTAGTATGTCGGGTGAAAAATCCAAATAAGGAACCTCCCATTTATATACCATGTATCCCAAATGATTAAGGATTAAGTGACAATACCCCTATTCTAGTGTTAACAATAAATATGACTATCCAAAATCATCATAAACCATAGGAAAACATAATCCAAATAATTTACCTGCTCAAACAGGTATGAGTAGTCATGATGCATATCCTCCTCGTGCTCCCAAGAAATCTCCTCAGATCCTCTCCGATTCCATTGGACTTTCACCAAAGGAATCACCTTGTTTCTAAGTTTCTTGTCTTCTCTAAAAAGTATACAAACTAAGATCTCAATCGTAGTCAAATCGTCCTAAAGTTTAATCTCCGGAGAATCCAATACTCGCTGTCTCTCCTCATCATATAAGTGCTTCTTGAGCATAGAAATGTGAAATACGTCGTGTACACCAGACATCAATACTGGAAGGTCTAGTCTATATGAAACAGCCCCAATACGCTCGACAATCTGAAAAGGGCCAACATATCTCGGCACAAGCTTTCCCCGTCTACCAAATCACTGCACATCCTTCATCGACGATACCTTTAGCATGACATAATCTCTCACCTGAAACTCTAAAGGTCGTCGTCTATAATCTGCATAGCTCTTCTGCCCACTCTGAGCAGCTAGAATACGCTCCCTAATCAATGCTACCTTTTCGGTAATCTGCCTCACAAGCTCTGATCCAACCAACAAGCTATTCTCTGGTTCTACCTAACATATAGGGGATCTACAGGGTCTCCCATATAATGCCTCATATGGAGCTATACCAATTGTCGCTTGATAACTATTATTATAAGTAAACTCTATCAATGGAATATGATCCTCCCAGCTGCTTTGAAAGTTAATGATACAAACCCGCAACATGTCCTCCAACACCTGATTCACTCTCTCTGTCTGACCATCTGTCTGAGGGTGGAATACACTGCTGTGTAATAATCTGTTGCTGAATGAATCCTGGAAACTCCTCCAAAAGTGCGAGGTGAAAACTGATCCTTGATCTGATACAATTGTATTTGGAACTCCGTGAAGCCAAGCTATCTTTCGGATAAATATCCTCGTATAGATCTTAGCGGTATATGTGGTCCTCACTGGAATAAAATGTGCCGACTTCGTCAACTGATCCACTATTACCCAAACTGAGTCGTTCCTCTTCTTCGACTTCGGCAACCCTACAATGAAGTCCATGGAAATGTTCACCCACTTCCACTCTGGAATAGGTAAAGGCTAAAATATTCCTACTGGTCTCTGGTACTCTGCCTTCACCTGCTGATAGGTAAAACACTTAGCTACATAATGTGCAATATCTCTACGCATACCACTCCACCAAAAGTGTCTCCTCAAGTCCTTATACATCTTAGTGGTTTCTGGATGCACTGTATATTGGGTACGATATGCTTCATCAAACAACTCCCTCTTCAGCTCTACACTAGCTGGCACAACCAATCGACCCTTCATTCGAAGGCCCTCATCTGCTCCAATGGTCCAATTGTCCTTAGGCTCTTTGGAAATCTTCTCCTTTCGGATTCGAATCCAAGAATCCTCTAACTGAGCTCTGACTACTTTGTCCCTCCAAGATGGCTGCACTGATATAGCTCCCAAGTATGTGCTGGTCCCGCCAATCTCTATCCTAAAAGCGAACTGGCTAAGAGTGAGAAGATCTCGATACAACGAGCACCTCAAAGCCGCAACCTGATGTCAACACTTCCTACTCAAAGCATCTGCTACGACATTCACCTTTCCCGGATGATACTGTATTACAAATTCGTAGTCCTTGATGAACTCAATCCATCACCGCTATCTCTGGTTAATTTCTTTTTGGGAGAAAGGTACTTCACACTCTGGTGGTCTGTGAATAGCTTGAACTAAACTCTATACAAATAGTGTATCCACGCCTTCAGCGCGAATACTACCGCTGCTAACTCTAAATCATGAGTGCGGTAGTTCTGCTTATGCACCCTCTGTTGGCCTTCTTTTTTTGATGATGTTTAACAAATAATTTACTTCTAATGTTGTTTGTCTAGTGTTTTTGTTTTCGTGTTTATTCTAGGCAAACAACGAGTTGGAGGATGGATGGAATAGCGCTTCAACGACGATATCAAATGGAGGTTGACGGAATTGTGGAGTGAAGCCTATGTAATTCATAGTTAAAGATTCAAGTTCAGCTTCATCCGCATAGTTTACCAAGTTGAGCTACAATAAAGATCAAGATCAAGCTTGGATAACATTTAGTTTAGGTTTTATATTATGTGTGTTAAGTACCTTAAGCTCAATATCATATACACACACGTATTTGGTTTCTATGTATATATATAGTTATATATATACATGCATGGTTTTGGGTTTTCATGTTTACAAATATGAAATTACATATTTCATATTTATTATTGTGATTTGGTTTAACTACTTAGATATGAAACAAATATATTTTCATATACATACTCATATGTTTCATTTTCTATTGTATTTATAAAAATATTGTATTCTTAGTTTTTGGACTTAACAATAATCATATACATATTTTATTAAGTCTACATAATCATTGTGCAAAGTTTCAAAACATGGTTTAGCCAAAATATCAAAATTCACATGTTTACATTTTCATGTTTTGGCCTATTTTGTAAAATCATGATATTTTTCATTTGAGAAGTCCTTATAGAAAACTAGTTTTTGTAGCATGTGTATTATCATGCCTACAATCATTTGCCAAAGTCGACCGTCGCGGTCGACCGCCTATTGTCCAGAGCCTTTTTATGTTTCTTTGTTGCTCGCGGTCGACCACCGTGGTCGATCGCCGTTCTGTCTTTTCAGTTCCAATGGCTATTTTTTCCAGCTATTTTCTGATGGCTTTTTGGTCTTTTCTATTGGGTTTTGCTGATGTTTATGAGTTAAGGTAACACGCGGAGCCAGTTCGCAAGACGTGATACCCCGGCCGGATGTTAACTAACCATCGGAAGGTGCCGCAAGAGAGGACGGTGTTGTGGGCCGCCGTCGACACGTCCTAGAGCGACTCACCATAGCCGCCCCCTGTGAAGTAAGGAAAGAATCGCCAGAAGTTGTAATGACCGAAGTAAGACAACTTCTTCCTCATGTCAGGGATGTCTTTACATTTCCAAGAGCATCTCTTCAGACGCTAGACAAATGGGACGGATCCCCCTCCCTGTAGAGCCGCTGGGGCACTCATCAAGCACTCGCAGTAGTATACGAACCACGCCATCAGATAAGTATACGGCATCCCCACTCTCGGATTAGGGGTCTTGGCGACTTCGCCTTCGCCCTCGTTAACATACGACACACGACAAAACTGGTTTGTCAGTGTGTGAAGCCCCCTTTGGATACAGGCTATCATACTAACGCGTACGGCCTCCCATAGGCCAGGCGTACCGCAGGGTAAACCACTTCCATCGGGAGCGCCTCGAAGGAATGGGTGAGAACCACACACCTCTTCAACCACAGCATGAGGTATCCCACGAGCAGAGCCTTAGCGGATATAGGAGATTTGGCCTGATGGTGGAACGACTGGAAGGTTGTCACAAATGGGAACTGTAGGCATCGAAAATTGCCTATAGGTCTCCACGAACAGCTCAGTGTTAAGGAACGACAATGAATGTCACTATCTGGTTCACAGGAGTTCGACTGACGCCGATGAACGATTGAAGTGAACCGACGAACTACGTGAGCTGACAGAATTTCGGGATAACGAAGGCACAGGCTAATCGAGAGCCCCGCGATGTTACAAAAAAAAACGCCCTTCGTGTCTCGTTCATTCTACAGATAATCCAACCATTGGAGCTGATAGAACTCTTCATCAGACTTCCAACGCACTTCGAATCACTAAAATCCGAGTTCGGACGAAGAATTTACAGCGGAAGCGGACGAATGCACCTCAACGGAGTGTCTCGGCCAATGTGAGACACCCCAGGGGTGTCTCGGATTTTGTGAGACACCCCAGGGGTGTCTCGGATTTTCTAGGACACCCCAGGGGTGTCTCGGGTTTTCCAAGACACCCCAAGGGTGTCTCGGGTTTTCCGAGACACCCCAGGGGTGTCTCGGATTTTGTGAGACACCCCAGGGGTGTCTCACACCCCAGGGGTGTCTCGGGTTTTCCAAGACACCCCAAGGGTGTCTCGGGTTTTCCGAGACACCCCAGGGGTGTCTCGGATTTTGTGAGACACCCCAGGGGTGTCTCGGGTTTTCTGAGACACCACAGGGGTGTCTCGGGTTTTCTGAGACACCCCAGGGGTGTCTCGGATTTTGTGAGACACCCTAGGGGTATCCCGGATTTTGAGAGACACCCTCCAAGGCAGATTTAGGCCTTTAGCCCGTTTTAACCGCTCCGCAACCCCTCATGCCTATAAATACAAGCCTTAGGCCTCATTTTTTCAGATCTGGAATTCTCGTGCCTCGGCGAAGCCCTGCCGGATTGAAGACTGAAGGTGCACGGATTTTAGAGAGGAGGAGGAGAGATCGGATCCAGTTCTTCAACGCAAGAGAGA
>NC_033796.1:80604149-80616219 GCF_001876935.1 Asparagus officinalis
GTCGTGACGCAACCGGCATTCAAGATCCGGGTGAATGAAGAGATCGAATACGAGTTCGATCGACAAAAGTTTGAAGACGTCTCCTCCTCCTCCTCCTCCAGATCCGCCTCTCCTGGCAAGCGCAGGAGTGCCTCCTCCTCCAGATTTGCCTCTCCTAGCAAGCGCAGGAGTGCCTCCTCCTCCAGAAAGATCTGCTGGTCTTCAGATCTGAAGATCCAAGAAGACGATCTCTCCGCTGCTATTGTTGTTGCACCTTGCAACGATCCACCGGCGTTCAATGAAGCCAAATTTGCAGATCTGAACTCCTTCACGATTAAGGAGTCGACTGCTGAAGGCGCGCCAACTCTATCAAAGAGAGCACGTCAAAGGAAACGACAACGCCTCGCGCGCCAATTCGCCAAGGCTTTGGATCAGATGGATGGTCTCCATTACCAAGCAGATCTGGAGCTCAGAAAGCGCCAAGTGGCTAATCTGTCGCCACGACCAGCATCGGAATCCTCCTCTCGTCTCTAATTAAAGGATGGGTTCGTGTCCAAAGAACCCGCTCTACTCTCGAGGAGCGAATCCAGAAGCGCCGCACCTTGCTTACGCATGCCCGGACCCTTGTGCGAAAAGCACAAGAAATGCAAAAGGAAAAGGCAGTTAGGAGATCGCCGAGATCCAAACAAGTTTGGGTGCCAAAAGCCAAATCAGCGCCTAAGGCAAAAGCAGGCGACGTTGCTCTCCGGCCTTCATCAACTTTAGATCCCGAAACTCCAGTAAAGCCCTACCGCAGCGTGGATTTCCCCAATTTTAGGATTCCTCTGAAGGATCGTATCGGTGCCCTACCCGAGAATCGAGGAAAAGCGCTTGTTAAGGAAAGCTGGAGATCGTTGAAGGAGCTTCGAGCCAACATCCGGACTGGGGGTCGTACGCGACCTCCTAACAAATTGATTTCTGCAACGGCCCACTTGGCAGTGCGTGCAGAAAATCAGGAGCCCGTTAAGGTTTCACCCTCACAAAGGTGTGATTCCAAACGTGCGACTCTTGCAGACGCCAACAAGGCAATGTTTACTCAGAGGAAAACACGTCAGACAGACGAACGCGTTATACCTGAGAATCCATGTAAGCAGCCGATAGGTTACTCCGACTGCAACATTGATGAGTTGTACTATCGGGCTGGGGGTACGAATAAATCTCGAAAGAAAGGTACCCGAGAAACGGACTCTTATTGTCCGTATATTAAAATTATCAGGGCAGTATTATCAACGTGTAGCTACCCCAAGACCGCTCCGCAGAGGGTCTCGATATTCGAGAGAATCTCCGATGGAATGACGAAGCCTAAATCGAGGCGTTTCCACCAAAGAGGATCGGTTGTTCGAGATGATGAATTCCCAGAGGTTACCGTCAATATGGTTGATAAGGGAAAATCTCCGATTGTTTCAAGTGGTTCCAACCCTAATTTCTCTCCAGGAAGAAGAGTCGGTTCGGGAATAACCCAACGAATATCTCAACTTCAGCTAGAAGCCGTTGGACATAATGATTACCAGGGTGTCCATGAAGGAATCCATTCCGATGACGAACTCTCGGATTCTTATTCCGCAATCGCCTCTGACGATACAACGTCTAGCATAGGCAAAGCTCGGGAAGTGTTCATGACCAACACCGAGCAAATAACCAAAATCATTGAGGATGCTCTAGCCAAACAGGAAGAAGCATTCAAAAGTGAAATAGAAATGGCTATGCGGGAGATGAGACAAATGCACGACCAACAAATCCGAGCTTTGTCAAATCAGCTAGTTGAATCCAGCCATCGCGCCCAGAACGCCGCAGTTGACAGCGATCCGGAAGTGGACGAAATCATCATGGCCGACGCACCTGGGGGTGGACCCACCAATGATGATAACACTGGGGGTGGCCGTATTATTCCTCTCGAAAATTGTCCAAAACAGGATATAGATGAGGCCGAAAAGATGAAGGATCTCGAAAGAAAAATTGATGCCCTGATGTCTGCTCGAGAGGTGAAGAAGACCGGCATTCCGTGTCCTTACCCGAAAGAGTGGGATTCGATCCCGTATCCTGCGAAATTCAACCTGATCAACTTCACGCCGTTCGATGGGAAAGGTTCCCCCACTCAGCACCTAATCTATTTCAAGTCCCATTTGGGAGTGATCTCTGGCAACGAGCCTCTGATGGTCCGATTATTTGTTGGCACCCTTCGCGGGCCCGCCTTCGATTGGTACCGCCGCCTCAATCCCGGAAGCATCAACAGCTGGGAGGACCTAGAGAGCATGTTCCTCGCTCATTTCTTCGATGATGACGTAGAAGTGTCGATCAAAACACTCTTCGATGAGAAACAAAAAGACGGAGAGTCGGTGGATACCTTCATCAAACGCTTCCACAATCAGGCAATGAACTGCAAGGATCCCGTCACGGAGGAGTTCGTCTTGCAGACCTGTCATAATAATTTGTCCATTAACATCTTGGATGTTATGGGAGTAGAGCCGCTCAAGACATGGAAGGATTTGAAGGCCCGAGGAGAGCAAGCCGAACGATTCCTCAAAAGGAAGAAGGCCGAGAGGAGCCAACCGATGGCTAATTCTCCGAACTCGAACTTCGCCTCTCGTGATAGGGGCAAGGCACCTGCAGCGGCTGTTGATCAAACGTCAAAACAGCAGTCCCGAAGACAGCAGAAGACTTCGGATCAAAAGGCCCAGAAGGAGTACTCGTTCAAGGACGAAGACATTCCCGCCATCTTCGAGTCTCTTCTCGAAAACAACAAAATCAAGCTCCCGCCCATCACGAATCAGGAGGAAGCTGAAAATACTACGGATCCAAAGTACTGCGCATACCACAGGAGGATCCTTCATCCCACCAAGGCTTGCTTTACTTTAAAAAATAGCATTCAAACCTTGGTTGAAGCCGGCGTCATAACGCTAGGATAAGCCAAATAAGAACGGGGAAAAATACTATATGTAATTCTCTTAGGGATAACCCGATCATTACAAACAAAGTGATAAACACTAAACCCCACTGTGATTTGTATGAGTCAACACTCTCGATGTGATTTGTACTCCTACTCTCACTGTCTACCTGGTCAAACCTTCCTATAGTTAGGGCCACAACTAAAGTCCCCTCTCGATTCCTTCCATGAACGAGAGGTCCACTTTTAAATTGAGCGATCAAGCCTATAAAAGGTAAGATCGTCTCAGACCCCCCACTTCCACTGCCTCCTTGGTCAAACCTATAAAAGTTAGGGCCAAAGCCAGAATCCCCTCTCGATTCCTTCCATGAACGAGAGGTCCACTTTCAATTCGAGTGATCAAACCTTCCTACAGTTAGGGTCATCTCAAACCCCCGTTTGGTCAAACATTCCTACAGTTAGGACCAAAACCACAATTCACTCTCGATAAATGAGAAATTTATCTTTAGTTCGGTAATCAAATCTTCTGACAGTTAGGATCATCCGAAGTTTTCGATTCTCGGAGTGGAGGTCCCACTCTTAGTTTCATCTTTTTGGATTCTAGGAGTGGAGATCCCACCTCGAGTCTCCTTTCTAGCTGAAGATAGAATATAAAATTCTTTTTCCTCAGTGTCGGGAGATAGAATATAAAATTCTTCCTCTCCCATTTCGGGTTCGTCTTTGCCCTAAGAGAAGACACCACCTTTTTCAACTCCCAAAATCCATGCCTTTTATGCATGGGGAATTTTATCCCGAAGCCTAAGCAGGGATAAGCCAACGCCTAACACGCGTTGCCGGTTTAGTCTTTCACCGGTTGAAAAAGACACCAGAATCCAGTCTGGGGACTTTCATCCCGAAGCCTAAGCAGGGATAAGCCAACGCCTAACACGCGTTGCCGGTTTAGTCTTTCACCGATTGAAAAAGACACCAAGGTCCACACCTGGGGAATTTTATCCCGAAGCCTAAGTAGGGATGAGTCAACACCTAACACGTGTTGCCGGGTAGCCTCCCGTAACAAGGGCGAAGCCTATGTATTCAAAATCATAGCACAAAGTCTCAGAGAATTCACTCTCTTAGCACAACGTTACATGTGAAGCGGGTTTTAATAATTCACATGCTAGCCCGACTCAAACGGTAGTCGGTAAAGGCTCATCAAACCCGTTGATGACTGGGGGTTTGCCAAAAATCCTAAAGTCTATGTCTAACACGCATTGCTAGTTAGTCTTTGACCGTAAAAAGGACAAAAGACCACATATTTAACATTGTGGCAGGTTGTTATTAATAACACCATAATCCGTGCCTCACACGCACGGGGAATTTTATCCCAAAACCTAAGCAGGGATAAGTCAACGCCTAACACGCGTTTCCGGTTTAGTCTTTTACCGATTGAAGAAGACACCAGAATCCGAGTCTGGGGATTTTTATCCTGAATCCTAAGTAAGGATAAGTCAGCGCCTAACACGCGTTGCCGGGTAGTCTATTCCCGTGAGAAAGACGAAGTCTACGTATTCAATGTCGTAGCACTAAAAGAGTTAACTCTTTTAGCACAACGTTATGTGCAGAACGGATCTAAACAATCTGCATGCTAGCCCGACTCAAACGGTAGTCGGTAAAGGCTCATCAAACCCGTTGATGGCTGAGGGTTTGCCAAAAATCCTATAAATGCAGGGTCACTGACGCATCAGCTTCATTAGTTGGTCTCGCGACCCGAGCATCCAACGGCGTTCAAAACCCTAGGGTTAACGCCGGTCAACGTGTAACCCTAGGTTAACGCCAGTCAACGCGTTGCGATCAAAAAAATCAACGTACGATGTTCAAAACCCTAAGGTCAACGCGAAACCCTAAGTCAACACAATGTGACGGAGGTAGTCAGTTCAAAGTCAACTCAATGACACGAGCCAAACTCAATTCATCAGCTGTAGACTTGAGACTCCGACGACGGCCAGGCGATAAACGCAGCGCCAGAAGAACTTCGGTTATTTGTTAAAGCATCGAATAGACCGAAAATCAAAGGAGCCAAGAATTGAAGCTAACTACGGGTCCTTTACGCCGACTGAAGGCTGGATCAATCACATCTAAAGTATTCCAGCCTCTTCTATAAAAGAAACGAGTCTGGAACGCTTTGGAGGGGGTATCTGTAGGCATCGAAAATTGCCTATAGGTCTCCACGAACAGCTCAGTGTTAAGGAACGACAATGAATGTCACTATCTGGTTCACAGGAGTTCGACTGACGCCGATGAACGATTGAAGTGAACCGACGAACTACGTGAGCTGACAGAATTTCGGGATAACGAAGGCACGGGCTAATCGAGAGCCCCGCGATGTTACAAAAAGAACAACGCCCTTCGTGTCTCGTTCATTCTACAGATAATCCAACCATTGGAACTGATAGAACTCTTCGTCAGACTTCCAACGCACTTCGAATCACTAAAATCCGAGTTCGGACGAAGAATTTACAGCGGAAGCGGACGAATGCACCTCAACGGAGTGTCTCGGCCAATGTGAGACACCCCAGGGGTTGTCTCGGATTTTGTGAGACACCCCAGGGGTGTCTCGGATTTTCCAGGACACCCCAGGGGTGTCTCGGATTTTCCAGGACACCCCAGGGGTGTCTCGGGTTTTTCGAGACACCCCAGGGGTGTCTCGGGTTTTTCGAGACACCCCAGGGGTGTCTCGGGTTTTTCGAGACACCCCAGGGGTGTCTCGGGTTTTCCGAGACACCCCAGGGGTGTCTCGGATTTTGTGAGACACCCCAGGGGTGTCTCGAGTTTTCCGAGACACCCCAGGGGTGTCTCGGATTTTGTGAGACACCCCAAGGGTGTCCCGGATTTTGAGAGACACCCTCCAAGGTAGATTTGGGCCTTTAGCCCGTTTTAACCGCTCCGCAACCCCTCATGCCTATAAATACAAGCCTTAGGCCTCATTTTTTCAGATCTAGAATTCTCGTGCCTCGGCGAAGCCCTACCGGATTGAAGACTAAAGGTGCACGGATTTTAGAGAGGAGGAGGAGAGATCGGATCCAGTTCTTCAACGCAAGAGGAGTTCTTCGTCAGATCTATATCACCCGTACCCGATCCTTAGTATTATCCCAATGTGGTAATACTAAGAAGAGCAAATATCTCGCTTTTATCGAGATAGGCGCTACAGTTTTCTCGATCCCTTCGCGGATAGACGAAGCTCTGCCCAATTTTTCAGCAATCAGATCTGATCGACGGTGGTCCACGGATAAACCCTGGCACAGGCAAAGACACCCACGCAAGCAGAAGACCGAAGAACGATCTCTGCGTTTGTTTGATAAAGTTGTAAATTTTTTTTATTTTCATTGTGTAAGGAGATCTTATAAAAAGATCGACTTTTTATTTCATTCGAGTTTATTATAACGACTAAAGTTGTAATAGATTCGATAGCAATGAAAACAGCAACTTTCTCCGCAAACAGGAACCCGCCCTCATCATGCTCAAGGGTTATGGCAGATTCCCCTTTGGCCATCTGACTCTCCACCTCGGCCTGGTCACACTCACCCAATGGTAGAGTAGGCCTCCCCTTAACATCGTTCCCAGGGAATAGGTAGTCAGCCCAGTTCTTGTGGCTGATCCCGGGAGCCCTCTTCTTCTTGTCCTTGTGGTCCATCATGCCCAAGGTGTCGAGACATATGTGGTAATGGCTAAGCAACTCCCATAAAGTCTCAATCATTAGGAGAAACCGACCTGAAAGGTAGTCGATCTCGTCCTGGCCTGGCACGTACTCCTCATAGGGGAAGCTCCCCAAAGGCAACCCCGACACATCATACATCTCATGGAGGGTTATACCGAGCTCGCCGTTGGGGGTAAAGAAGGTACCGCTATCCGGGAAGTAAAGTTCCAAGATACTATGGAACTGTGGGGCATTGATCTTTAGGCCATGCTGGGTGGTTCGGATAGCTACGAACAGCTCGGAGCCCGCAAGGTCAGAGTTCTCCGTCAAGACATACTCGGTGATCTTAGACCACCAAGTGTCACTACCAGGCGCAAAATGAATCCATCCCGGAGCCCTAAAGTCCTTCGGAGGGAATTGCCCCCACTGCCTAGAAGAAACAGTGGTGGAAAGTCTCCGCCACTGCAGTCGTCTCCCCCACAGGCCATTCATTATTCAGCAAGCCGGGACACAAGGCGACCACGCGCTTACAAGAGCTATCGACCCTGTACCTAACGGACGACCCTGTAAAGACACCACAAACTACCCCATCTTGGGTAGGAGTGAGATCCCACTTCATCGATCTCGGTACTACAAGCGATCGCAACTCGACTATCGAAAACCCCATCGGCATACTGGGAAGATAGTAATGGACCCCATCCACGACACGGAGCCATTTACTCTCTCCAAGCAACAGATCTGAAGGATCAGCCGCGGCATCACTAAACATGAACTGGAGCTTTTTCAACTCCGCCCTGGTCACGTCTGTCAATGCTGCATCAGTAATCAACTCACGCAGTGTAAGATGATGCCCATCAGTCACTCTCTTGACCAACTCCTCCGGCTTGTCAGCAGCAAAGACGAGTACGGGATCAAGAAGAGAGAATCGAGAGGGTGCCGCATAGCCCGAGCCGCCGGCAAGACCAATGGAAACACCTTTCAGAAGGGCTTCATCAAAAAATTTGGCTGCAAAACAAATTCAAGAGATTAGAACGGAATTTGCAATTAAAATCAGAAAGCTTCGTAGCCCTCCAAACAGGCGGATCTCAGCAAACGGCTCTCACCTAGCGAGACTAAGTCCGCTTGACGAGGGCAGGATCTGCCTGATGAAAGACAAGGCTATCTGACAGGAGCTGGATTCACCTAGCGAAGGCCGAATCCGCCTAAAAAGGCGGAATTCACCCAAATCAGGGAAATTGCCGAGAATAGCAAAATCCACAAAGGAAGACGAACGTGCATTACTCGTCTTCTCAATGTGGCGCCATTCATCAACACAAAGTTTTTGAACTTCCCCGAATGCACTCCAGAGATTCTGGTAACCGCACTAGCGGCAGCATCGCTAGAAGAACTACTTGGGTCCTTTCTCCTCGAAACGCACTTCTTAGACTTTGGCGCCATATCGGAGGATTGGAAGGGAACCTGAGCTTTTCTCTTTGAAAGGTTTGAGCGAGAAGAAATTCTTGAGCATAGTAATCCCCAAAAGAAGGGGACGAAGCATATTTAAAGGCGAAACGCTTGCGCTTGAGAGGCGAGGCCACCATCGAAATCGACAGCCCATATTGCTCTCGAGGGGTGAGGCGTGAGTAGTTGAGGAAAGTGGCCACGATTGAAATCAACGGCCCAGATCACCCTCAACAGTTTGTTTTTCAGCGGTTACAGAGGAACCGTCGAGACAAGGAACAGGTCGAGCGAATTGAAACCCGAAACCCACACCGAAATTCACGGCCGGATCTAATGGTTGGGATCAAAAAGTATGGCCACGATCCGTCATCAAGCGAGGTGCGCAGAAGCGACGCCGCCTTATCAAATCACATTTAATATGACCTGACGAATCCACGCGGCCTTAGCCGGAAAGCACAAAGCACAAGGCTTTGCTGACGAACATGTGACTCGCCTTCCACCAATTCAAATTTTGCCTAAAGAAAGAATTTTTCCTGCAAACAGATGGCGAGCTCGCACTTCAGATTGTCAAATCTCACCCGTAAAGTGAAATTCGCCTGCAAAATTCTTAGTTCACCTCGCCAGCACAAATAGGCTTCGCCCAAACAACTCATTTGTTGGGCCTAGTTCGCCTCTGAAGGCGAATCTCGAGTGGTCCGACTCATCTAAGTTTTGAACCATCGATGGAATGGTCTCACTTACGCAATCACGACTCACTGAATGATGCCACTCATGGATGCACCCTCCGGGCGCACTCACGAGTAACGGTTGTTTGATCAAAATCGTTACAATATAACCAAACCGCGACCTGACAGTTACGATTAACTCAAACCCACACCTCGAAATGGCTAAAGGTTAGAGCAGAAATCTTAGCATTAAGCCTAAGAGAAACTGCTCGAAAACTCATCATACTGAGGGAAATAGTATGACTAGCCCGATTCAAACGGTAATCGGTAAAGGTAAATCAAACCCGTTGATAGCTGAGGGTTTGCTAAAAATCCTAACTCATCAGGAACTTCTTTATTCAAAGTGTTCCAGACCACATGCGAGTTGGTTTAGGTCTGAAAACTTTGAAGGGGGTCTTATAGACGGTAAAAATTACCTTGGAAGGTGAAGCACGAGATTCACCTGCATATTCAAGCCGCCCGCACAGCTTAGAAATTAAGCTCACCTAAGGGCTTGGCTTGCTAGCATGAGCCAAGGCCACGCGATCACCAAATTCACCTACATCGGGTGACCATAGACCCGCCTGCATGAAGCTCGCCTCGCCTGCACAAATCAAGAGTTGAATTTGCCTACAAATGACAAGCTCGCCAAACTCACCAGAGTGCTTGGCAGCCGCTATACCACGTACAGGGATGGGCCTTCCCACTCCCCATGACGTGAAGGAAAGGAGCACAGTACTCCGAGCCCATCAAGTAGCCGCTCACAATACGAGTGATTATTCAAATCCATGCAGTCGTCAAGTCCGCCTGCATGAGGCTCGTCTCGCCTGCACGAGTCAAGAGCTGAATTCGCCTACAAACGGCAAGCTCGCCAAACTCGCCAGAGTACTTAGCAGCCGCTATACCACGTACAGGGAAGGCCTTACCACTTCCCGCGACGTGAAAGGAAGGAGCATAGTACTCAAGTCCTTCAAGAGGTAGTCCACAGTACTAGTGGCTAGTCAAGTCCTTGCAGTTGTTGGACACCGCCGTTGTACTTAACTCGCCTACACGAGTCAAGTTTGGTCAAGAGTCCTTGCAGTTGTTGGACACCGCCGTTGTACTTAACTCGCCTACACGAGTCAAGTTTGGTCAAGCAGCCAAGCCTCGCCTGAACGACCAAACAAACTGACAAGCAATCGACGAGTTTGCTAGACTCACTCGAGTACTAGGAAGTCGTAATATCACATACAGGAGTGGACCTTCCCATTTCCCACAACATGAAGGGGGAAAGTACAGTGTTCCGAGCCCCTCAAGCAGCCGCTCACGGTACAAGTGAGGATCATGGTATCTCCCAACGGTAGATGGTCATATACCATAATTCAAGGAGTAGCCACGCCGTCTCTCCTCTATTTAAGAACTTCTTCCGACCACAGAGAAGGGGTTTAGCAGTTTAGCAAGCCAGCGGTTCAACAGTTCGGTTGGCTCCTAGTTAATTGATAAAATTAGTTAGCTGAACCACAGCTCTCAACTCTCGACAGAGTTGATGACAAGCTCTTTGCATGACTTTTGCACTGTAGCATCTTCTCCTAGCTTCGGGCCCTGATCGCCATCGAACTCGGAAACTCAAACTCGGCTAGCATGAGCTTCTACTGTGTACTGAAGCTCACCAGCAACCTTGGTCGAATCGTCTAAGGGAAGCAGACTCGGTGCGAGAACCGAGCGAGGCATCCTATAGCTACCAAAGTCCCCACGTTAAATAAGGAGGGCATTCCCTCCACTTCTATTATAACTTTGATTCATTAGTTTGTAATAAGCTATTCTTATCAATACAAACGAAATCCCTATTTCAAGAGATCAAAATTTACACTTACACCGTCGAAGCGTAGTATTTGAGATACCGAATCACCCGAGGTTTGAGTTCCTCAGTGGTAGCACATCGATCGGACCTGTAGAGTACAGAGCTAGACCGAAGAAGGTGACATTAGCTGTAATGCAAGTATAGTCCGAGAAGCCAGTTGTAGTTCGAGAATTTGAAGATGTGTTTCCCGATGATATTTTCGAATTACCATCGGATCGAGCAATTGAGTTTTCCATATAATTGAAGCCTGTAGTTGCTCTGATCTCCAAGACTCCTTATCGTATGCCTCCGGCCGAGTTGGCCAAGTTTCGGACTCAATTGGATGATCTTTTATAGAGAGGCTTGATTCATCCTAGTGTATCAGCGTGGAGAGCACCTGTGTTGCTTGTGGGAAAGAAGGATGGATCCAAGCGTATGTGCATCGACTATCAGCAGTTGAATGCGGTGATAATGATGAATAAGTATCCACTTCCCCGTATCGATGATTTCTTCGATCAATTAGGAGGATCGAGAGTATTTTCTAAGCTAGATTTGTAGAGTGGGTATCACCAAGTGAAGGTTAAGGATTCTGATGTCCCCAAGACTGCGTTCCGGATGAGATATGGACATTATAAATTCTTAGTGATGTCGTTTGGTATGACTAATGCATCGGCGACATTCATGAACCTGATAAATCTAGTATTCTATGATGTGCTGGATAAGTTTGTAGAGGTCTTTATTGATGATATCTTGGTGTACTCTAAGAGTGAAGCAGAGCATACAGAGCATTTGTGGTACATGTTGAAGACCTTGAGAGAGCATCGTCTATTCGCCAAGTATAGTAAGTGCCAGTTCTGGCTAGATCGTATTGCGTTTCTAGGACACGTAGTGTCAGGAGGCGACATATCTGTGGATCCAAAGAAGGTATCTGTAGTGAAGGATTATCCTACCCCTAAGTCAGTGTCTGACATTAAGAACTTCCTGGGATTAGCTGGTTACTACCGTCGCTTCATCAGAGATTTTTTGAAGATTGCGGAGCCGATGATGCGACTTACGAGGAAGGATATTAAGTTTGTCTGGTCCAACACTTATGAGCAGGCATTTGAGGAGTTGAAATCTCGACTGATTTTGGCCCTAGTCCTGATGATACCGGATAAGAGTGGGAACTTTGAGGTGTTTTGTGACACATCAGGTAGAGGATTGGGATGCGTTCTTCAGCAGGATGGTCTTGGTCATGTGGTAGTGTATGCTTCTCGTCAGTTAAAGAAGCATAAGCAGAATTATTCTACCCACGACTTGGAGTTGGCAGCTATGATTTTTACCCTTAAGCTTTGGAGGCGTTATTTGTTGGGAGAGCAAGTGAAGGTGTTCACTGACCACAAGAGTTTGAAGTACATATTTACTCAGAAGGAGCTCAACATGAGGCAACGCTGATGGTTAGAGCTGATGGCGGATTATGATATTAACCTTCAGTACCACCCTAGCAAGGTTAATATAGTACCAGATGCTTTGAGTCGACTGCCGTCGATCAT
>NC_033796.1:80616229-80618786 GCF_001876935.1 Asparagus officinalis
CAGGAAGTGAGGGATATGAGTATATAAGTTCTTCTTCTAGGAGTCACCGCTTCTTTGATGAATCTTCAGATTCAATCAACATTAGTCTAGCAAATCAAGGCTGCACAAGCAGGTGACTCATTTCTTTAGAAGTGCAGAGAGTTAGCAGTGGCTAGTCTTCGACCGAAATTTGTTGTTCATAAAGACGGATCCTTATGATTTGGGAGTCGTATCTGCATACCAGGAGGAGATGTTCGAGAGAAGATATTACGGGAAGCTCACAACTCCCTATACTCTATTCACCCTGGATGTACGAAGATGTATAAGGATCTGAAGCTAAATTTTTGGTGGTGTGGTATGAAGAGAGATGTGGCTCGTAGTGTGGCTAAGTGCCTTGTATGTCAGTAGGTGAAGGCAGAGCATCAGCACATCACAGGTCTTTTGCAGCCATTATCTATTCCGAAATAGAAGTGGTAGCATGTCACCATGAATTTCGTTGCTGGCTTACCTCGGAGCACTAGACAGAATGACGATGTTTGGGTGATAGTAGATCGATTAACCAAATCGGCTTACTTTATTCTTTTTCGAGTGGGACAGTCGATGGAGCATCTTGCTTAGAGATACATGGAGGTAAAACATTTATCTCTATATATATTTCATTGAGTTCTTTTCCAAGAGTGTTAGTAAATCTCTAGTATGCAGGAGATCGTACGATTGCACAGAGTTCTAGTGTGCATCGTTTTGTATCGTGATACCCGATTTACCTCAGAGTTCTGGAAGAGTTTGCAGGCAAGTCTGGGGACCAGACTCAGTTTCAGCACAACTTATCATCCCCAGACCGATGGACAGTCAGAGAGAACCATTCAGATTTTGGAGGATATGCTTAGAGCTTGTATGCTTGACTTTTATGGGTCGTGGGAAGATCACTTGTATTTGGTGGAGTTTGCATACAACAATAGCTTCTAGGCTAGCATTGGGATGGCCCCTTTTGCAGCATTGTATAGGAGGAAGTGCCACCCTCCGTTGAGTTAGGACGACATGGGTGAGCGGGAGATTTTTGGGCCAGAGCTGATTGATAAATCAGTTGATGCAGTCAGGATCATTCGGGAGCGACTTCGCATAACACAGGACTGATTCAAACATTGGGCAAATGCGAAGTGCCGGTACTTGAAGTTTCAGCCAGGAGATTATGTGTTCCTAAAGATTTCCCCCAATCAAGGCACCATTCACTTTGGAAGGCGTGGGAAGTTGAGTCCGCGGTATGTGGAACCTTTTGTCGTATTAGAGAGAGTGAGAGAAGTGGCGTACCGACATGTATTACCACCCACCCTGGCAGGAGTGCATAACATATTCCACGTTTCTCAGTTGCAAAAATATGTCGAAGATCCGAGTCATGTTGTAGATTTCTCGGAGATTAAGGTGTGATCCGATTTGACATACGAGAAGCAGCCTGTGGCGATTTTGGACCGAAGAGAGAAAACCCTCCGAAACAAGACCGTTCCACTTGTTTGTGTGATGTGGGACCCAGATTCTCTTGGAGAGTCGACTTAGGAAACTAAGTCTGAGATGCGACAACGATACCCTCATCTTTTTCCTGAATCTTAGCTATCCTGTCTTGTATCTTATTTTGAATCGCCTTGTATGACTTTTCTTATTTATAGATATGCAATATATTTTTAACTTTATATGAGTTGAAGTGAATCTATCATTATATTTCGTCCTTGTTTAATTTCGAGGACGGAATTTGTTTTAAGGGGAGTAGGATGTAATGATCATAAAATTGGATACTAGTTAAAATAATTTTCTAATATTTTAAAATACTTAATTATGATTTTTTTAAAGATTATTTGTGTTTTTTCTGATTTTTTAAAAATTTCTACGATTTAAAAGCTCAAATTTTATATTTATTTAAATGATTTTAATATTTATAAATTAATTTTGTACAGTAAAAGTTTTTGAAATTAATCTATTGTGTTATCAATACTATTTTATATCATTTTAAATAATAAGTTGTATTATTGTTACTATTACGTATGATTTCATGTATTATGTTGAATTATTAATTACGTATTATTTGCATGATTTGTTGTATTATTTTTACTACTGCGTATCAACTATTGTATTAACACAACTGGTATATTTTATTGTGTAGATAATTTTCCCAAAATTATTTGATTTTATATGTAAGTAAATATATTTTTTATTAATTATTCTCATTTAATTATATAATTTATTGTATTATTATGATTATTGCATATCAATTGTTGTATTAATACAACTAGTACGTTTTAGTTTGTAGATATTTATCCCATAATTATTTGATTTTTTAAATATAAGTACTTTTTTATTAATTAAATTCATTTAATTACCTAACCCTAACCCTAATTAAACTATATATATATATATATATCTCTCTCTCTCTCTCTCTCTCTCTCTCTTTCTCGAGAGAGAGAGAGAAATATGTGTATGCTTGGTACCAAACACAAATTTTGTACTTGGTAGTGAGGTGGCACAATCCCCTCTACTCATTCAAATGGGGGACCACATTCACATGAGTTGAGGAGTGCATTTGCATATG
>NC_033796.1:80619672-80623234 GCF_001876935.1 Asparagus officinalis
CTCGGGCTTCGCCGAGCCACTTCCCCATTCTCCGTCTCCTCCCCTCCTTCTTCTCCGACCAGCTGCACCCCAGCCCATCTCCTCTCCCCTTGTTCCCAGATCAGCATCATCGAAACGGCGAGAAACGAGCCCGAACAGCAAGCAGAAAACTACAGACTTGTGCCGACTTCACACGCACTTTCTGATCACCTCTGATCTCCGTTTCTGCCAATTTCTTCTCTGGTAAATAGATCTATGTGTTGCCTATCACTTCTAATTTGTATCATGCTTTAAATCACTCTCTATCTCTCTCAGTATCGTCTAAAACATCGCTCGATGGCAAGCAGTTCGCAGAAAACATCATCGTTGTGCCGACGTCGCACGCGTTTTTTGGCTACTTTCGGTCTCCGTTTCTACCACCGTCTTCACCAGTGTGTAGTCTTTTATATTGTCTATCACACGGTATCTCCCTCTCACTTGGGTTCATTTTCTACATCTTGTTATATCACTTCGAATATCGCTAATCGCTACTAACACCTCCCTTTTTGTATTCTATCACACGATTGACTTTCCGACGAGCCGCGGAACCCGTTGTGACCCGTACAGCCACCCCGATGACCCCCACTGCCCACTACGACATCCTCGACAATAACCCGAGGCAAGATCCTGCTTCTCGCGACTCGTCATTTCATATTTATATCTGTCATTAATTAGTTGCATAGAATAGATTGTGATTAGTTGTTATCTGCGTGGATTGTTTGTTGATAGATAAAAATAACTAATATTGTAAGGATAAGAATTATTTTTAGAGAAAAATATTATTTGAATTAATAAATTATTATATTTAAAGATTATTTTTAGAATTACTATTATAAAATGAGAAAATAATTTATTTTGGAAGAGGGAATATTAAAAGTATACTTAAAAATATTTTTAGAATTATTTAAAAGAGTTTATTTTAGAATAAGGGATTAGCATATGCCGCCGTCATCCCTCCGACTAGCGACGTCACATTCATCGTAGCCTCGCACGACAGCATATGCCGCCGTCATCCCTCCGACTAGCGACGTCACATTCATCGTAGCCTCGCACGACACATCGATTTGTTCGACATACCCGAGGCAAGATCCCTTGTCATCTTGTCTTTTATTAGAATTTTAGACTATTATGAATTATCTGTATATATTAAATTGTGATGTAATTATCTGCATGGGTTGTTTGGTAAAATAATAATAATTAAATCATAACAATATGATAAATAGTATTTTTAGAATAATTATTATAAATTCAAAAGAATTTATTTTGACAATGGAATCATTTTAGAGAATTAAAAAAATTAAAAGATTTATTTTGAGATGTTTTTAGAATTATTATGACGAGAAAAGAAATTATTTGGAAAGGGAGGTTAGTTTTGAATAATTATTAAAATAGATAATTTTAAATAATTTATTTGGAAAATGGGGTTTTTTGAATTGTTAAATTATTTTAGGAAAATATTATTTTAGAATAATTATAAATAGTTTAAAGGAATTTATTTTGTAAAAAGTTTATTTTATTTTGGATTATATTAATTTATCATCTTGTGTTGATGGTTGTAGACTGCAGCATTTTATGTATAAAATAATCACGGTTTTCAATTTCCTTTTTGACCGTAGTTATATTAGATATTATCTAGCTACTCATAATTTTTATGAGTAGTTTAGAAGTTTGAATAACAAGATATTAATAAAACTGAACTGCATGCATGATTTTAGTGTTCATAATTACATTTATGTTTTGCGATTTATTTTAATGTATTTGATTTGTCATCATGTTATTACATAGAATCAGTTAGACTTATTTACTATTTCCTTATTGTGTTTGAGAACCATTAGTAGTTCATGACTTAGTGGCATTGTGCGTCATGAACAAACCTAGTGACATGTATGGGTGTGTTGACTGAAATTAGGTGGTGAACCAGAGTTTTAATAGGGATTTGATTGTTGACTTAGAAAGAATGAGAAGAGTTGGGATGGAAAATTCTTGATTCGCATGATCGAATATGATTGTTGACTTAACTTCCAGGCTCGCACCAGTGACATGTTTCTTCCTGGGGTTGGTTCGTTAGACCAAGTGACCTATTTCGCCACTTGGGTCAGTGACATGTGTCGTCACCTGAGCTTTTCCTGAGTCCGGAGCAAGCCAAGATTGAATTGCGTGTAGTCCTCTAGCCACCTGTTTCACGGGATTGGATGCGCGTAGGGGATTGTGAACGGTCAGTCTTCCGGTAATGCGAACTTGGACCTATTTGAGAGGTAGACCAGTGAGTTTTAGGATGGTTAGTATTCGACCCGGTTACTGTATGTATATAGCTGTATGTTATCATGTTTAGTAGAGGATTACATCTTGATTTAGTAGATCTCTAGTTGTATGTACCCTTTTCTGCCTTATTATTGTTATTACTGTCATAGCATGGATCGTTCGACCGCTTCATTTTTCTATGTGGGATATTGTAGTGTGCCATGCACGCTAACATACACCTGTTTTCTATGGTGTACGTCAGACTTAGGGGACGAACAGGTCTAGTTCGATGATGCAGCAGAGCCGGTGTGTGCCCAGCCGGAGTATCTTTCCGAGGGAGCAGAAGAACAAACTGAAGCGTAGTGGTTTTTTTCTGTAGTAGTTATGGAACATTAGAACTCTTTTACCGTATTTTTCTTAGTTTGATGATGAATTTTGTATTTTCTAGCAGTACTTTCTTTTATTATGGACTATGTATTGTTATATTCCTAGTTGGACCGTTTTTGTAATAAGTGTATGTTTGACCCATATTTTTGTGTCTAGAATGATTTACTTTTGATGATATGTCAATTTTTTATTCTGGGTTGTTATTATATTCTTGTTGCTGTGATCAGGGACCTGTGACTGATATTCTTGTGTTTGACGCTTAGCGTATTAGATTGAGACGAAAAGAAAAAGAAAGAAAAAAATTTAGTGTATATTTTTTCTCAATCTAATACGTCATGGGCTTGTTCACGTTTCGATTCTCGGGTATTTTAGGAAGCACGGCGTGACACATAATAAACGATTTTAGATAAATTGATTAATTTTAATGCAATTTGTATTAGAATTAGTTTAGCTCTAATGTCAAAAGTAAGAACCTGAAATCTTTTGATTTTAATGCACACTCTACATTTATTATGTTATTTCTATGTAATTTATATAAAATAAGATAATAGGTATATTTCATCTTTTGGTTCAAAATATTATGTTAACTTAGCATGGTTGTTTTGACCAAATCAAACTTAGATATTAATTAATGGAGCATACAAACTAGTATTCAATGAAGAAGTGTAGCATTTGGAAGCATCATCGAACTCCCAATTAGATTTTCCCTTCTTCATAGACTAACTAATCATCCATGTATGTAGAAACACTAGGAAACCTATGTTCAAGCTAAAGAGAAAGAATATATCGCGTAAAATATAACAAGAGCACAAAAACATGAGATTTACATGGTTAAGCACGCGGACACATCTATAGGGAGAGAATTGAGTCTTTTTATATTACAAAGATATAATCTTTCATGTGATCTCTAACAATT
>NC_033796.1:80623244-80633275 GCF_001876935.1 Asparagus officinalis
CATCAAAAGATATCTCAAAACCCTTGATTCCTCTCCTTAGTTCTCTCTACATATCTTTTATAATATACAACTCTCACTACGAGAAATCAAGCCTCTAACAAAGGGAAATCCCTTCGTTAAAGATCTAAAAACCGTCGTTATTGTATGCTAACAATAGGGGAAAATCCCTTCATGGCCTGTTGTAAAAGCCTTCTTTTCTAAAATGTCATGAAGGTTTTTTAGTTCCCATGATGATAGAGTCAATAATAATGGGATACATTATTGCCATTGTTCTTAGTTGCGATGGTAGATATCACCATTGTTACTAGTAACGACGCGGCCATTTACCCATTGTTGTTGTGTAATGACGGTTCATCATTCCTATTGTAGTTGTGTAACAATGATTTGACATTCCTATCATTGTTGTTTAACAACAGTTGACAAGCCTATCATTAAAAACTAACTAATGACAGATATGTACCATACAAAAGTCTCCATGGCGGGCAACTAATAACCCACTAGTGACAGTGTATTCCCTTCATAGATGTACCAAAATACTTTAATGATGACTTTCCATCTTTTGGATACTATCGTAGAAGTAAATCTATTTATACTTTCAAACTGATAATAATCTTCACAGTAGACAACACAAATATGTCAAAAGGTTCTAATAATAATATGATGAGAGAACTAAAGTATCATTCACTAGAATCATCAAGATACAAACTTTTATCATCGTGAAATATCCAATACTAACAACAAGACATAATCACTAGTAGAAAACAGGGCATTGGCGACGGGGAAATCCGTCACCAATGCCCCAAAATCCGTCACCAATACATATTGGTGACGGAAATGGATCCGTCGTCAATAAATCCGTCGCCAATAAGTATTGACGACGGGTTTCCCCGTCGCCAATACTTATTTTGGCGCACTGGACGACTATTGGCGACAGGGTGGTCCCGTCGCCAAATAAACCATTGGCGACGGCGGAAGTCCGTCGCTAATATTTAAAACATTGCGACGGATATCCATATGCAATGCTTTTAAACATACGAGCGACTTCCCGTCTTCGCCAATACACATTGGCGACGGGTAGATCTGTCGCCAATGTTTAAAACATTGGCGACGGATATCCCGTCGCCAATGTGCATTGGTGACGGGGAAATCCGTCACCAATGTATATATTTACGAAAAAAAAATAATTTTCCGATAACCTCCCATACGAGAATACACATATAGCCTGTATCAACATCAATTCAATGATAATATTTAATAATATATCATAAAATCAACCATGATATACATTCACATTCCCAATGAATACTCATCCAATTTCATCCGTCAATCCACAATATCGAACAATACTCATCATATAATCACAATCACAATACATCTCGCATGCTCAAATAATATTCATTCACTACGCAATAAAATCACAAATATATTACATATAGGTAAAATTCAAGTCATAATATGTCTTCACACAATTGAAAACTACATATAAGATCAAGTATCACTCATTCCTCATCATCGTCGTTGTCAGCATCCCTGTTATCAGCGTCGTTTGCCTTAGAACGTCGTATCGTACTGCTGCTCCCTACGGGAGTACCTTCTCTAACCTGAAAGATTATCACTCCACATAAGATATATATATACCAAAAATGTCATAATAAATACATATATGTCACGTCATATATACCTCTCCACCACCATGAACTTCATGCTCGTCAAACATCATGAACATTTTTGGTGCATCCTTGTCAATTTAATACATATCAGTGAAGATTGACAACAGGATCTACATGACTAAAACAAGGCCACCATATGCATGCCAAATTCAAGCACTCTCTTTATTAAAGAATTGTTCCAAGCAATGAATTTGATAACATTATAAAAGGTGGCCGTAATGCCCTTGCAAGTCACTATTCAAGTCTGCATCACCCAATTGCAGACAACCAAAAGAATAGAATATAAATTTACTCGAGACTCCTGAGGAATTTATAAAGCTAAAGTAAGAGATAAGAGAGAGCTGTATGTTTTCTTTTTCCCCCCTTTCTCTGAATCCTTTGGGCATAAGGAGAATTTGAATCCCACAACTCTTTCTCAATCACAATAGGCTTTTACTGCTCTAACATAGTGGCACTTCCAGTTGTTATATATATTCTTCATTATGTGTTATGGTATGAGAAAAAGAAAAGGAGAACATGTTTACCTTCACCATTTAAAAGTATGAAGCCGATCACCATGAGTACTGGGTGGACCTGCAATGAAACAACTCCAATGTGTTCAGTCTTTCTTACCGACGCTAAACATTTAAGTGGATGGAAGCAGGGGACCAAAAAAAATCATGCTCCAGTTACACGAGTTGAGTGACTTGTGGTTTTAACAACCGTTCTGGCTTTAACACCTCACAGACTCAATGCTTGCATTATGCTCCGTTGCTGAAATTGCTCGTTCACCTCTCATCCATCTCCCTAACACTGCACATGAATCTCCTGCATTTGCAATGTAAAGCATCCCGCCACATATTATACCGACCAAACAGCATGAGCAAACTGATGCAATCTGTGGCATGATGCTCCATTGCTTTTTTACAATAGAGATAAAGCCTTCTTCTGTGGTAGCATATGCACTCTTTATAACATCTAATGACATGCCTTGTTGTTTCGAAGCAAATCCTACAGTATAAATTATCTTATGACCATGAGAGAGTACTTGAACACAAACTTTCAGATTACAGTGTTCAAATTGAATCTACACAAGGGCAAAACTAGAACATCCAATGGCGTAGTTGAAGGACAAATAGGTACTACACTGAGAATTTGAGCTAATAGTAGTAAAGCATATGGTCCGAAGAAAAGTTAGAATAAGTAACTAAATCATGATCTAATAGTTAATTCTAAAATTATGCATCAGCTCTCGACCAAAACAACTTCACAGTTCACAAACATCTAATGACCGCAAAATCATTGCAATTCATAATTCCATACCACAAATCCATCAAATGATTACTGAAGAAAGGAAGAAGCTCAATTCATTCATATAACTCTTCAAAGATATTGCAATTCAAAATTCCAACAGATCGAATTAGTAAAAAGAAAACCCCAATTCCTCACGCAAAAGAAAGAATCCGTGGAATCAAGGATAGTAAGCAAACAAATTCTTCATAAGATAATTCATTTCTATTATGAAATGGCAAATAAATTAACAAAAACACTTAAAATCGAATACCTGGACCGAACCTTCCTCCAAAAAATCCGAAACTGTTCGATTTTTCCTTGCTTGAAGTATTCTCTCTGCACAAACAACAATGAAACAACAGTTTATAGATTATTACATTCTAAAAGTTTTTAGAAGTAATTGGGCATCTTCCAACCTTTCGATGTCCACAACATGTTTAGCGGCGGGCTTTGTTCTGTGAGAATCTCCTAATTTTTCAGTGACAATCCACTCGTTGACTCTCCTGGCCTCTAAGAGGCCTGTAATGGCAGCTTTAAGCTGATGGAACGACATCACATTCTCAAATAGGACCCAAATGATCACTAGATGTAAAGAGCTATTGTGACAAGGAAGAAAAATTGTTAATTAATCACCAGTAAATGATTTCAGAGATAAAAGAGTAATTGTTGCCTATAGAATCAATGATTTTCTTTTTTTTCCTTGGAGTTGCTATCGCTTTGCAGAATGTAATCTTGAAATCATAATCGAGTTCAATTTAGGGTTTAGTGACTGACCGCGATGCTAAGCCGGAGATCGAGAAGGGCCTGCTCGGCTTTGAGGATGTCGAGGATGTCGGAGGCGTCCCTCCTCTTCTGAGAGGGGGAAGGTCTGCTTGGTCGTCGAGGATCTGGTGACGAGCGGGGCGTCGGTGCTTGAGACGACGACGCCGCTGAGGGGGCTGGGGCTAGAGGTGAGCGACGCGGTGGTGGTGATCGACAGGAAGCAGGGAGGGAGGGAGAATCTGGCGGGGGAGGGGATCGATAAGGCTGCACAGCCTGGTGACGCTAACGGAGATGGTGGAGGTTTTGGTGAGGAATGGAAAGGCGACAGAGGAGAAGGGGAGGGAGGTCAGGGAATTTGTTTTGAGTGAAAAATTTAGGGGGGAATTCTCCCGCCAAATTTTTAGGCCTAAAAACATATTTTTACATATTTATTAATAAGAAGTTTACAATTAGTTTGAAATAATATATGGTCGCATACTAACTCAATGTTTTTTCCATTATTCATGATAAAATAAGTTACTTGTGGCTTCAATGTTATTGCTAATTCGAATTAAAATGTTTTATATCTGCCATCAACTGCAATCTTATGTAAAACAATCTAATGATTACATTTGCCATCAAATGCGCACTTATTTTTAATCTAAACCATATTGATATTTATCACTTACGTATAACAATCCATCATAAATTTATGTATAACAAACAATATTGTTAATTATTCTAGCATTTGTTACTTGTAGTTTGAGTCATAAAGATTTTAAAAACGTATAAAGAACAAGTAAATTAGGTTGTTTGTTATTTTTTCCACACGTCTCTCTATTACGTTGTAAAAATCGAAGTGATGAGTACATTTTCTCAGACAATAGCAATATATGTGTCTTAAACAATAATAGTAGATGTGTTTCATGAGCCTGAGGTAGGAGTGGAAGTGAACCAAATAATCAATAAACAGTTTAGTTATTATTCATCTAGCTATTCGATCATTTTCTATTCACTGTCTCATTTAACAATAAATGAATAGCAGGGACCAAATAATCAATAATAGTAGATGTGTTTGTATGTTTTATACTCACCCATGCATATTGATAGGGGGACCAATCTTTTCGTGTTATTTATTTGGACAAGGACATTGATTTTTTGCATGTGTGCATGACACAGTACATATTTATCAATATGAAGTTTATAATTAGTTTGAAACAACATATCGTCACATACCTTACTCAACATTTTTTGCTCAATAACATTTTTTGCTCAATGATTTATTTTAAATGGTCATTAGTATCGGGGTAGAATACATAGGAATAACTTTTCTCAGACAATAGCAATATATGCATCTTAAACAATAATAGTAGATGTGCTTCATGGGCCTAGAGGTAGGGGTGGAAGTGAACCAAATAATCAATAAACTTTTTAGTTATTATTCATCTAGCTATTCGAATCTGCCACCAATGTTCCGTCGTCAATACTTATCGGCGACAGATTCGATCCGTCACCAATACTTATTAGCGGCGGATTCGTTTCGTCGCCAATAAGTATTGGCGACGTATTCGAATCCGTCGCCAATAAGTCTGGGTGACAGATCGAATTCGTCGCCAATACTTATTGGTGATGAAACGAATCCTGGCGACGGATTGAATCTGTCGCCGATAAGTATTAGCGACGGAACATTGGTGACGGATCAAATCCGTCACCAATACTTATTGGCGACAGATCAAATCTATCACCAATAAGTATTAGCAACGGATCAAATCTGTCGCCAATAAGTATTAGCGACGGAACATTAGCGACGGATCTAATATGTCGCCAATAAGTATTAGCGACGAATCTAATCTGTCGCTAATAAGTATTAGCGACGAATTGAATCTGTCGCCAATAAGTATTGGCGACGGAACATTGGTGACGAATCAAATCCGTCGTCAATACTTATTGGCAACGGATCGAATCTGTCACCAATAAGTAATGGTGACGGATCGAATCTGTCGCCAATAAGTATTGGCGACGGAACATTGGCGACGGACCAAATCCGTCGCCAATACTTATTGGTGACGGATCGAATCCGTCGCCAATACAAACATTGGCGACGGGAACAACCCCGTCGCCAATGTTCCGTCGCTAATGTTTGTATTGGCGACGGATTTCAAATCCGTCACTAATACCCCGTCACCAATACTCAGTTTTCTACTAGTGAATAGTTTCTCCTTGGCTTAGATCTTTTTAACCCTGAGATGGAACATCTCTTTTATAATCCCCTAGATTCAAATGCATCCAATATGAGTCCAAACTCAAATCGAATTCCAAAATAGGTTAAATCTAAAAACATCTTGAAACTGCATGTTACAAGTCAAACCAATTGGTCTAATTCGCTGGTATACTTACAAGGAATCTAGCGGGACCATCTATTGTTGCCATTTTACCTTATTTCTCTTCCCTCTTTGTTATTGGTTCTTGTGGTGCCTTCTAGACCGATATACAAGGTTAGTTCCCAATATTTTAGCCTCACCACTCAAAACCCTAAACCATGGTTGGTTAACATTAACCATGGATCTAAAATTATCTTATTATCCCTCCCTCCCTCTCTATTTCTCTCACCTCCTCATCCATCTCCTCCATCATAGTCTAATCCTTTATCTATATTCTCAACTCCACCTCCATCATCCCTACCACAGACATATCCACCTACGTCAGTATTCTCTCCGCCTCCTCCTTCTCCACCACCTTGATCTCCACTTCCATTATCTCTACCACTTCCAGTATTATCACCCCCATCTACATCTCCTTCACCACCACCACCTTTACTTCCTCACTCACCACCTCCTCCTCATCACTCACTGCCACATCCTCTAAATTCTCCATCATTACCACTAATTTCTTTATTGTCACTTCCTGGAATTGTGTATATTAGAGCGGGCTCAGTGAAGGAAGGAGAGAATAGAGAGGAGGTTATGGTGGTGGTTGAGGACTAAGAGAAAGGAAAAGAGGCCTGAGGAGGAGGGGTATAGTTTTTCATTCAAGAAAAAAAGTTGAAGAAACCGGTATATTTCTCATTCATTTTAACAATATAACTAACTAGAAAATTTAATATCTTCATAATAAGTAATATGGGAGACTAATATCAAATTATAAGGATTTGAGGGACTAATATCAAAATATTTATTATGATTTAAAAGGACAAGCATCTAGAAAGCAATGAGTTATATATTTCTAGAGCTAAATTAGACTATAACTAATTCTAAATTAGCATTAAAATTAGTCTAATATGGACTTCTATTACACCGTATACTTGAGGATACCAGAATGTAATACATCGGTAGCCGACCCAAACCCGACCCGGCAGAGATCATAACCCTGGTCCAATTCAAGTCCCAACAAAATGACTGTAATGACAAAGTAATTGACAACACAACGGCTTTAATAACCTAAAAACCCTCGATCACTCCCGATTTCCAATGTAATCCTCGGGAATTCCTATAATCGTGGATCTCCCCTCAGCACTCCGGCCAACCACACGAACAATACAATCTCTCCCCGCGCCGCGGCGATCGACTCTGATGTCCAAGGAGAACGTCACCAGACGGCCTGCAAAGTCCCCGCGCCACTCCTTTTCGTTTACCACGCAATGAGACAGCCCATTTGAGACATGCAGCCCTAGAAGCACCTTCAAGCAGCGATGGAGGCTCCTTCAAGGATTGCTTCTGCGACCAAGCAGAGGATTCGTCGAATCCCTCAGGCAGCGGATCGGAGTCGGAGTGCCGTCGAGTCGACGAGGCGAGAAACCGGATTTCCTCTACGATCCCGACGCCAACCAGATGGATCCAAGGTCGGCATCCCTCCGATAAGTGCGGGTGAAGCGCTGGAGCAGAAATGAGGCACCAGGCGGTGCGGTGGCTCAAGTTCATCGAGCTGCCCACACGGGTCGGGTTCGGCCGCCCTGGCCCAAACCCGCAAAGGTCTGCCCTCGCTGCTGCTGGCGGAGCTCCATTTGACGCTAGGTTCTCCGAAGATACGGCTCAATAGGTCGATTCTGAAAACTTTAATTTCTAAAATGAAATGGTTCCGATGATGTATGGCTACACAATTAGCTTTCTTACACTTTTTGATCATCTTTAACTGGAACTATGCTGTTGGTCTTTGCTTGAGTAATTTGCTCATGTTGAATTTGTATAGTGGTCAGTGACTAATGTTTTTTCGTTTAGTTGTTCAGTGAATTTGCATATTTTGTTGTTATTGAAACTTTGCTGGAGAGTCAATGCAAAACTTTTTATTTGGGTAATTGCACACAGCCCTCACTATCGTGCACTGTGCTACTTATTACCTAAATTTGGTATTGGCAGATAAACTCTTGAAACCAAACGCTTTCAGAGTCGGTGACAGATAGAACCTCTTTAATATAACACTCGGCCCCTCCCTCGCACGGTATTTGCTTCATCTCTGCCACAAATCTCCACGGAAACATCACACCAGGCAACGTCGGGACAACAGGGTTCTATCTGTCAAATATCAAACTTAAGGGCTAATATGTGGCACAATCCAACAGTATAAAGGGTCTATGTGGAATAACCCATTTTTTTATTCCATCTAGGTTATTCACTCCTAAAATGAAATGAGTTTGATGATGTATAACTCTATAATTAGCGTTGTTACATAGTTGCATCGATGAACCTTTAATTGGGATAAATATTGGTCATTTACTGAGTAATTTGGTCATGCTAAATTTGTGTGTACTGATGATTCTTGTACTCTTTGACTAATTGGGTTTGATTGTTACACAATCAAAAGTTGGTACAGAGGTCTAAATGCTTATTTTCTTCAGGATTCGGTGAATCAGTATTTTGAGTTGTTCTTTTGATGGATTTCCTGCTAGAAAAAGCTTGTGTTCAATAATGAGGCATTTCCTACTGGGGGAAAAAATCAATTTAATCGAGTTATAGTATTTGG
The DNA here is from genome assembly GCF_001876935.1 of Asparagus officinalis. Taxonomy (NCBI): domain Eukaryota; kingdom Viridiplantae; phylum Streptophyta; class Magnoliopsida; order Asparagales; family Asparagaceae; genus Asparagus; species Asparagus officinalis. The sequence continues at coordinate 80,631,884 of NC_033796.1, forward strand.
CAATGTTTTAAAAAGCCTCCGCCTAGCCCGTCTGGGCGTACGCCTAGGCCTACGTGGTACCTTGGCCACCTACCTAGCGCCTAGCACCTAGGAGATACCTCGGTTGCCTACCTACATTTTCGGAGCAAAAAGGGTTAATATGTGCATGCATTAAAGGCGAAAGCTTTGTTGATTAGGATTATCAATCTACTAGTTACAGTTTTGGTTCAGTAGGTTTCTTTATACAAGGATTGTTTTCCTACCTATGCTTGAGATAGTCATTGAATTTTTTTTAAAAACTGCAATGAGATATTGAATGAGTATTTTTAGATTTGTAGTTGTGGAACATTGGGCATCAAATTGAAGCAGAGGAGGGAGTACTAGACTACTAGGGTACTTATATTGGATAATTTGAATGCGTATGCAGCTGACATTCATTGAATAGTGAAGGTTGTTGACGTAATTTGGACTTTTTGTTGTTAATCACAGTTTTCAATGGTTATGTCTTGCATAGTGGTGCACTACGTCCTAATAAAAAAGCGTCAGCTTGTTTGCATGGAGGTTGGTGAAGCATTTCAGTAACTTTTCTCATCTTGACTGTATATTTATTTATTTATCATTCGGTGGGATTAAAGGGAAACATTCATGATTTATTTTGCAAAATAGTTCTATCTAATTGTTTCTTACTGTATCATGTCATCCTATATAGTATGGAAGAAGCGTTTGACTTAGTTAAAATGGAATTCAAGTTACACTTGAATAATTAATTCATAGTTATACCTTTTTTCTGCTTAAAATCAAGCATTTTCCTAGTTTATTTTCCTCTTATGTTGTTTCTTCAGTTTCCTACTATCAGATTTATTACTCCTTTGTCATGTTGCATTGAAATATGAGTTGGTTAAGTTGTCTTTGACAGGTACTGCACTATTTTGTAAGACACAAAAAATGTTATGGTGTTTATAGTTGATGTGGAACGAGGAGTTGATTTTTTAAATGAAATAGTTAGTAGCAATCCCTGTGTTTTATTGATAAGTTTTTATTAATAAAACAATCCGTTATTAGAGACACATACAAAACTTTGGATATTGCTACACAGAAGACAAAAAACAAAATGGCAAGAGCTAAGGAATTTCCCCAATTCCCAGTCATCCCTCGTGGACTTACTCGAGTACTTAAGTTGAAATATTTGTCATGCGATGTTTCTCTATAATGCTTTGTTTGTTGCTAACTATATAACTTGAAGACATAAAAGGAAAAGCTAATCCATCTGTTTTAGCATAGGTAAAGAAATAATGGTGTTTCTCGTGAAATCGAACAAATAGTAAGCAATTTTGAGTTAATATTGTTCTGGCAGAACATATGAACTCAAGGTTAGACGGACAAGTAGCAAAGGTGGTTTATGTTTGTGGGAGT
>NC_033796.1:80633285-80651740 GCF_001876935.1 Asparagus officinalis
ATGGTAGATTCGTTTGTTATGGTTGGTTAATATAAGTAGAAGTTGGCCATTTAAGCTAATGTCTTTAAGGCTGTTTTCTCTTGACTGTTCACTGAGGTAATGGCTCTATTGGCCAGTGTGATCTTGTATGCATTTTGTTGGGGATTTGGCCGCTATAGACTAGCAAAGATTGTTTCTCTTGGGTTTTGTATTATACAATTTGCTCTCCTTGAAATGGTTTAATTAAAAAAATACAGGATTGTTTATTATGGTGGACTCACTGTTGTGGTTTGTACCATTTAGGTGGTATATTGGCTAATTTAATTCTTTATGTTTACGGCTGTTTTCTTTTCTTGCAAGTAAACTGATGAAGTAGATCCATTGGAGAGTGTGATTTTGTATACATTTTGTTGCATTTTTGGGTTTGGCTGCTGTAGGAATCAGCCATTTTTTTTATCTATTATAGATCTTTTGTGTGAAGAAAAGAACAAATTAAAAGATGCAATACTGATTCTGATCTTAGAAAAAGAAGCTGCTGATTCTTTCATTTGGGTGGTTAAAATCAATTTTGATGGATCCTCTATGGAATACCAGGTCGTGAGCAGAGGTGTGGATAGTAACTGGGTATTTCTTTGGTAGGTTTTTCACAGCTCAGAATAGTTCCATTGTATTGAATCATATGTCCGACTTCCAAGTTAAGTGGACTAGGAGCATGATTTATACTCTTCAACATGCATGGTATCATTCACTGGATCATGAAAGCAGGAACCTGAGGATTATGAAACTTCTGTGATTGTGGATAGTTTTGCATTGAATGGAAATTTCCGAGGATTTGCAAGTTCCCTGTAGTTTGGAAGAAGGTTGAACCGTTGATTTTCTCAGGGATACTATGCCAAGTTATTCAATTAGTTTAATGCTGGAAGATACTTAGGCAAGTATCAGGAAGAGAAAGATTTGAGAGTCCCTCCTCACCAAGAAACAAAGAGGTAAGTTGTTGATAATGAATTTCAAGTTTGTTATCCTTGAACTATAATAGCTTGTATGTTATTTGAGTACCTGTGTTGTAATTTTAATTTGTCAGGTTTCTTTATGCGTGGGTTACTTCCTGACATCTGCTTGAGATATTGAGTGTTTTTTCACCTGATGTGATTGTTAAAGAGCACGTTTTCACCTCAATAGTCTTATAGATGATTTCAATATGTGATAAATATTCTTGTAAATGGTTGCATTATGTGATGATATACATTGGTGATTACTTTTGGTGTGGACAGGAACGAATTGAGACAGGAACAAATATCGAATAAGTTTACATGCATGTTGAACTGGTATTCATTGAGGAGAACATTTACTGATACTCTTACATTTTGTTGTAATGCCTAGATGATCTCTGCATGAGGCCACCATGCTGTATAAGGCGGGGTTATTGGTTGCTACAAGTTGGGGACAAATGGGATCATTGTTCCAATGAAAAAATTTTATCCCTTTAGAATGTTTTAAGTGGGTAAAGTGGGATAAGTTTGGATAATGTGATAATTTGAAGCTTTGATTTGATAATTCATGTGGGATAATTGATGATATGACACCTTATTAAAATATAATATGTATTTATCAATTAAGTCTAAGTTAACTTATCTAATTGGTTTAGTATAGTATTTAATATGTTATTATAATATAATACATTACTTGACTTTATACTAAAATATAATATGTTGCATTATAATTACTAATTAATTATAACTATGTTTAATATTATTAATTAATATATTATATTATATTATAATAATATGATATATTATATAATAATTGATATAATATACGAACAATATATTTAATATAATATTTATATTCAATATTATTAATAAAAAAGTTTTAATTTATATATTATATTATATTATTTTTATATGTAATATTATATATAATATCAGACTTTAATGTATAGTAGATTTTTACTATTTTTATTGTAGCAATAAAATATTATTTAATATTATAACTACGACAATGTTGACAGTATATTTAAGACTTTTCAGTGACATAATAAAGTGTATTAGAAAATAGTAAAAATTATTATATAAATTAAAATAATCTATATAAAAGAACATATTAAATTATATTGTAATATAATTAGTATATTATTATATTAAATATATAGACACTAAAGTATAATGCAATACTTTATATCATAAAATATTACAATAATATTTTTATTCTAACTGATAAAAATTATATATAAAGTAATGTGATAATAGTATAATATTGATATTATAATATATGAAATATTAGTAACTAATATCTAATAATGATATATATAATAAGGTTTTATTAGATATTATTATATAATATTTTATTATCTTACGTTATAGCAGAATTTTATAATATAATATAATTAGAATATATTATATACTATAATGCAATTAACATATATTTGATGTTTAATAAACTAATGCTTCAAAATTATCTCACTTTCCCCATAATTGTTCTAAAGTTAAGAATGATGTATTTTTTGGAGGTTGGGACAAAGAGTTTGTATAAAATTGGGATAATTTTATGGCCTGTTTGGATGGAGGGTAGAGAGGGGGAAGGGAAGAGAAATTTCATTTTAACCTTGTTTGGGAGTTTCATTTTGTAGGGTAGAGGAGGGGAATGGAGGGGAAATTTGGCCCAAATTCTTACACCCCAAATTGGGGTGTAATGGAGGGGGAGGGAAGGAAGGGGAAAAATTCACCTTCCTTCCCCTTCCTTCCCTTCCCTAAGTAAACTCCCAAACACACCATTAGGGAAAATGGAGGTAATTGTAGCAATGAATAACATGTCAAAAGGAAAATCTCAATCCTATTATCCTAATGAATGTCACCATAAAGTAAAAGTCCAAAATTATCCCACTTACTCTAAAATTACACCAACTAATGACTCCCTCCCCAAGAGAACACCATCAACCTCAACAATCTATCTAAGTTGTCAATCGTTTCTGTTAGCTTGTAAGTATGAGTGCTGCATAAGACAACCATGGGGGCAATAGTGAATCCAGAAAATACTTACTAAAGAAACTATTTGACAAATAAAAAGAATTTATAGCATTGCATTCTTGATTATTATTAAACTTTCTGAATTGTGTTCATAAATCATAAATGAAAGCTATGTGATGTGTTAACTATTAACTAGACAAAACAATATTAGCTCTTTATAAACTCAATCAAAAAAAACAAAGAAAGAAATAAATAAAACGAAAAGGGAAAAAATTATCTGACACTTGGTAAGAAGTTAAAATGAGAGGGCACCCGAGAAGTTGAGGAAGAGGAGATAAGGGAGCTGGTGGCAGGTAGAGGTCCCACCTGATGCGGATGCGGGTGTGAATTTGTGGGAAGCAGCAAGCATTAAAGCTTTGGCTTTTGAGTTTTGGTATTAACTTTCAGATGTGAATAAATAAGATAGAGAGAGTTTTGAGTTTCTAGTATGGTAGTTTTGGACTTTCAGTGTCTAGACTCATTTGATTGCTGGTTGAAATTTTAAATGGGCTTTTACTTTGCATTGAGCTAATTCAATTTAACACTAACCTATCTAGTTTTTAGATAGGTCTAGAGTGCAATTTTTAAATTTTAAAGGGATTGTAATAATTAGGGGGTGCTGTTGCACCCTTTGGCACCATCTAAATCTGCCCCTGCAATTGAGGTACCCATCTAGTGCAATCAAGGCACTTTTCTTGTATGTTATATTAGTTGTATCTATTAAGATTTGTATTTATCAACTTTGTTAATTGAGAATGAAATAATTGTTCCATCACCAAATTGAACTTATAACCATTATAGTTGTGTTGTTGTAGATTGTCACGCCTCGTGACCTAATCACAGTGCAATGAGTGTAATGAGGTCGGCACACACCACTATGAAGATGTCTTCGTCAAAATAATATGTTAAGCGTATTTAATTTTCTATTTTTTTAGCAATTTATCCAAATAGGTCATATTTGGAAAATATAATTTTTCAAAATAATATAATTTGTTAAGCATATCTAATTTGGAAAATACTAGAACCAATAATAAACCCCATACCTGACAATTTATATTCTCAACCTCTTGGGAAGAGAATAAAAGCAATTCATCAAAGCAGATTAAGCAAGTACATTTAAAGGAATAGGAATCCAAACGAGAGTTCAAATGAACAGACTTACAAATAATAATTCTCAATCAAAATAACAAATGAAAGTAGTTTAAAGAGATACTGGTAAGCAAATAGATAATTCTGCACAACAAATTAGTAGAGAGATAACATATTAAAGTGGAACGTAGACAACAACATACATAGTGGATTGATAAGGGTAATCTCACACCATAATAAACAACTATTGAGCATGTCTACTCAAACTAAAAATTTTGTCATCACTTATACCAAAAGGTATAACAAACTATAATAAACCCCATACCTGACAATTTATATTCTCAACCAATCCTTTGATCACAATCTACTTCACATAAACTTCTTGGGAAGAGAATAAAAGCAATCCATCAAAGTAGATTAAGCAAGTACATTTAAAGGAATAGGAATCCAAATGAGAGTTCAAATGAACAGACTTACAGATAATAATTCTCAATCAAAATAACAAATGAAAGTAGTTTAAAGAGATACTGGTAAGCAAATAGATAATTCTGCACAACAAATTAGTAGAGAGATAACATATTAAAGTGGAACGTAGACAACAACATACATAGTGGATTGATAAGGGTAATCTCACACCATAATAAACAACTATTGAGCATGTCTACTCAAACTAAAAATTTTGTCATCACTTATACCAAAAGGTATAACAAACTATAATAAACCTCATACCTGACAATTTATATTCTCAACCAATCCTTTGATCACAATCTACTTCACATAAACTTCTTGGGAAGAGAATAAAAGCAATCCATCAAAGCAGATTAAGCAAGTACATTTAAAGGAATAGGAATCCAAATGAGAGTTCAAATGAACAGACTTACAAATAATAATTCTCAATCAAAATAACAAATGAAAGTAGTTTAAAGAGATACTGGTAAGCAAATAGATAATTCTGCACAACAAATTAGTAGAGAGATAACATATTAAAGTGGAACGTAGACAACAACATACATAGTGGATTGATAAGGGTAATCTCACACCATAATAAACAACTATTGAGCATGTCTACTCAAACTAAAAATTTTGTCATCACTTATACCAAAAGGTATAACAAACTATAATAAACCCCATAGCTGACAATTTATATTCTCAACCAATCCTTTGATCACAATCTACTTCACATCAACTTCTTGGGAAAAGAATAAAAGCAATCCATCAAAGAAGATTAAGCAAGTACATTTAAAGGAATAGGAATCCAAATGAGAGTTTAAATGAACAGACTTACAAATAATAATTCTCAATCAAAATAACAAATGAATGTAGTTCAAAGAGATACTAGTAAGCAAATAGATAATTCTGCACAACAAATTAGTAGAAAGATAACATATTAAAGTGGAACCGTAGACAACAACATACATAGTGGATTGATAAGGATAATCTCACACCATAATAAACAACTATTGAGCATGTCTACTCAAATTAAAAATTTTGTCATCACTTATACCAAAAGGTATAACAAACTATAAGTGAAAATGATGTGAGAATAATCATTATCAACTAAATAGAGGATATAATGCCCTGTACTGCAACATCATCATTATATCACATTATCGTATTAGTCATTAAGTAGATTATAAATTAACTACAACTGAATTGAACAAATGTCCTTTAAAATTGGTCTTACTTATGTTCTTACTTGGATATGCAATGATTGAGCATGTACGCTTAAGGTGTTAAGACATAAACATAATCATGATCACATAATTGGCACTCACCTCGGAGTCCTCTGACCAACCAACTCACCTTAATATGCGGCTTATCTAATTACTTAAACCCCATCCCCATGGTTGTTTAAGTTATTTTATTTGTAAATATAATGTTATGCACTAAATCCCAATCCTAGGAAGCACTGACCGTATAACTAGATAGGTGTTATATACCATTGTCAATATCACGATCGGTACTATAGATGGTTATATTTCATCCAGACCAATGTACAACTTGGATTCAAGAAGTAAGCGCTCATGGGCTAAAACAATTCAAATTGGCCCAAACTCAAGCCCAAATCAGGCTATAGTGAAGCTCGCTCAAATAAGCAAGCGAACATTGTTATACAGCCCACTTCAGCTCAATCAAAAAAAGTCAAAAATGGACAACAAGTTGAGTTATGCGAAGTTCACCGTTTGATGTCAATGAACTTCGCCCACTGCTTCCAAAGATCAGACACAATCCTCGCATTTACAAAAGCAGAACTCGAGTCTTGCGTGTCAAATCTCTGCAACCAAATTCATGGTGCTTTCGAGACGGATGCAGTGAGCAACTATTTTATGATAAGGAATCAACAGTACATTGTTCCAAGATCAAACTAAATCGAGATCCAAAGTATTTGAAAAATTCGTTCCAGTCAATTGCGAACTTTCGAAAACTTTGGAGGCGGTTCTGTAGGCTGTCAAAAAATTATTACAGATAGCTGGTCCCCATAAAACACTAATGATGAAAGTTACAATCTGACGACTTTCACGAAAATAGATGAGAGTTACAAATTGACGACTCTCACATTTCCAAGAATAAAATATAAGGATTACAAGCTAATGATCCTTACAAAATTCAAAAAAAAAAAGAGATTACAATTAACGATCTCTTCAAAGAAAAATACGAGGGTCACCCCCACGTTCCAATTCTAAAACGCGAGGGTCACCCCCGCGTTCCAATTCCAAAACGTGAGGGTTATCCCCACGTTTTAAGTCCAAAACGCGAGGATCACCTCTACATTTCACAAGGCTGAACGTGAGGCTCTCTCCAAAATGCGAATCTTATATTTGACCGTTTCAATGGCAATTTGAATGATTCAAAACCGTTTTTCACATAATGGGGCCATTAGCCCCCATTATGAACAAATTTATGGGGTCAGTTACACACCTAGATCTCTATAAATAGCTGAGAATTTAGCTGATTATAGATCCTTTTGGATCATCTTTGGTTGGAGCTTTGAGATCATTTGACTTGGCTTTTTGAACCATTTTCAGTTGAAGAACTTTGAGATCGACTGTTTAGCTTATTTCAGTTAAAAAGAATTAAATTTTCTTTCTAAAATCAATTCTTTCCAGAGTTCTCAAACTCGTTTAGAATTCTAAACTTGTTTGGCAAGTTCTTCCCAACGTTAAGTCAAGAAGAGTAGACAAAGTTCCACGAAGCAAGGCGTTCAGATCGTCAACAGGATACAAGAATCAAACTTCTATCGCCACCAAGAAGAGCGCAACCTTAAACAAAGAGGGGGATCCGTCCTTCTCTCTTTTGTAGACCGGAAAACCGGTAAGAAAATTATAATTTCTTTTTCTAAGTCAGTTAGAGAGATATTTCTTTGAGAGATTGTATTCATTCTTTTCCTAAGTCAGTTAGGGAGATTAATACTAATTGATTTCTCAATTTTCTTCTAATTTTTCCTACAAGCACTTACATCAAAACTTGATTATAACTAGCTATACTAATTTTGTAAAAGTAAGTTACAATATAAGCATCATCTATAATTTCCCATAAATCAAAATGTTTAGATCTAACAAATAGTTTAAATCTAACACACCATTGGGCATAGGGGAAATTATCTAATCTAGGAGCAATATTAATGGCATAACCTAAACCATGCATATCCATAATATAAAAGGCAAGCAAGATACAAATAAAGCTTAAAATTAGATTAGCATAATAAGCTAACTTGGATCTTTAACTCAAGGCGATTAGACCTTAAATCAAAGAGCACCAAGCTCTGATACCAATTGTTAGACCCTAGAGGGGGGTGATTAGGGTCTTATGCTAATCTAATCCGATTATATGCCAATAAAAACTAATTAACAAGTTATCCTAGCAAGTATGAAATATAACAACTATATAAGCTAGGATAAGCAATATGAACAATGAGATATATCCTATATGATGAATATATATATGCAAGGATATATAAACTAACACAAGATGATATATCCTATCAAAGAGATATACAATATGATATATGTATATGCAAGGATATAAAACTAACACAAGAGGTAAACAATATGAACTAGATAGTGGATCATATAAATAATAAGCTAATGACAATGGCGACAAGAAATATAAATACAAGTATAAATAAACGCCAAAGCACACTCAAACACAAGATATGATCACGGAATTCGAACCTTCCGTCCTACGTCTCCGCTCCCCACTCCTGAGGAGAAATCCACTATCACAACCGGGTTTTCTATGCTCACCCGAATAACGTTTACACCTCATAATATCGGTTTTCAACGCTCACCGAATAACGTCACTCCTCACAATCGGTTTTCTAGTTCACCGAAAACTTCACAACACACTCGGTTTTCTAGCTCACTGAAAACCTTACAACACTCACAATGTAACAAATATAAATTCGTTCTCTACAATAGATGAGAACTCAATTTAGCACAACTCAATGTCATAATCTCTCACAACCCTAATATACTATGTATGCAAATACAATAAGCTCAAAGTGGGTGTGTGTAACAATGAGTATAAATCAAATCAACTAAACTCAAATATAAAATCTAGCTTAAGAACAATGATAATCAAACAAGTATATAAATGTAAAGCTAAAGTTTGAGTTTAGAAAACTTCTCAATTGATAACAAGAGATTGATGGTGGATAGTTGGAAGCTCAAACTTCAATAGATAATCTCCTCAAGCTCTTGTGGAATTGATTCACAAAACCGAAACACTCAAATGCTTAACAGCTTCTTAAAACAATCTTAAACAAACACTAAACAAGTTTAAACCCTTGTTAAACTATTTGAAAAACATTTTCTTGGATTACTTGAAAGAGAACAGCAATGGGGTATTTATACCCACTCAAAATCTCAGCCAAAAACCTAAACCAAATGACAAAACAGCCCAGCAACGGTAACAAAAATAGTCGTTGGAAACAGAATTGACAGAGCGGCGGTCGACCGGAAATTCTCGCGGTCGACCGCGATCCAGGTTCCAAACGGAGAAAATGCACAGAGACTTATTCGGTCGACCGGTGCGGTCGACCGATGGAAATTTCAAGCTCTCGGTTGACCGTAGCGGTCGACCGACAAACTCTCTGTTGCCCACTGCCGACTGAACATATGAGCGGTCGACCGGAGCGGTCGACCGAAATCTGATACTACAGAAAATAGTTTTTAAAGCTGATTTTTGAGACTTTGGAAAATTGTTAAAAATAACAAATGAAGTCCAAAAATAATAAAACTTTGGGAAATGTATATAAACATGTAAATGAACATGTTACAAAAAGAATTTTACAAATTGCATTTCCCATTTGTGAAAAATCATCATTTTGCAAAATAGTTCAAAATACGAAAATGTAAACATGTGAATTTTGATATTTAGGCTAAACCATGTTTTGAAACTTTGCACAGTGATTTTGTAGACTTAATAAAATATGTATATGTTTATTGTTAAGTGCAAAAACTAAGAATACAGAATTTTCACAAAATTTCATATTCTATGTAATGATTTCAAAAACATAATAGTAAATATGAAATATATGATTTCATATTTATAAACATGAAAACTCAAAAACTAGTATGTATAAACTAATAATAAATAAAACAATATTTTTAGAAAAACACCTATATTTCAACAAAATCAACAAATACGTGTGTGTGATTAATATATGAGCATTGTACGTTGCTTCACTCCACAATTCCTCCAACCTCCATTGGATATGATCGTTATGGCGCAATCCATCAATCCTCCAACTACGTTGGTTGTCTATAATAAATAGGAAAACACAAATACTAGACAAACAACATTAGTGGTAAATTATTTGTTAAACATCATCAAAACAAGAAGGCCAATAATCTCCCCCTTTTTGATGATGACAAACAATTTACAAAAAAAAATATATGCATGAAGGAAATGAATATATAATTTATAATATATCATGCATATAAGCAAGAAATGATATACTCACAATATTTCTCCCCCTTTGACAATATCAAAAAGGGGGACAAAAGAATTAAGAGAGCGAAAGCCCCCCCTATCAATAAGCATAGGTAAGTATGAAGCAAGTATAGGGATTGCTCCCCCTATCAAAATACCATATAAAATATATGCAAAGAAGACTAAGGCAAAAACATGTGAGCAAGCATAGATTAAAAACATGCTAAACATAACTCACATAAAAAAAAGATAATGAGAACACATATAAATATGTTAATATGAGAAAAGTGTCTCAAATGTACAAACATAAAAACAATGTATAAAATAGATTTATGAAATCACAAGAAAGAAGACATGAGAATCATGTAAAAAGTTTTCGAATGAAAGCAAATCACTTAAGTGAAATCATAAATCAAATGAAATCCATAAAAACATAAAACCAAATCATCATTGGTTTTCAAAAATTAAGAGAGGTTAATTATATCTAGCTCTTGAGCTAGTATCAACCCATATAAATATTTTAGCATCCAGTAAACAAGATTTGGGAATAAACACCTAATAAATCTGGAGGGTTGTATGAACATAATCCTCTCATCAAAATCAAAACTAATAATCATGAAAACAAAAGAATTGATCAATTAAAAATTGTTTTCATATAAAAGATTTCAAAGCATAATTTTCAAAACCAAGAAAAAAAAAATAAAAACACTAAAAATTCTTGGTTTAAAAATCAAATTTGTTTTGGTACCCAAGAACTCTTGGTACCAAAAGATTTAGGGACATGACCCCTATCATTTAAGCTCAAAGACCTAGGGTTATGAACTCATTTGGGCGCATTTAGTACACGGGTTCGGTCATAGCAATAATTATGCAAATGACCCATTCGATTGCAATAAGTGCAATGAAGATGATGCATTTGGTTATGTTGACCGTGTGGATGTGCACGAGGAACATTTGTAAATAAAGATGGTCTTTTAAGATTATTTTGCAAATTAGAAACATTTTGAAATAATGTTGGTCTACTTGAAATATTTTACGATTTAGAATTTTGCAAATCAAAACAAAACTTGGCGAAGTGACCAACTCTACCACAAAAATCACAATGATACACATTAGCATGCTTATGATGAATAATGGGTGCATGTGTGTGTACATGTGATGAAGAAGAAGCCTTATGAGATGCACAAGAAGGATTAATATTCTTATGTTTTTGTGCATCATAGCAAAACTTAGCTAAATGGCCTTTACGATCACAAATGGAGTACTTGTAAACTTTGCTATACAAGTGTGCATAGCGTGTATGTGATTTTTTAGCACTAGACTTAGCACACTTGTCCATAAGTTTCTTATGGTTATCAATGCATGTTTTTAAAGTTGAATCTAAAGATAAAATGCATTTTTTATAAGATTCAAGTCTTTATTTTTAGGCACATATGCACTTTTAGAAGTAGAACATAAATAGTTATTTATAAAAGAAGCTGTATCATTCTTTATGTTCTTTACTTCTAACATGGCATCAATCTTAGCATGAGATAGGCTAGCAATAAATAAGATCAAATTTTCATTTTCTAAATTTAATAAGTCATTGCTTTCTTTAAGCATAGTATTTTTATTTTCAATGACATCAAATTTGGACACTAGCTTCTCATGATCGGATTTTAAATTATCATGCTTGCATTGTAAATCAACAAAATCTTTATGCAATTTGTTAAAGGCATGCAACAATTTTTTACTAGCACAAGCAAGTTCATCATTAGGTAAATCATTAATGGTTTCGAACTCGCAAACCTCACTAGGGCTATCGCCTAGTAGCCGTGTGCATGAAGCTCCTTTAGAACTTGAAGCGGGATCCTCCAAAACTTATCGGATCGCCTCTAAGTCCCATTGATGTGCTTCTATAAATTTCCAAAGTTTGTAAGCACTATCAAAATGAACAAACTTGTTAGCCATAGATGAATTAAAAGCATTTAGTAAATATTCTAACAAAATATTGTTCATTGTAAACATACAATGATCATTCTTATTCCATTTGGATTTCTCCAAAGTGGGCACAATATAAGCATCATCTATAATTTTCCATAAATCAAAGTGTTTAGATTGAATAAAAAGTTTAAATCTAACACACCATTGGGCATAGGGGAAATTATCTAATCTAGGAGCAATATTGATGGCATAACCTAAACAATGTATATCCATAATATAAAAGGCAAGCAAGATACAAATAAATCTCAAAATTAGATTATCACAATAAGCTAACTTAGATCTTTAACTCAAGGCGATTAGATCTTAAATCAAAGAGCACCAAGCTGTGATACCAATTGTTAGACCCTAAGGGGGGTGATTAGGGTCTTATGCTAATCTAATCCGATTATATGCCAATAAAAACTAATTAACAAGTTTATCCTAGCAAGTATGAAATACAACAATATATATGAGCTAGGATAAGCAATACGAATAACAAGATATATCCTAATAATGAGATATAGGCAATGTATGTGCAAGGATATAAAACTAACACAAATATATGCAAGGATATATAAACTAACACAAGGGTAAACAATATGAACTAGATAGTGGATCATATAAATAATGAGCTAATGATAATGGCGACAAGAAATATAAACACAAGTATAAATAAACGCCAAAGCACACTCAAATACAAGATATGATCACGGAGTTCGGACCTTCCGTCCTACGTCTCCGCTCTCCACTCCTGGGGAGAAATCCACTTGTTAGCCTTCTTGTTTTGATGATGTTTAACAAACAATTTATCACTAATGTTGTTTGTCTAGTATTTGTGTTTTTGTATTTATTATAGACAAACAACGTTGTTGGAGGATGGATGGAATAGCGCTTCAACGATCATATCCAAAGGAGGTTGGCGGAATGTCGGGTTGAAGCCTTGCAATTCATAGTTAAAGATCAAGTTCAAGCTTCATCCGTACGTGTACCAAGTTGAGCTCAATGAAGATCAAGATCAAGCTTGGGTAATTTAGTTTAGGAGTTTATATTATGTGTGTTAGTACCTTAAGCTCAATTATCATATACACACACATTTATTGGTTTCTTTGTATATATATGTAGTCACATATATATATATATAACATAAGTTTTGGTTTTTATGATTATAAATATGAGATTACATACTTCATATTTATTATTATGATTTGGTTTATCTACTTAGATATGAAACAAATATATTTTCATATACATACTCCTATGTTTCATTCTCTAATGTATTTGTGAATATATCATATTCTTAGTTTTTAGACTTAACCATATTCATATACATATTTTATTAAGTCTATATAATCACTGTGCAAAGTTTCAAAACATGGCTTAGTCAAAATATCAAAACTCACATGTTTACATTTTCGTGTTTTGGACTATTTTGCAAAATAATGATTTTTTCATAAATGGGAAATGCAATTTGAAAAATTCTTTTTGTAACATGTTTTTTTTCATGTTTATATACATTTCCCAAAGTTTCATTATTTTTTGACTTCATTTGTTATTTTTAACAATTTTCCAAAAGTCTCAAAAATAGCTTTAAAAACCTGTTTTTATATATGTCAGTTTTCGGTCGACCGAACCTGAGTTCTCAGGTTCACTGGGCGATAGAGAGTCTGTCGGTCGACCGGTCCGGTCGACCGATGAAATTTCTGGTCGACCGATAGTAACTTTTTCTGCTTCCAACGGCTCTTTTTATTACCGTTGCTTTGGGCTGTTTTTACCTTTTTGTTTGGGTTTTTTGCTGAGTTTTGAGAGGGTATAAATACCCCATTGCCTTCAGCTCTCCAACTAACTAATGAGAGTTTTAAAACAAGTTTAAGAAAGTTTTAACAAGGGTTTATGTTTGGTTTAAGTTTGTTTAAAAAACTTTTAAGCATTTGAGAGTTTGTTTTTGAGAAATCAATTTCACAAGAGCTTGAGGAGATCATCTATTGGTGTTTGGGCATCCAACTATTCTCCCTCTACCTCTTGATCTATTGAGAAGTTTTCTAAACTCTATTTCTAGCTCTTTTATATATTTGATTATCATTGTTATTAAGCTAGAACTACATTGAGTTTAGTTTTGATTTATATCTCTTTGTTCACACATAACCTTTTGAGCTTATTGTATTTACATTCATAGTATAATTTTGGGTTGTGGGTTTGTGACTAGGAGTTGTGCTTAATTGAGTTCTCACCTTGTTTAGAGAATAATCAATTGATTTATATTGTGCTTATTGTGAGATTCACTTTGTAATACACTTGTACACCGAGAGGAGTGTGTGGTGACAGTCGGGGATCGTCCCAAGAGGAGTGGCGTTGGTTGGCGTGCCTAGAGAGAGGTTGTAACCGAGCACTTGAGGGAGACACGGCTAGGTCCAACACTTAGTGGGTGTAGAGTGTGATTGCAAGAGTGTGAGTTGTAGAGTTTTCGGTTAGCTAGAAAACCGAGTGTGTAGAAGAAGTTCCGGCTTCCAAACCAGATTGTGTTAGTGGATTTCTCCCCGGGAGTGGGGAGCAGAGACGTAGGACGGAAGGTCCGAACTTCGTGATCATATTGCTTGTTTGAGTGTGCTTTGGCATTCATTCATATTTATGTTCATATCTTATATCGCCATTGTCATTAGCTCATTATCTATATCATCCACTATCTTGTTTAGATTGTTTACCTCTTGTGTTAGTTTATATATATCCTTGCATATATATATTCATCATATAGGATATATCTCATGGTTCATATTGCTTATCCTAGCTTACATATCTTGTTGTATTTCATACTTACTAGGATAACGTATTAATTAATTTTAATTAGCATTTAATCGGATTAGATTAGCATAAGACTCTAATCACCCCCCCCCCCCCCCTAACAAAGGGTTCTGCTCATCTGCACGCCCCCCCCCCCCTCTAGGGTCTAACAATTGGTATTAGAGCTTGGTGCTCTTTGATTTAAGGTCTAACCACCTTGAGTTAAAGATCCAAGTTATCTTATTTGTGCTAATCTAGTTATGATTACTTTTGTCTTGCTTGCATATTTTCTTATATATATATCATGAAAATAAATGTATTTCGTTTAGGTTATGAATCAAATGTTGCTCCTAAATTCATTAATTTTCCCTATGCTCAATGGGCTTCTAGATTTAAACTATTTATTGAATCTAGAAATATCGACTTATGAAAAATTATTGATTGTGCTTA
Organism: Asparagus officinalis; assembly: GCF_001876935.1. Classification (NCBI taxonomy): domain Eukaryota; kingdom Viridiplantae; phylum Streptophyta; class Magnoliopsida; order Asparagales; family Asparagaceae; genus Asparagus; species Asparagus officinalis. Next base: position 80,648,477 of record NC_033796.1, read on the forward strand.
TATTGTGCCCACATTGGAGAAATCCAAGTGGAGCGATCATGATAAGAAAATATTTTCAATGAACAAGCTTTTGTTAGAATTTTCGCTTAATGCTTTTGACTCATCCTTTTCTAACAAATTTGTTCATATTGATAGTGCTTACAAACTTTGGAAATTTATTAAAACATATCAAGGGGACTTGGAGACAATCCAACAAGCTTTGGAGGATTCTTCTTCAAGTTCATGTGGAGCATCATGCACACGGCCACAAGAAGATAACTCTTGTGTAGTAAGCGATTCCGATTCCGATAATGATTTATCTATTGATGAACTCGCTTGTGCATATGAGAAATTATCGCATGCCTACACTAAATTGCAAAATAATTTTATTGATCTTAAAAGCAAGCATATTAGTTTAAAATCCGATCATGAGTCGCTAGCTTCCAAACTTGATATTGTTGTTAAAGAGAATGCAAAATGTTGAGTTGAGTCAAGTTAAACATCACATATCTTGTTTAGATTCAACCTTAAAAACATGTATGGTAAACCATGATAAGATTATGAACATGTGTGATAAGTCTCATGCTACTACACCTAAACATATCACACATCATGCACACATGTATAGCAAAATTTATAAGTGCTCTATTTGTGGTCGTAAAGGCCATTTATCTAAATTTTGCTATGATGCACAAAAATCTAAAAATAGTAATATCAATGCTTCTTGTGCATCTCATAAGGCTTCTTCATCACACACACATGTACATGCACACACTCATAAAGTTCATCACAAGCATGCTCATGTGTATAGATGTGATCATTGTGGTAGATTTGGTCATTTGGCCAAATTTTGTTTTGATTTAAAGAAAGTTTCACATTTGCAAAATAATTTTAAAAGACCATCCATGTTTGCAAATGTTTCTAATGTTTCCCGTGCACAACCGTTTGGTCAACATAAGCAAATGCTTCCTTTCCATTGTACTCATTGCAATCGAAATGGTCATTTGAGTAATTTTTGTTATGATCATGTTCGTGCACCATATGCGCCCAAATGGGTTTATAACCCAAGGGCTTTGAGCTTTATTGATAGGGATCATGTCCCTAAACAATCCGGCACCAAGAATGTTTGGGTGCCAAAATAAGTTTTAAACCAAGAATTTTAGTGTTTTTATTTTTCTCTTTCTTGGTTTGAAAAATGCCAAAATAAGTTTTAAACCAAGAATTTTAGTGTTTTTATTTTTCTCTTTCTTGGTTTGAAAAATGCATTTTAAACTTTTATGAAAACCCAAGAATTTTAGTGTTTTTATTTTTCTCTTTCTTGGTTTGAAAAATGCATTTTAAACTTTTATGAAAATAATTCTTTTTATTGGCTAAATTCTTTTATTTTCATGATCATTGGTTTTGCTTTAATGAGAGGTTGCATTTATATAACCCTCCGGGTTTATTGGGTGTTTATTCCCAAATCATGTTTACCGGATGTTAGAATGATTATATGGGTTAGAACAAGCTTAAGAGCTTAATATATTGTTGCCTCTCTTAAAATTCTTTTGTTAAAGATTTTGTTTTGATTTGTTGCTTTGAATTCATTATATTTCACTTATATGATGATATTTATGTGTTTTTGCTTATGGATCATCTATTTGTGTCTTATAATGCATTCTATGAGTGGTTTGATCAAGTTATACAAAGAAAGTTTTCTTTTTTGATCAAACATTGCTTTTGGACGAGTGGTTTGATCAAGTTATACAAAGAAAGTTTTCTTTTTTGATCAAACATTGCTTTTGGACTCAAATCTTGATTTATGATTTCATTTGAGTGATTTGTTTTTATTCGAAAACTCTTTTTGCATGATTCTCATATTTCTCTTCTTTTGATTTCATAAATCTACCTTTACAAATGTTTTTATGTTTTTAGATATGAGACACTATCTCTTCTTTTGATTTCATAAATCTACCTTTACAAATGTTTTTATGTTTTTAGATATGAGACACTATCTTTCACTTTGATATATGTTCTCATCATCTTTTGTATGTGAGTTGTGTTTAGCATTTATGCTTACTCACATATGTATGCCATGATCGTATGTGAGTTGTGTTTAGCATTTATGCTTACTCACATATGTATGCCATGATCTTCATTTCATATATTCATATGACATTTTGATAGGGGGAGCTATTCCCTTTTCTATTTTTGATTTTATACTCACCTATGCTTATTGATAGGGGGAGCTTTCGCTCTCTTATTCCTTTTGTCCCCTTTTTGATGTTGTCAAAGGGGGAAAATATTGTGAGTATACATTTCCTTGTTTATATGCATGTGAATTATAATTTATATATTCATTTCCTTTCATGCATATATCCTTTTTGTAAATTGTTTGTCATCATCAAAAAGGGGGAGATTGTTGGCCTTCTTGTTTTGATGATGTTTAACAAACAATTTACCACTAATGTTGTTTGTCTAGTATTTGTGTTTTCGTATTTATTGTAGACAAACAACATTGTTGGAGGATGAATGGAATAGCGCTTCAACGATCATATCCAAAGGAGATTGGCGGAATATCGGGTTGAAGCCTTGCAATTCATAGTTAAAGATCAAGTTCAAGCTTCATCCGCACGTGTACCAAGTTGAGCTCAATGAAGATCAAGATCAAGCTTGGGTAATTTAGTTTAGGAGTTTATATTATGTGTGTTAGTACCTTAAGCTCAATTATCATATACACACACATTTATATTGGTTTCTTCGTATATATATATATATAGTCATATATTTCATATTTATTATTGTGATTTGGTTTAACTACTTAGATGTGAAACAAATATATTTTCATATACATACTCCTTTGTTTCATTCTCTAATGTATTTGTGAAAATATCATATTCTTAGTTTTTAGACTTAACCATATTCATATACATATTTTATTAAGTCTATATAATCACTGTGCAAAGTTTCAAAACATGGCTTAGTCAAAATATCAAAACTCACATGTTTACATTTTCGTGTTTTGGACTATTTTACAAAATGTTCACATTTTCATGTTTTGGACTATTTTGCAAAATAATGATTTTTCACAAATGGGAAATGCAATTTGGAAAATTCTTTTTGTAACATGTTCATTTACATGTTTTATATACATTTCCAAAGTTTCATTATTTTTGGACTTCATTTGTTATTTTTAACAATTTTCCAAAAGTCTCAAAAATAGCTTTAAAAACCTGTTTTTATATATGTCAGTTTTCGGTCGACCGAACCGGTCGACCGAACCTGAGTTCATATGCTCACTGGGCG
>NC_033796.1:80651870-80659382 GCF_001876935.1 Asparagus officinalis
ATTTTTCTGGAAATGTCAGTTTTCGGTCGACCGGTACGGTCGACCGAACCTGAGGTCAAAAGTTCTCTGGGCGACAGAAGCCTGTCGGTCGACCGGTACGGTCGACCGATGAAAATTTTCGGTCGACCGACGAATTTTTCGGTCGACCGACGAGTGTTTTTTCAGCTTCCAACGGCTAGTTTTTTGACCGTTGCCTTGGGGTTGTGTTTTGTCTTTTGCTCAGGTTTTTGGCTGAGTTGAGAGAGGGTATAAGTACCCCATTGCCTTCAACTCTTAAACTAACCAAGAGGGTTTTTAATCAAGTTTAATAAAGTTTTTAACAAGGGTTTTAGTTTGGTTTAAGTGTGTTTAAAAAGCTTTTAAGCAAATTGAGAGTTTGTTTTTGTGATTCAATTCTACAAGAGCTTGAGGAGATCATCTATTGGTGTTTGGGCATTCAACTATTCTCCCTCCAACTCTTGATATATTGAGAAGTTTTCTAAACTCTATTTCTAGCTTTTTTATATATTTGATTATCATTGTTATTAAGCTAGAACTACATTGAGTTTAGTTTTGATTTATATCTCTTTGTTCACACATAACCTTTTGAGCTTATTGTATTTACATTCATAGTATAATTTGGGGTTGTGGGTTTGTGACTAAGAGTTGTGCTTAATTGAGTTCTCACCTTGTTTAGAGAACAATCAATTGATTTATATTGTGCTTATTGTGAGATTCACTTTGTAATACACTTGTACACCGAGAGGAGTGTGTGGTGAGAGTCGGGGAGTGAGATTGTTAGGTTTTCGGTGAGCTAGAAACCGAGTGTGTAGTGAGGTTTTCGGTGAGCTAGAAACCGAGTGTGAGGAGTGACGTTGATCGGTGAGCGTTGAAAACCGATACTGTGAGGTGTAAACGTTATTCGGGTGAACGTAGAAAACCCGGTTGATAGTGGATTTCTCCCCGGGAGTGGGGAGCGGAGACGTAGGATGGAAGGTCCGAACTCCGTGATCATATTGCTTGTTTGAGTATGCTTTGGCGTTCATTCATATTTATGTTCATATCTTATATCGCCATTGTCATTAGCTCATTATCTATACCATTCACTATCTTGTTTAGATTGTTTACCCCTTGTGTTAGTTTATATATATCCTTGCATATATATATTCATCATATAGGATATATCTCATTGTTCATATTGCTTATCCTAGCTTACATATCTTGTTGTATTTCATACTTGCTAGGATAACGTATTAATTAATTTTAATTAGCATTTAATCAGATTAGATTAGCATAAGACCCTAATCACCCCCCCCTTAGGGTCTAACATTTATAGGAACCCTAAAGGAAAGAAAAAACAAGGTAAAAAGACCAAAAACCTACAAACAACGTCACTCCTCACAATCGGTTTTCTAGTTCACCGAAAACTTCACAACACACTCGGTTTTCTAGCTCACCGAAAACCTTACAATACTCACAATGTAACAAATATAAATTTGTTCTCTACAATAGATGAGAACTCAATTTAGAACAACTCAATGTTACAATCTCTAACAACCCTAATATACTATGTATGTAAATACAATAAGCTCAAAGTGGGTGTGTGTAACAATAAGTATAAATCAAATCAACTAAACTCAAATATAAAATCTAGCTTAAGAACAATGATAATCAAACAAGTATATAAATGTAAATCTAGAGTTTGAGTTTAGAAAACTTCTCAATTGATAACAAGAGATGGAGGGAGGATAGTTGGAAGCTCAAACTTCAATAGATAATTTCCTCAAGCTCTTGTGGAATTGATTCACAAAACCGAAATACTCAAATGCTTAACAGCTTCTTAAAGCAAACTTAAACAAACACTAAATAAGTTTAAACCCTTGTTAAACTATTTGAAAAATATTTTCTTGGATTACTTGAAAGAGAACAGCAATGGGGTATTTATACCCACTCAAAATCTCAGCCAAAAACCTAAACCAAATGACAAAAACAGCCCCTGTAACGGTAACAAAAATAGCTGTTGGAAACAGAAGTGACAGAGCGGCGGTCGACCGGAAATTCTCGCGGTCGACCGTGATCCAGGTTCCAAACGGAGAAAACGCACAGAGACTTATTCGGTCGACCGGTGCGGTCGACCGATGGAAATTTCAAGCTCTCGGTCGACCGTAGCGGTCGGATATTTTGGCTAAACCATGTTTTGAAACTTTGCACAATGATTATATAGACTTAATAAAATATGTATATGATTATTGTTAAGTCCAAAAACTAAGAATACAGAATTTTCACAAAATTGCATATTCTATGCAATGTTTTCAAAAACACAATAGTAAATATGAAATATATGATTTCATATTTATAAACATGAAAACTCAAAAACTATGTATGTATATATATAACTATGTATGTATATATATAACTATATATATGTATAGAAACCAAAACTTATGTATATATATATATATATATATATATATAACTATATATATATACGAAGAAACCAATAAATGTGTGTGTATATGATATTGAGCTTAGAGTATTAAACACACATAATATAAACCTATACTAAATATACTTAAGCTTGATCTTGATCTTCATTGTAGCTCAACTTGGTACACATGCGGATGAAGCTTAAAATTGATCTTTAACTTGAATTGTACGTTGCTTCACTCCACAATTCCTCTAACCTCCATTGGATATGATCGTTATGGCGCAATCCATCCATCCTCCAACTACGTTGGTTGTCTATAATAAATAGGAAAACACAAATACTAGACAAACAATATTAGTGGTAAATTGTTTGTTAAACATCATCAAAACAAGAAGGCCAACAAAAAATACTTGAAAAAATAGTGTTATAAAAGACAGATGAATAATTAAAGCCAATAAGCCAATATGCTTGATTAAAAGTAGGCAAAAATGAAGCTAAAGAGAATATAAAGTTTGTTCCTAATCATAAATTAGAGATTAATGCTAACTCTACTATACTTTTATATGATAAAAGCATCCACATAAACATACAAATGTCCTAAAAAAGGTTCATGAAAATCTCTTGTAAAGATTCCTAATTTTACTCAAAAAATTAAATTAATCTGTAAAATATTCAAAAATAGAATTCTTATTCCTTCAGTTTTATTTTTTATTAAGTCGAGATCAATCATTCTCTACCTTTATATTTTTCTAGGTAATTTTAAAGTAGTGTATTCATCATTTACATTGATTATGACGTCATGTTGGAGCTAGATTTCTTGCGTTGTTATTTTTCCCTGGATTCATTCAGTTTTTGTCTTCTCATCTTACTTCATAAGTAAGTTAAATATATTTTCGATGTTCAACACAAACATATGGAAATTTTGATTATTTTTTTGTTTTAATAAGAATAAATATTAATTTCATATACATGAAATTCTTATGTTTCTAATTTATTACTTAAATAAGGTTAGGAGTTACCTCCCTTTTTTCATAACGAATTCTTCTGTTATGCATCCAATAAGAATTTCTATTATGTCAAATAATGTTATATTTTTTCTATCCATTTAATTTTTCCTAAGGATTTGAACTAAATAATTACATTTTTATTGTTAATTTACCTTAGATTATAATGTTAATATTTGATTTTGATATGTTTATTTCATGAAGAAGGAATATTACTTAACCTTAGTACTATGTCGTTGGTGATTCTGTGATATTTATTATTTAGACATTCTTATTAACATCTATATCCATCTTCTTGCTGTAGCCTTTGCAAGCGTATAATCATAGCTGAACTCTATTGTAAATATCTTTGCATTATAGGTGCAATAGCACGTCTATATATTTATCAACTATTTTAGATTTAATTTTGTGAATTTTAGAGTAAGTACACCTTTTTCGAATATTATGATGATTGTTGCATATATCAGTAATTTAAATTTGTGTTGCATTTATAAAGGGCCTTTAGGGAGATGCTTTTGTCTTGACAACTTGTTCTGAATGAACCCCTCATACTAACTTTAAAATATAATATTTTTTTATTATGTTATATGGATGTTCCCTTAATTTACTTATCATTCTCTTATTTTTTTCTGTAAGTTGTATCTTTGGATTGATATGTATTGTTGACTTAATTTATGATAACATGCATGTTTGTCTAATAAATTTAAGATAGATATATGGTGAATTTTATGTTTAGTGACTTTTAATAAGAATTTTAGTAATGAAATATATTACCTTCATATTTAAAGATCTTAAAATATGATAGTGCTATTACATTCTTGTCTTTGATTGTGTCTTCGAGAATTAATCCTAGTAGAGATATCCCCAAATAAAGTCACACGTAGAGTCATGCCACTGAATAGGAAAAAGAAAATGTCGATTTAATATTTTTCCTTGTAAATAAGTATCATGTGTATACATTTTATCCATTACGGTGATTTGGTTAATCTTATCTAGCTTGTTATATATCGTGACATAGTTGATCAATGACTTCACTTTAGTTTCTATTGCAAGATTATTTATATATAATTTTACATTAACTTTATGATTCCTTTAGTATTTTAAGAATAAAGTATGAAAATTTATAAATACATACTAATTTTTTTGTATTTTTCATGAAGAATGTTTCTTTGATTGGGATAAAGTTATTCAATATGCTCTTCAAAGGGAACTCAGTCATTGCTTCTTTGATAGATATGCATTTTGTCAATGTTAATTTAAGTGATTCATAAAAGTTTTTAAATTTTGATTTTATATCCTTCACTTATCGATTTGGAATGAAAACAGTTTGATTCTTTTGAAGGATATCTCTGAACTTTCTGATATTATTAACATCAAATATCAATGTTTATACATATAATCAAATTAATGCTAAGCTACTACATTATAGTATTTTATTAATTTTATGCAATTTAGTCTTCAATAAATTAATGTTGCTAGTAAAATTATATGCAGTTTTTTTTAATTTATATAGTGACTTTAATTTTTAATATATCATATATTTTTTAAATGTTATTCCTTATATGGATGTTTTTTTATCTATTGTCATTGCTAATTTAAGTAGCATCAACTCAAACTACTTTTAGATGCTGAAAAGGAATAATAAATTTTAAATTAAAAGATAAATTAATTTATATCAATAAAATAATATCAAATAATTACTCTTTTCTTTACCAAGTTTAGAAATTTTAGACTACATTGTGATTTTGAACTTTTCCTTGTGTGTTTTTTAATTTTTTAGATTTTAATACTACTTTTAAAAAGTTTAAATTTTAAGTTGGGTGTTTGTAATTTTTATATTTCGTGTGTTGGTGGTAAGTTTTTAAATGTTAAGATATTTCCAACACTAAAATTTTGAGTGTGTTTTTTACAATTATTAAAATTTTTGGTTGTTTTTTTGTAAAATTTAAATTTTTAGCAGTCTACTGATAATTTTCAAATTTCATATGTACTGGTTATAAGTTTTAATTTTTTTGCAATTTTTAACTTTTGACAGAGTTTTTGCAATTTTTAAAACTTTGAAATTATTTTTTTATAACTTTGAAATTTTCAAGTGTATGATGGTGATCTCTTGAATTCATCTATATTGCTTGTAAGTTTTAAAATTTTAGAATTTAAGGATATTTTTTGTAATTCAAACTTTAATGTTGTTTCTATAATTTTTAAAACTTTAAGGATAATAATTAAAAAATTTAAATTCTTTAGGGGGCTGTTGTTAATTTCTAAATTTCATGTTTGTTGTTTTAAATTTTAAAAAGTTAGGGTGTTTTAGGTTCTTTTAAACTTTTGAGGATATTTTGTATAATTTTTAAAACTTTTTGGATTTTTTGTAATACTTCACTTATTATAATATATTCATTACATACAATTTCTTAATCTTATTTTTGTTAAATTATTAAGTTATAGGTAGTTCACATGGGATTAATATATGATATAATTAGCATTATGATAGATTAAATTTTAAATAAAATATCTAAAATAATGAAGGGTAATATTGACCATAGAAAGTCCTGGAACTCGTGCTTTTAAAGGAAGTATAGTGTGTGTATGTGTATGTGTATGTGTATGTGTATGTGTATGTGTATGTGTGTGTGTGTGTGTGTGTGTGTGTATATATATATATATATATATATATATATATATATATATATATATATATCATACTCTTTTTAAAAAAAAGCGCGAGTTCAGAAAAATCTTTTGGCAAACAAAATACCATTAAAATTCAAATACTAATCCATTAAGTAAAAATAGGTTAATAAATTGATAAATTCTTATTAGATATACATAGTATGAAGATAAAGATATAGTTTGAATTGAAATGTAAATCTGAATGAAATCATTAATGTTAAATTTACAAATGTATACAAGATGAAGGGCGTATATGCAAAAACTAAACATATTAGTGAGACAAATAATGTCTGCCCCAGAAGACGAACCAGGAACAACACAGACCTACAAATGTCTATAACGTGGACGAGGTATTTGTAAAATTCACCAAACAAATTAAAGAGATAAAATCGTTCTCAAAATTATTAAAAGGAAAATTAAAACAAAAGGCTGCGATATGAGGATACAACATAACGATCTCTTACCAACTAAAATCAAGTAGTTCATAGTAGTGCATAATTAGTTTTAAAGTTTAATTATACTACTATTATTTAAATAGAACTCTATTTATAATTGTTATCCTGTCACATGCAACATCACATACTAATGTATATAAGCCAAGAAATTACAACATTTTTCATAATACTTTCATCTCCTTCTACAGGTATATGTCTTTATTTTTTTTCTTATTAGATTAGATTAGTTTAGTTTAAAGCAATTAATTATACTATATATTTGATCTTTTTTCATATCAATAAATATCAATAATTTTCATTGCACTTTCATGTATTTTCTTCTTATTAGATTATATTAGATTATTTTAAAGTAATTAATTATATTGTATGTTTGACCTTTTTTCAGTTCAGGAATTGTAACAGTTTTTATAGCACTTTCATCTCCTTCAACAAGTATGTGTCTTTGTTATTTTATTCTTATTAGATTAGATAAGATTATTTTAAAGTAATTAATTATATTGTATGTTTGACCTTTTTTTTAGTTCAGGAATTGTAACAGTTTTTATAGCACTTTCATCTCCTTCAATAAGTGTGTATCTTTGTTATTTTATTCTTATTAGATTAGATTAGATTATTTTAAAGTAATTACTTATATTGTATGTTTAAGTTTTTAAATCATAAAGTTTAATTATACTATAATTATTTAAATAGATATTATCTGTATAAAAATCAAAGAGAATCTCATACATATTTTAGATCTCAATGTGAATTACAATACTTACACATGGGTATTGATTAAAATAAATTTCATGCATGGGCTTAACTTATATGATCCTATTTTAACCGTATTAGATAATTTAATTTTTTTAACACCCAAACTCTTCGACAAAATCAAAAGATAGTAGAAATAATATAGCTATATATATCCATAGGACCACAGATAACTTAAAAATGAATAAAGGAAATTACGTAAATAAAAAATATATTAATTACATGC
>NC_033796.1:80659394-80732933 GCF_001876935.1 Asparagus officinalis
TCTTCTCCATCTCTATTTATAATATATCCACATATCAAATTAAGCTGTTGGAGTTTCTCCTCACTAACTGCACCATTAATCAACCACAATTTTCCCTTTGTACTTAAATTGTATAACATTCATTACGATGAAGACTCACATGGGTCATCTACCTACCTTGAACGCACAACTAAAAAATAACATATTAGGCATTGTAGTTAGTTAATAATGAGATCCTGTCATTATAAAAAAATTAAGTAAAGATTAATAATTCTTAAGAATATACTATGTTTCCCTAGCTTCCACTGCAAACTTGTTAGTTGTTTATTCCTAGTTCAAAGAGATTTTTAAAATTAATCATCTATTTCATAATTTTTTAAATGTTTAAATAAAATTTATGACATATGTAATAATCTATGTTTATAGATTTTAACTCAAAATAAAACTGACTTATTTTATAATAAGAAAATAAAAAAATTATATTTAACCACATGCATTGCATGTGCACAAAAACTAATATATATATATATATATATATATTATATCATACTCTCTTTAAAAGCACGAGTTCGAAAAATCTTTTTTAGACAAATATACCCCTTTATAGTTTGAACTACCTTATCTATAATCAAATTCTAATTTTTAATGGTTAATATTACCCTTTATTATTTTGAATATTTTATTTATATCTTAATCTATCCTAATTATAATCATATCTTATCCTAATCCTATGTGAACCATGTAAACTTAACAATTTAAAAAACTAATATTAATAAAATATATAAAACATAAAAATGATATTAGTTTGTTAAGATAAAGAAATTACAAGTAGATAACATATTATAATACATGAAGTGTTGCAAAAAAACCATAAAAAGTTTTAAAATTGCAGAAAAAACCCTGAAAAGTTCAAAATTATAAAAACCATCCCAATGTCTCAAAACTTAAAATAAAAAATAGAAAATTAAAAAATTAACATCAGTTTGCAAAGAATTTAAAATTTATAGTTAACACCTCAATGTCTCAAAAATTATAGAAACACCCTCAAAAGTTTAAATTACAGACAAGCACATTAAAATTCTAAAATTTTAAAACTTACAAACAACACAGATGAATTCAACAGATTACCATGATACACCTAAAATTTTTGACATTTAAATTTAAATTTTTTAATTAACACCATCAATATCTCAAAAATTATAAAAACATCTTCAAAAGTTTAAATTATAAAAAGCCACCCTAAAATTCTAAAATTTGTAAATAACATAAGATGAATTCAAGATATTACCCTTAGACACCTAAAAAATTAAAATTTGCCGAAATTAATCTCAAAATTTTTTAAAAACTCCATTAAAATTTAAAAATCATAAAAAAAACTCTAAATTTTTAAAATTTTTAAAATTAGTAAGTATTCATAAATTCCATACTGTGTTCTTCAAATTAAATATTAATATTATAATCTAAGAGAAATTGGTAATGAATAATGCAGGTATTTATTTTAGATCTTTATGGAAAATAACAGGGATAGAGCAAATGTAATATTATTAAAATAATAAAAATTCTTATTGGATGCACATCAGAAGAATTCATTTTAGAGGAAAATAAAGAGATAGCTTCTAATTTATTTAAGTAATAAATTAGGAACACAAAGAATTTTATATAAATGAAATTAATATTTATTCTCATTGAAATAAAAAAAAATCAAAGTCTATATTTTGAGCAGTTTGTGTTGAACATCATAAGTATATTTAACTTCTTTGTAGAGTTAAATGAGATGATAAAAAATTAACGAGTCCAGGAAAGATAATAGCATAAAAAAATATAAAATTAGCCTGATGTCACAATTGATGTAGATGATGAAGACAATACTCTAGAATTGCCCGAGAAATGATAAATGATAAACCTAAAGAAGGATTGATCTTAACTCAATAAAAAATAAAATAGAAGAAATAAAAAACAATATTTTCTGAATATTTTATAGGATAGTTTAATTATTTTGAGTGAAATTAGGAATCTTTAGAAGGGAGTTTCATGAATTTTTTTCAGTACTTTTATATTCTTATGTGGATGTTTTTATCATATAAAAGTATACTAGAGTAGCATTAATATTTAATTTATATATTTTTATGAAGTCTATCAATGATTAGGAATAAACTTCATATTCTCTTTTGCATCGTTTTAACATACTTTAAATCAATCATTTTGCCATATTGGTTTTAAATATTCACCTTCCTTGTATAACACTATTTTAATATTTTTCACTTTGCAATGCTATACTTTCTCAAATAAAGCTTAGTTTCATATCGGTCAAAAATAATATGAAAATTCAAATTATTTTTAAATTATATTTGTTCTTTGTCAATTCAAATATCAACATGAAAATTTAAATTGGGTGTATCCCATTTAAACAAACATAAAAAAAATAATCAGGATGCAAGAGTTTAAAGAAAAAATGAGCACAAACTGCCAAAAATACTTAATCATGGTATTAAATCACGTGCATTGCACGTGTGTAAAAACTAGTATATATATAAAAGAGAGAAGCAATCTGGTTTTTTCTATTTTCTAAAAAGTTTACCGATGGGATTAAATCAAATCACATCTTTAACTAAACAAACTTTTTCAACCAACTGGTACGAACTTAGAGACTGATTGGTCGAGATAGAGAGCAATCCGGTCAGAGCTAATACATGAAATCTTTCGATATTCTAGTAAGTCAAAGCTCCTACATACTTATAATTTAAACCGGCCCTTAATTATTTAATTAATTACTGTCTAACATTACGACTCTTCGTAAACAAAACCCCAGTCTCTTAAAAAGATAATCTTTTATTCTCTCCTCTCTCTAATTTCTAAACACTCTTCCGATCTTTTCCTGTATAAATAACTACTCTAAAAACCCTAATAAAAGGAGCAATAATCTCATCCTTCTCAAACAATGGGGGATTGTAATATTAATAACAAGATGAATTTAGAGAAGCTGAGACAAGAAGAAAATATCGATTCTTGTTGGCTCTCCCTCTCCCCTCCTCCTCCTCCTCCTCCTCCTCCACCATCGCCAGCATCCACTTCCTCCTCCTCCTTTCACTCTCATCCTATCCGGCCCCGCCGCAACCCTCACAGGACACACAAGCGCCAATAAGGCCCACGTCCCTCCTCCTTACCCGTGGCGCACGTCCCCACATGCCACGATCCACACCTCGACTACCTCCTGACCCACGGGCTGCAAACAATCGAGGGCGACGTCCAATGCCGCCCGCTGCGAGCGCCGGGACAGGATAAGCTACGATCTCCTCCCCAAGTTCAAGGAGATCAGGAACTTTGTGCTATCTCAGTATCATTTGATGCATGACAGGGCGCCGACCCAGTGGATGAACCCGACGTTCACTGACTGCGAATCTTGCGGGCAGCCCAACTGCGTGAAGCCCGTTGTGGCCGATAACAACGAGAGCATCAACTGGCTGTTTCTGTTCCTGGGGCAGGCGCTCGGATGCTGCACGCTGGAGCAGCTTAAGTTCTTCTGCAAGCACACGCAGAACCATCGGACTGGAGCAAAGGATAGGGTTTTGTATTTGGCCTACCTTGACATGTGCAAGCAGCTCGATCCAGAATTCGAGCAATACCTGATCCAGAACTCGAGCATGCAATATCTGAAGACAGAATGAACAAAATCCAACAATATCTGATGAAATAGTGAACGAATCGATTGGATGATTTGCTTTTATATATTATTAATAGCTGTAGTATTGGGGGGGTGTGCACTTTATCCCAAGCCTTAGTTCATCTGCTTGATGAAAGTTTCTTACATATTGTGTTGTTTAGTTAAATGAAATCGTTATCGCTTGTGAAGATTGCAAATCCAAATTGCCACCAACTCTATTATATATAAAATTAAATATTCTCTTTTTGTTAAGTTATTTATTTTCTACATTTTTGTTCCGGTTTTTTTTCTTTTTTGTCAATTAAAAACTATTTTTATTCCTTCACCAAATACGGAAGCTTTTCGTACATCAGGGTGTAAAAGTAGAAATTCAAAAGTTGAGATTTTAAAAGTTCAAGACCCATGCCTTACATTCATGAAGCAGGTGATTGTTGAAGATAACCACGAGCATATAGTATTTAATTCCATTGACAATTGCAGCAGCATCTCTGATGTTTTGTTCAAAGATTCTTAAGAGTTCCTCTCATTCTAGCTAGATTGTGTAGACAGTACAGATAGCAAGAGCAATTCTCTTAATCTTATGTTTACAACCTCTCCCCTTTAATTTGTCATTGTACGTACCGAGACAATAGATGAGCCGAGTTTCAAGTTTTCCTGTCAAATTTAGGCCACTCCATTACTGCATTACATACAGCCATTGAATAGGAGCATGAGAAAAAATAAGTAGGGGCATTTTCTTCAGCTTGCTGACGACAGAGCACACAACAATTTGTATTCAGTATGCCCATATTACACATTCTATCTGGGTAAGAAGCCTACCCTGAGCTGCCAACAAGCCTACCCTGAGCTGCTAACCGTAACGTGGCTGAGCATTTAGGGATAATAGAGGAACCCCACACAATATGCTACACCATGAAACATTGTTAGAACGAGGAGAAAACATACCATAAAGAGTAAAGAACTGGATTTTTCCATGTTTATAACATGATTGAAGAACATTTTGTATGTTACCTCTTCCTTCACAATAATATGTTGCATTATCCCTCATTCTGATGATTTACTTCCACATCAAAGAATTTTCCTGTTTGATTGATACGTGCCATATATCAGTTCCATTTGAACCATGCACTCATTTGATCAACCGTGGCTCCTTATTAATGTTAATATACCACACCACTCTTAGTGTTACAAACCAAATTCTAATTTCTAGTTGAAAAAATGCCCAATCCGCCATGTTTTTGAGATATGTAAACTTTCTCCCAGGAAACAAGATGAATCTTGTAAGCAATTGGGGTTGTCCCCTATAGGAAATTCCTAATGTTATCTAAAACCCATTTTGGCAAGATATAACGACCACTCTAATATACTTGAATCCCTATAAAAAAATGTTATATCCTATAATTAGCTAAGTGTTAATCCTCAATGAGAAGCCGACACGTATCCGACCTTAAATACCTAATCAACCATACTATGGGAAAGACGATTCGAACGGCTTCAGCGCTTGACCCTTCCTAAATCAAGACCAGACTGACAATCCTCGAGGCCGACCAAAAATACGATACTTATTGGCCCACACCATTTGAGTCGACTCCACTCCCTTTCACTTCAAAAGGTTGGGCTAACAACCTTTAAGGCCGAGAGTTACGAATGGTTAGCTACAGGGGCGGTTTCATGGTGCATGTTAGAAAGCGATTTTCGCTTGTCTAACTTGCGCCCCCGCCTAGTTTTCTCTTGAATTTTCTGGATCTAGATGGCAAAGAAGAAGAGGAATTCCACTAAGAAGTCCATCAACTTAGGATCAAAAGCTTCGATTCCTTGTGATGATCAATCTGGTATGAACTCGGCTGATGAAGACGAAGATTTGGAGCTCGAGATCATGGGATCTACAGGTCCAAGGGGAGAGAAAAAGAAGATGATGATGGAGGAAATCCTCAATTCAAAGAAATTCTCAGTGAATTCAGATCTGAAGTTGGGAGGTAATTTCTTGAATCATAGCCATGGCGTTAGTAGTTCTTCACGAATTTCTTGGGCTGATGAACTTGAATTGGTGAATTCATCCTCAAATCTCTCTTCGAATATGACTGATAAAGTTTTAGATCCTATTATCTCTAGTAATCTAAATGCGCCTTTGAAATCTTGCACTGTTCCATTGGAATCTTTTGGAAATAATTCTAGAATATCAAAATCTGCGACTAGCTACTCACAAGAATGTTTAGATGCGGGTTTTTCTGGGGTAAAGAATTTTTATTTTCCCCCTCTTGAGTCTAAGAGGACTATAGAGACAAAAATTCTTGATTCTCAGCTTGAACCTAAGAAGAATCCTCCACCAGAATTAGCGGTAAAAAAAAGCTGGCTAAGTCTTTTCGCTGATAATCGAAAATCTAGCAACGGCTTTAGTCTGAATTATGTGAAACCTGATATTATGGATTCAGTAATTTTTGATGAGGATGAATGGCTTGAAGGGAGTACCATGTGGAAAACTTCACTTATTGGCCAGGTTATGGGACTAAATGTTAAATTTAAGGCAATGGAATCCTATGTGAATAAAGTTTGGGGGAATTTTGCTGTTCCTGAAGTATGCCTTCTGAAACCTGGCTTTTTTCTTTTCAAATTTAAAAATGTTGAGGATATGAAATCTATATTAGAAAATGGTCCTTGGTTCTTTGGATCTAGACCTATCCTCTTGAAGCCTTGGAATATTGATGAAGATTTAGAAATGAAAGTTGGTTCTTTGGATCTAGACCTATCCTCTTGAAGCCTTGGAATATTGATGAAGATTTAGAAATGAAAGAGGATTGTGTATATCCAAAGACCTATCCTCTTGAAGCCTTGGAATATTGATGAAGATTTAGAAATGAAAGAGGATTGTGTATATCCAATCTGGATTCAATTGCCAGGTTTGAAGCTTAACCTGTGGAATGCCAAATGCATTAGCAAATTTACCAGCATGATAGGAACCCCTATTACTACTGATAAGCTCACTGCAAACAAAACAAGACTTGCATATACAAGGGTGCTAGTTGAAGTATACATATGCCCTCTCCACTACCTGATGAAGTTTTCATTCAAGGACCAAATGGTAAAAAATATGTTCAGAAAGTGTTTTATGAATTGAAACCAAGGTGGTGTGACATTTGCAAAAAGATTGGTCATGAAACAAATTTTTGTAGAAGGAAAGCTACAATTCAAAGATGGGTACCAAAGAAAATAGTTGATCCTGGTAATCCAACCCCTGGGCATGTACCAGTATCTATTCCTGTGCATGTATCTGTCACTGAATATAATCAGGGTGATAAAAGAGAGGAATCAGGTGCTCAAAGTGGATCATCAAAGATATCTGTTGATCCTGGTACTGTGCAAGTTCCAGTATCTGTTCCTATGCATGTTTCTGATCCTGAACATAATGCTCTAAAGGTTAACACTCAGGGTGATGATTCTTTCCACCCTTATGTACATATTGCACACACTCAAGAAGGAAATATTCTGGAAACAAGTAAAGGGGGCATGAGGTTGGATAATCCTCTGATAGAAATGAGGCCAAGCATTTATGGATTTCCCAATGAAAAGAAAGAAGAGTCACGGGAGGAGCAACTATATAAAGGTAAAGAAAATTTAACTCCAGTATATGGTAACAGGAAACATGCGCAGCAAGGTGCACACCATGAATCTTGGACTCTTATATAAAGAAGCAAATCCAGGAAATCCTTTACTGAAAGTCCTTTTGGGGATAAAGATATAAATGTTTCCTCTACTTTGGATAGAGGAGAAAACCCTCAATGAATTTATCTTTTTGGAATGTGAGAGGACTTAATAAGTCCTCCAAACATCAAATAGTGAGGAATCATATTAAGCAATATCATATTTCCTTCTTAGCTCTCCTTGAAACAAAGATCAAAGATTGTTCTATCTCAAGAGTTGTCAGGAAAATAGCAAATAACTGGGCATGGGATTCTAATGTGAGGCCTGCTGGAAAAGCCAAGATAATCATTTTGTGGGATCCTAATATCTTTGATATCCAAATTATAAATATGTCAGATCAACAGATTTCTTGCTCAATCAAGTCTAAGGATGGAAGACTGGATTCTTTCATCACAGCTATATATGGTTTTAATCAATTGGCAGCCAGAAAGAGCCTGTGGAATGACCTTACTAGCATCTGTCAAAGCATTGGCAATACACCATGGCTCTTGTGTGGTGATTTCAATGCCATGATTAGTGCTGAGGAAAAATTGGGAGGAGTTGCCCTTACTGAAGCTGACACAAGTGATTTCTGCAACTGTATAGAAGTATGTGCTCTAAGTCATCTTAAAACTCAAGGTTGTTTCTTTACATGGAATAACAAGCAAGAAGCTGATGCTAGAGTATGGAGTAGACTGGATAGGGCTCTGGTAAATGATGCTTGGGTCAATAATTTCACCTCTAGCCATGTTGAGTTTATGATGCCTGGGATTTCTGATCATTCCCTTGCTATAGTTTCAGTATATGAGGATACTTTTCAAGGGAAAAAACCCTTCAAGTTTTATAAAATGTGGATCAATCATGATAGTTATATCCCAACAGTTTCTAAGATTTGGCACCAATTCATACAAGGATACCCTATGTTCTCTGTTTATACAAAGCTGAAATTACTTAGAGGAGCTTTGAAGGATCTCAATAAGAAGCACTTCAATAATATAAGTGAACAAGTGCTTAGAGCAAAAATTGCATTAGAGGAGGCTCAGGAAAATCTTCAAGCAAACCCTCTAAATTGTGATCTTATTAGAAAGGAAAAAGAATGTTATTGCTCTTATAACAAGCTTCTAGATTATGAATTATCGTTCTACAAGCAAAAAGCCAGAATTGCTTGGTGTATGCAAGGGGATAGGAATACCATATTCTTTCATGCTTTAGGCAAGTCAAATATGCACAATAATAGAATTGTGGTCCTATATAACAACAGGGGGGACAGGATCACTGATGGTGATGCTATTGTGGAAGAATTAGTGTCATTCTACAGAAATCTATTGGGAACTGCAATTAGCACTTTTCCAGCAGATATGAATATAATCAAAGCTAGCCCTTGTCTCAGTGATTCTCAAATCAAAATGCTATCTAATCCAGTTACTGATGAGGAAATTAAAACTGCAATCTTCTCTATGTCTGAGGATAAATCACCAGGGCCTGATGGATATAGTGTCTCATTCTTTAAATCGGCATGGAATATTGTTGGAGCTGAGGTAACTTTGGCCATTAAAATTTTTTTCAAGACTGGAAAGCTATTGGGGACTGTAAATACAACTTCACTCACTCTTATTCCAAAGGTACAATGTCCAAAAAAGGGGATAGGAATACCACATATTCTTTTGCTTTAGGCAAGTCAAATATGCACAATAATAGAATTGTGGTCCTATATAACAACAGGGGGGACAGGATCACTGATGGTGATGCTATTGTGGAAGAATTAGTGTCATTCTACAGAAATCTATTGGGAACTGCAATTAGCACTTTTCCAGCAGATATGAATATAATCAAAGCTAGCCCTTGTCTCAGTGATTCTCAAATCAAAATGCTATCTAATCCAGTTACTGATGAGGAAATTAAAACTGCAATCTTCTCTATGTCTGAGGATAAATCACCAGGGCCTGATGGATATAGTGTCTCATTCTTTAAATCGGCATGGAATATTGTTGGAGCTGAGGTAACTTTGGCCATTAAAATTTTTTTCAAGACTGGAAAGCTATTGGGGACTGTAAATACAACTTCACTCACTCTTATTCCAAAGGTACAATGTCCAAAAAACCCAGCAGATTTTAGACCTATCTCTTGTTGCAATTGTATTTACAAATTCATATAAAAAATAATTGCAAATAGAATAAAATCTGTAATGGGAAGCTTAGTGAATGAAGCACAGAGTGCTTTTGTTCAAGGCAGACAAATAACTAGCAACACTATGCTAGCTCATGAGTTTGTTAAAAGCTACAGCAGGAAACATATCTCCCCAAGAGCCATGATCAATATTGACATTAGGAAGGCTTTCGATTCTATAAGCTGGAGCTTTATTCAATCTGTTCTTACTGGTCTGGGGTTCCCTGAAGTCATGATTAACTGGATAATGGTCTACATTACAACACCTAAGTATTCTATTTCTTTCAATGGTGGACTCCATGGTTACTTCAAAGGGGAACGTGGGCTGAGACAGGGTGACCCACTCCCTCCCTATCTCTTCATCCTGGGAATGGATTATCTGTCTAGGAGCTTGACCAAATTAAAGGAAGACAGGGGTTTTAAGTTTCATCCTAAATGCAAGAAACTTCAGATCTCCCATCTGATTTTTGCAGATGACTTATTATTATTTGCAAAAGGGGAAACTTATTCTGTGCAAAAACTTTATCAGTGCTTTAAATCATTTGGTGAAGTGTCTGGACTAGAAGCAAATACTAATAATGCTCAATCTTCTATGGAGGAGTAGAGGACTCAGTTAAAAGAGAAATTGCTAATATTCTTGGATTTACAGAGGGATCACTACCTATTAAGTATCTGGGAGTTCCCCTAATTACGAAAAGATTATCCTACAATGACTGCTTTCCCCTGTTTGATAAGATCATAAGGCAGCTGCAAAACTAGACAAAGCGCAGGATACTGACATATGCGGGAAGATTGCAAATAATGAAAAGTGTGATCTCTGGAGTGCTTATCTATTAGACATCGAACTACATCCTTCCTGTCAAAGTTCTTCGCAGGATAGATGAAATATGTAGGCTATTCCTATGGGGTAAAGATGAGCATTCTTCAAAGGTGCCTCTTATAGCTTCGGATAATGTATGCTTAGGAATGAAACAAGATGGCCTGGGGATTTATTCAGCTCAAATATGGAATTCAGCTTCTGCTCTAAGAAGTATATGGTTCATTCATTCAAACAAAGAATCTCTTTGGATAAAATGGATCCATGAAAATTATCTCAAACATGAAGATATTTGGCAGGTTGAAGCTAGATCAGGAGACTCATGGATGTGGAAACAATTACTTAGAATAAGAAACAAGGTGATGGCGGATTTAGGAGGAGCTGAAAATGTCAAGTCTCTCATCATGTCAAGTTGCAAGAATTCAAATCTAATACTGTCGACATTATACAAAAAACTGTCCCCAGCTGCTACCTCAGTGCCATGGTATAAAACTGTGTGGGGTCGTCTCAATGTGCCCAAACATGCTTTCATCAGCTGGCTGGCGATTCAAAACAGGATTCTCACACAAGATAGACTCCTGAAGAGAGGTATAATCAGTGCTAACCTGTGTTGTCTATGCACGGGACAAAACACTGAATCGAGAGATCATTTGTTCTTCGAATGCACATTTTCCTCCTACATATGGAACTCAATCATGGATTGGATGAATTTCAAAAAGAAGTCTTGTAACTGGAAAGCTAGATCAGGAGACTCATGGATGTGGAAACAATTACTTAGAATAAGAAACAAGGTGATGGCGGATTTAGGAGGAGTTGAAAATGTCAAGTCTCTCATCATGTCAAGTTGCAAGAATTCAAAGCCAATACTGTCGAAATTATACAAAAATCTGTCCTCAGCTGCTAACTCAGTGCCATGGTATAAAACTGTGTGGGGTGGTCTCAATGTGCCCAAACATGCTTTCATCAGCTGGCTGGCGATTCAAAACAGGCTTCTCACACAAGATAGACTCCTGAAGAGAGGTATAATCAGTACAAATCTGTGTTGTCTATGCACGGGACAAATCACTGAATCAAAAGATCATTTGTTCTTCGAATGCACATTTTCCTCCTACATATGGAACTCAACCATGGATTGGATGAATTTCAAAAAGAAGTCTTGTAATTGGAATCAGGTTTGAAACTGGTTTTCAAGTATGAGAGGGAAAACTCTACAGGTCAAGCTTAAAAGATTAGTCTTAACAGCTTCAATCTACTGCATATGGAGAGAAAGGAATGCAAGGCTGTTTACGCAGAAGATTAGCAGCGCTGATCACTTAATCAATGTTATAAAGTTCGAAGCCTCTACAATCATTTTCAATAACACCCCCTAATTTGGATTGACAGGTTTTCTTTTTGAGGAGTGTAATTGTTATAGTTTGAGTTCTCAGTAGCAAATATGTTGAGTATTCTTGAGGTGTACATATCTTCTTAATGGTTGATGAATAAATGTTTTCATTTACCAAAAAAACCTTTAAGGCCGACTAAAAAGATGGTGCTCATCGACCCATTCGCAAAATCAAGATGAGAGGCATCACTTGTCAGTCATCTCAAAGGGACGAGTCAAGAGGTGGTGTATCCTCGGGCCCCCTGCCAACAGTTAGTTGCTATCACATTAAATGTATGATCAAAGTCATCATCTCTCTAGTTCCAGAAGTCTTTATGACTTATCAGAACTTGTCAGCACCACGCACACTCAGTCAATCTAACATTAAACACCTGGGTGACTCATCCCTCTCTACAGCCGATACTATAAAGTAGATAACGATTGAGCCGTCTGCATGTACTCAGCCGAAGTTACCTATCTACCCCTCGGATCTGCTATAAAAGGAAATTGTCGTCTACTGCTAAGGGTAAGAGATCTCTTGCTAAAAAATGCACTATCTTCATACTTCTTCTCCATTCAAGCTCTCTACTGACTTGATCGTTAGAGGAACCACTGGAGATCCGAACTCCGACCTCTTACGTATTGTTCATGTGTAGGATAGAATTTGTTGTTCAGAATCTAACTATCTAAAGAAGATTGAGGATCTTAACATCCCACATAATCCACATATAATTCCCTATTAGATAACTGATATCAATAGTTTTGCGCCCACCATGGGGCCATTCTTTCTTCTTTGCATAAGATGGCTGGTTCTGATAACCCCAGCCGATCATCTAACCTATCCGCTGATGACTGGCACATGGGCTATGTCACTCAAGCTCAGTTAGAGGAGTCCACTTGGAGGATTTCTCAATCTCTCTGGCAGTAGTTGCTTCCTTCACAAATGAGCTCCTCAGCAGGATTCCTCCTCAGCAACCTCAACAACCCTCTCCATCGTTCGTTCCTCCTCCTCCCCCTCTTACGGGTCAGGCTAAGCAACTACCGCTTGAAGAGTACGCTAAGCATACCTCTCCTCCACCTCGTTAGCATGCCCGCTTTGCCATTCCGCTTTGACAAACCCAGCCGTACGTTGAGGCAATAGGAGAGAGCCCCAACTTTGGCCATTATGGCCATGAGCGGATCGTGTGGGTGACTTCACGCAGCCCTAGATACCACTATGCTGCTCCGGGTCTTTCCACTATTAATCTAGCATCTCGTTATGATTAGACGTTCAATACTATCGCCGAGACCAACGGAGGGAAAGTTCCACTTGCCGACTAGATAATGAATGGTCCTTGTACCAAATTCAAGATTCCTCATATTGAGCAGTACAGAGGTTAAGGAGTTCCAGCGGAGCATGCACAAAACTTATATGACTTGATGAACATGCAATAGGTGACCGATCCACTCATCTGCAGAGTTTTCCCCATCACTCTGACCGGAAGTGTAAAGATGTGGTGGAACACTCTGGACAAGAAGTCCATTAATAGTTTTGAGCAGTTCAGTCAAAAGTTTGTACACCACTTTTTCGCTGACTCCAAAGAGAAGAAGCCCTTTGTGTCTTGCTACGTATGAAACAAGAACCTGGTGAAAGTCTCAGAGACTACTTCAAGAGGTTCCAAACCAAGAGGCTAGAAGTTGAAGACCCTGGCAACAGTTGTCATGGCTGCAATCTCAACAGGACTCCAAAACAACAAGCTAGCCAACTCAATCATCATAGATCGAGTCACCAACTATGAGTAGCTAATGGCTAGTACACGAGGGCACATTGTTGCAGAAAGACGTCTGAGCCCATAAGAAGGCAGGCCAGAGAAGCAGAAGTAACAGTAGCAGCGATGACAGCACCAACTGTGGGAGTCGTGTCCTCACATAAGGAAAAGGTAGAGAAGAATCTTCCAAGAACACACTCTAGGCAAACTAGGGCCGATAAAGGGGACATAGGAGAGAAGCGGTCAAGAAATTGACCCTCATACCCTCAACACCTCTCCCACACAAGCCATCTACATGGTCAAAAAAGATGGATATCTGAATCGCACTCGTCTGGTATGAAATCGGACCCTTAATTTCGAGACACTAGGCAGGATTGCCAGTACTATTGAGATTATAGCCATCATACTAATGATTGTCAACTCCTCCAGAGAGATCTTAAGGACTTAATACAAAAGGAATTCTAAAAGAGACTTATCACTCAGTAGGACAGGAGAGAACCCGCTCTAGGAATGTCTAATTGGAGATCTTGATATAGATTGCCCCATCCCCAACATCAGCAAGACAATAAGCCTATAGAGACCAATAGTCGATGTGTCATCAACACCATTAGCGGTGGCCTAGCAGCGAGAGTAATAATGCTCAAAAGAAGTATCCTAGATGAGCATTGGACATCAACATATGTGAGAGAAAGTAAGGAGGCAAGATAAAGGCATTGGATCGCTTCCTTTCAAAATTTGCTAAGAGAAGCATCCCATTCTTCAAAGCTTTGAGAGAAAGTAAGGAGCTAAAATAAGGCATTGTTGGATGGCCGAATGTAGTAAGGCCTTCAATGACCTCAATAGATATTTGAGCATCAAGACTCTGTTGAGCCGATCTAAGGAAAGAGAGACCTTATATCTTTACTTGGCCATCTCCCATGAAGCAACTAGCTCCGTCCTAGTCCAAGAGGAGGGCAATTCCCAGAAACCAATATACTATGTCAACCGAATTTTGTAGGTGGCCGAACTCAACTATAGTCTCATCAAGAAGGCCTCCTTCATTCTCATGATTACAGCTAGGAGGCTTAGCCCCTACTTTCAAGCACATGTTGTGGTGGTGCGGACAAATTTATCATTAAAAAAGCACTTGGCAGTCCTACCACTTCGGGGAGGATGATCAACTGATTGGCCCAGCTTAGTGAATATGATGTGCAATTTGAGGCCAAGATGAGCACAAAAGCCTAAGCCTTGGCTGCCTTTTTAATATAGCCATCCGCAGTTGACGACGAGCCATCTCCGCTCATAGTGGCTCATCCACCTAAGTCTTCAACTCCCAAGACAACCAAGGCGCTTCCTTCTCGGAAGTGCCGCACTCCTGATCATTATTTGCCTGAGTTATCCTTTTGGTAACGTTGATGTCAGTTATCAAATAGGGGGTTTATGTTAGAGTTATGAGAGTGATTAAGGTGCTTAAACTCTTTTAGATGACTAGTTCTAGAGTCCATTGTCCTTTCCTACACACGAAAAACTCGTGAGAGGGCGGAGTTGGATTCTCTGGTTGTTCCTCCGATGATCAAGTCAGTATCTTAATCTTGAGTGGGAATATCAAGGACAAATTGTATAGGAAGTTATTCAAAGTTTTCAAAAAGTAGAAGAAGTTACCCCCATGCAGTATAGTTGCCTTTTATAGCATATCAGAGGGGTATGAAGGTAACTTTGGCTGAGTCTAGTTAGGCTGCTGAGTCAGCAGATACCTTCCAGGTGTCGGACACCAAAGAAAGTAAGTAATCTAGTCATTTAATGAGGGAATGACAGTTGGTTCTTGGAGCCGACTATGTCTGACGAGTCATAAAGACTATGGAGTAATGATGATTTTTTCAGAGCAGTTACTGCAAGAGTGGTCAGCTAGCGAGGAGTTCAAAGTAACTGTCGCCTCTCTTTTTGTTTGTTCAAGGGACAAGGAGCACCACCTTTTAACTTGGCTATGTAAGTTGTCAGCTGACACAGTAGGCCGAGTGCGGGTTGCTCGTCAGGTCGATCGAGTAAGGTGGCTGATAAGTACTCCCTTTTAACTCGACTATGCAAGTTGTTTGCTGATGTAGTAGGTCGAGTGCGGGTAGATTGAGTCATATCGGCATTAATTCATTTGATTAAGCGAGAGGTGAGGCATGTGTCGACTATCCAAGGGAGATTAGTACTTGGTGATTTTTTAGGCTATAACATATGGCCTCCTTCCACTTGAACTCATCTAGCCGAGTACCGATGGAAGATCAAATAGTTGTCGGTTATTAACTCTCAAGGTGCATTAATGAGGAGTGACTGAAGTCTTTTCAGATGTGACGATGTTGTCCTCAAGGCATAATTCTTATCCGATGTCGCTTTCTTTTTTGTGGATGATTCTAGGTGAAGTAAGGCAAGGGGTGCCTTGATACTGGAGTGGTTGCTTCAATTTTCGAGATTGATCTCCACTGTTGGTTGGGCTAGGAGTCAACCATCGGGATTCTGATAGTTTTCAATTTTTGTGACTATAAATACAGTTACAACAACAAAAGGGATGTTTATTGCTTTTGAAGATTTTCGAGTTTTTATTGAGGAAAAATTCTGATCATTCATCTGCTTCAGCAATCTCTAAAATAGTTTTAATAGAGACTTCTGTTGTTAGAGTCTGACAAGGCTAATTGGAGAAATTTCACTCCAAAGTGACCTTGTCACTATTAAGGGTGCCACACACGAGGTTTAACATTCCTCGAGATTTCACTCTGATGGCGTCGGCGAAGTAACAGGTGGTTATTGACCATAATGCAAGTCAGGCTCCAGTGTACGTGAAGCATTTGGCGTATGGTCTATGTCTGCTCCTGCATCCTTGTGAGTAGAACAAAGAATGGAAGGAGAGGTTCATATGGGTCTCAGGAGACGACTTCGACTTGAGCTACTCACATTGGCCCACGATCTCTAGGGAGGCTCTGACGGTGGGGCCATTATCCAGTACAAAGAGATGGGCGCTGGGGAAGATTAAGGTGTATACGGGTTCTCGTAAAAAGGTAAAAGTGTTGAGATAACTTGAAAGCACCCTAGAGGGGGGGGGTGAATAGGGTTTATGCTAATCTTATTAGATATTAATGCCAATTAAAACTTACTAACAAATATATCCTAACAATATAGATATACAATAGATTAAGGCAAGGATATATGAAACAAATATATCCTAACAATATAGATATACAATAGATTAAGGCAAGGATATATGAACAAACAATAACTAAACAAGAGTGATAGTGCACTAAGGCAAGGATATATGAACAAACAATAACTAAACAAGAGTGATAGTGCACAAAAACAATCACAAACACATGATATGTTCATGGAGTTCGGTCAACCACTTGACCTACGTCTTCGCTCCTCACCTCGAGGAGATCTCCATTATCACAACCGGGTTTTCTACGCTCACCCGAATAATATTTACACCTCACAACTCGGTTTTTTAGTTCACCAAAAACTTTACAACTTACACACTTGCAATCACACTCTACACTCTCTAAGTGTTGGCCTAGCCTGTGCCATCTTCCTCAAGTGTTCGGAATTACAACCTCTCACTAGGCTTTACTACCGATCTCACTCCTCTTGGAACCGACCCCGTCTCTCACAACACACTCCTCTCGGTGTACAAGTGTAATATAATGTGTAACTCTTAATAAAGCTCAAATACAAAATTTTATTCTCTACACTAGATGAGAACACAATATAAGCTCACTCTCACAATATCACAATCCCACTACCCAATATATGATGTATGAAATACTAAAAGCTCAAATAGGATGTGTGTGATAAAATAAGTATAAATAAAATCTAACTCAATTAGCAAACTAGCAATAATAAGAATATGAAAATCAGTAATTAATTGCTAGAGAAAAGAGTTAGAAAAACTTTTCTATAAACATAATAGAGGACGAAAAAGATTGAGGATGAATTCCTCAATTGAAATTGTAAGCTCCCTCTTTGTAAACACAAACTCAAGAAACTTAAACAAACTTTAAAACTATTTTAAACTTTATTTAAAACCCTCTTAGATAATGTTCAAAAGTGAAATAGCAAGGGGTATATATAGGATGAAAAACCAAAGCTCAAAACCCAAGAAAATCCAGCAAAAAAAACAAAACTACAAAAGGATGGGAAAATAGCCGTTGGGACAAATCAGTCGACTGACGGGTTGCGTCAATCGACTGATGAGCTGACCATTATAAGCAAACGGCAGCTTATCAGTCGACTGATAAGCATGATCAGTCGACTAATGACCTTATCAGTCGACTGGTTAGTCGACCAGAATTAAAATAGAAACTTTTTGAGATTGCAGGATATTTCTTCAGTCAACTGATAAATGTCATCAGTCGACTGATAATAA
Organism: Asparagus officinalis; assembly: GCF_001876935.1. NCBI lineage: Eukaryota > Viridiplantae > Streptophyta > Magnoliopsida > Asparagales > Asparagaceae > Asparagus > Asparagus officinalis. The sequence goes on from NC_033796.1 coordinate 80,677,185, forward strand.
ATTTTCAGCCTGTATTGATTTTTAAAAACAAATTTTAAAGTCCTTTTTAAAATAGCAAATAAATTCTAAAAAAATATAAAACTTTGGGAAAAGTTTATAAACATGATTATGAACATGTTGGAAAAGGAATTTTTCAATTTTCTCTTACCTTTTGTGAAATCTTAGAAAAATTCGAAAGCACTAAAAATATATGTGTTTTAAACATGTTGATTTTGACATTTATCTCAAATCAAGTTCTGAAAACTTGTGTAATGTTTTTACGTACTTAATAAAAGATGTTAACAATGTTTGTGAAGTCCAAAGCATATTAAAATATATTTTGCATAAAGACATACTTAATAAAAGATGTTAACAATGTTTGTGAAGTCCAAAGCATATTAAAATATATTTTGCATAAAGACACTTATATTTGAGAAAATTCATTTGTGAAGTCCAAAGCATATTAAAATATATTTTGCATAAAGACACTTATATTTGAGAAAATTCACAAATAAAATGTGTGTGTATATTTAAGCTTATAGAATTTACACACATGATATAAACCTATACTAAATATACCAAGAAAGAATCTTCTGAATCTTGAACTTGATTGGTTGACTTGATTTATATAGGCTTTAATATCCATGTTGCTCGTTTTCCTGTGTGTACTAAACCATAAAACAAAATACTAAAAATAATATTAGTCGCAAATTATTTGTTAAATCATCATCAAAACAAGAAAGCCAACAATCTCCACTTTTTTGATGATGACAAATAATTTACCAATATGCATAATAAAATCAATAAAACAATCAAAACAAATAGTATATACCAATCAAAACAAATGTTATATACCTCATATTTTTCTCCCCCTTTGGCAACATCAAAAATAGGGGTAAACGATATGATAAAAGAAGAGAGGGAAAGCTCCTCCTAACAAAAAGCACAAGTGAGTATAAACAAAGATATGGGGAAGGTTCTCCCTATCAAAAATCCATATAGAAATTATGCAATGATAAGTATGGCAAATGAATGTGAGTAAGCATGGATATAGAATATCCTAAACGCAACTCACATTAAAGAAGACCAAGTGACCACATATATGTATTATTAAGAAAAGCATCACCAGAGTCTAAAACATAGATATATATCCATAGGAAATATATAAAAAACAAACAAAACAACAAAAAAAATCTCAAAAAAATAAAAAACAAAGGTTTAAAAATCAAAGATCAATAATCAAATGATTTGTCAATAAATCCAAAAAAAATTCATAAGTTATTAAAAATTTATGATTGATTGAGAATATATATAAATACATTATTATGAGAATGATGTCTCAATACATGAAAACAAAGTATAAGTTCATGAAACCTTATGAAAACCAAAATCTTGTTCATGAAAATTCAAGAAAGGCAATTTAAAAAATGATACCAAAAGAGAGTCCAAATGAAAGTTCATGAAAAACATAAAACATTGTTTTAATGAAGAAATGATCAACCAAAAGAGAGTCCAAATGAAAGTTCATGAAAAACATAAAACATTGTTTTAATGAAGAAATGATCAAGAGAATATTTGAGTTCAAAATGAAAGTTCATGAAAAACATAAAACATTGTTTTAATGAAGAAATGATCAAGAGAATATTTGAGTTCAAATGACAAAAGTACTCAATCATTTCTTATAAACAATCTCCTGGCAAAAAGGTTAAAAATGTCCATTAAGAGATATTTTATATCAATTTTAATATGAGAAACATCTTTATTATATGTACAACCATGCCAAAGATGATGTCAAACAAATTTGTGTTTTGTCTATAAGGATCAAGGAAAATTATGCTTAGGATAAAACAAGTCATAACAAGAAAAACAAGAAAAACTTGTTTCAACCCATATGAATGCCCGATAAACATAATTTGAAATAAAGAAGTAATACATCTGGGAGGTTACAAAAACATAACCCTCTCATATGCAAATTCAAAACAAATTATATATCTAAAAAATGTTTGATCAATAGAAGAAATCTTCTTTGTAAAACTTGATCAAACCATATAAGGAATACATTATAAACCATAAATAAATGATCCGGAAGCTCAAACACATAGATATCATCATAAGAGTGTTTTATAATGATCCTATAAATACAAACACATTGTTCAAACTTAAAAATTAAAAACAAGGTATACTAACAAAAATAATATTTTAGCATAGAAAAATCATCTTGATAAAAGTTGTATCAATTCATAAAGGATAAAAACATGAAAATCTATGAAAGAGAATCATAAAAAAATGAATTATAACTTTTCAAATCAAATACCAAGTACAAAATTGTTCTCAATTTTGTTTATAAAACTTAAATAGAAATCATCTTTAAGAACATGAAAAACTAAAAAGCTAAAGAATTCGTTCTTAAAGATTAAATATTTTTTGGTACCCAATTAATCTTGGTACCGAAGAGTCTAAGGACATGACCCTATCGTTAAAGCTCAAGGCCCTAGGGTTATGATCCCTTTTGGGCGTATTTTATGCACGGGTCTGATCATAGCAATAATTATGCAAATGACCTATTCGATTGCAATAAGTGCAATGAAGAGGATGCATTTATTTATATTGACCATGTGGATGTGCATGTGAAACATTTGTAAAGAAAAGTTAATTATTTGAAGCTTTTTGCAAATGTGAAACATTTTTAAACAAGGGTCTATTTGGAGCATTTTGTAACTTAGAAGATTTTTATAAATCATAACAAAATTTTGCAAGATGTCCAAATCTACCATAAACATTACACTTAAACACATGTGGTTCTTAAATCATAACAAAATTTTGCAAGATGTCCAAATCTACCATAAACATTACACTTAAACACATGTGGTTCTTTAGAAACATTTGGCAAAAGCAAGATGTCCAAATCTACCATAAACATTACACTTAAACACATGTGGTTCTTTAGAAACATTTGGCAAAAATAAATTTCTTTTTAAATCAAAACAATACTTGGCCAAATGACCAAAGCGACTACAAAAATCACATTTGTACACATGAACATGTTTATGATGTGCAATATGTGCATGTACATGTGTATGAGAAGAGGAAGCTTGATGGGATGCACAATTATCAATAATTTTTAACTTGTTTAATTTTTGCCATGCCCCGCTTCCCAAAATACTGGTAATCGGAACGTGAACAAGCCCGTGACGTATTAGATTAAGGAGAATAAATAAAAATATTTCTTTTCTCCTCAATCTAATACGCTAAGCGTTAAATACATAAATCTCAATCACAGGTCCCCGATCAAGTTAGCAAGAATAATGAACAACACAGAATAAAATAATACATATCTCAAATGAATATTATCCAAGACATAATATTCGGGTCAACATGCCCTTATACATATCTGAACGAATGAATACTGAAAAATACGAAATACATTGTTCAACAAAAATAGAAGGGAAAAGACTACAAAACAACTAGGATCATCAAATAAGACGATATACTGAACTTCGACCTATTCTTCAACTCTATCTGAAAGGCACTCCTGCTGAGAATTTCCTGGCTCTGACATATATCCAAGCTGGACCTGTTCTTCCTCTAAGTCTGACATACACCATAGAAAACAGATGTACGTCAGCGTGCATGGCATACGACAAGATCCCACAAGGGAGAAAGAAACGATCAAACGACCACGGCAAAAACAGTAATAAAAATAATAGAGCATACAACTGGAATACTAATAATCTAAATATAATTCACTACTAGAATATAATAATCAAAAGAATCCAAAACCGATCGTTAACAAGGTCATGTAGCTAGCGATCAGACTAATCATCTAAGTAACATGGTCATACACTAGATGAAATTAATACTTAAAATCTACAACTCGAGACGTAGTACGTCGAGCGAAATAATCTAAATAAAGAAACCCTCATGTATATACCATATGTCTCGAATTGTAAATAATTAAATATTAATCATGATCTATGTATGAAAAGAAACATAACTGGCCTACATCTCACAAGAATCTATAATCATCTAAATAACGAGGTCATGTAACTAACCATTCTATAACAAGTCACTGGTCACATCTCACACAGAGTCAACGCTCATATCATCAGATAACTGACTGTTCATAAATCTCCTACGTGCACCCAATACGTCGCTACGCTGGATCGGTCAGAGGGCTACACACAATTCAATTTTAACCTGGATCGAACTCAAGCTAAACTCGGGTGAATCTTAAATTCACGGATTAAAGTGACTACACTGGCTTCACTTTGACCCAACAAACTAACCCCAAACTACACTGGATCATGGGGCGAGCCTGGAAGATACATCAACAGTTATATCCGATCACATGAACAAGGACTTCCACATCCCAACTCTTCTCGTTTTTCTAAGTCAACCATAATCCTCTTTGAAACTCGGGTTCACCACCTAACTCAGTCAACACACCCACACATGTCACTAGGTCTGTTCATGACGCACAAGACCACTAAGTCATGAACTACTAAGGTTCTCAACATAACCAGGAATAATAAATAAGTCTAACTGATTCTATGTAATAGCATGATGACAAGTCAAATACATTAAAATAAAACGCAAAACATGAAATGTAATTATGGGCAGTAAAAATATGCATGCAGTCCGGTTTCATTAATATCTTGTTATTTAAACTTCTAAATTACTCATAAAAATTATCAGCAGCTAGATAACATCTAATACAACTACGGTCAAAAGGAAATTGAAAACCATGATTGTTTTACACATGAAGTATCGCAATTTCCAATTGTCATGATAATAAATTTATTAATTCCAAAAATAATCTTTTCCAAAATAGATTCCTTTAAAAATAATCCATTTTCCCAAAAAATTCCTTTAAAATTATTTAACATTATAATTATTCAAAACTAACCCATTTTCCAAAATAAATTCTTTTAACTTATTTATTATTATAATAATTCAAAATAAACCATTTTTCCAAAATAAACTCTTTTAAAAATTATTTCTCATAATAATAATTCTGATTGATCTAGAAAAACATTAATTTATTATTTGAAATCATTTAATATCGTTCATCAATAATCCCACACAGATAATCATAATATACAAATTATAACTAATCATATTATAGCACAAATAATTCATAGCAGATCCATAAATTGAATTGACGAGTCAAAGGGAAGCGGGATCTTGCCTCAGGTTGTGTCGAACGATTCAACGTTGATGCACAAGGCTACGGGTGAGGCGACGACAATAAGCGACTGCGCGGAGGTTGATGACGGTCTATGGGCTATCGAATGAGTCGTCGGCGAGTGGAGGAGGAGGCGTTGGGCGTGGGCAGCGACGTGGTGCGTCGTCACTGTGGAGTTGCAGTTGGAGGCGCTGCAGTGGGGAAAGAGGCGAGTTTGGAGAGACCGCTGGCTGGGTTGAGCTCGAGGAGGAAGGCGCGGCTCGCGAGGGGTGGCGACTAGCCGGATGAGAAGGCCGGCAAAGCGGGTGAGGTGGAGGAGCGACGACGAAGGGCTGAAGAGCGACTGGACAGCGGCGATCGAGGAACACAGGAGAGTGGTGCTGTCGGTTTGGTAAGCCTACAGGGGCCGCCTAGGCGGCACTGTCGACGGTCGCGGCTCTGCATCGGGGAGAGCGAGAGGGGAGCAGGAGGTGGTGGAGCTCGAGCTTGGTGGCGTGGAAGGCTACAGGTCTGAGATGAAACGAGGAAGAAGGAGAGGAGAGAATAAACACAGGGGGGCTGTTTTCGTGAAGAAGAGAAGGAGAGGGGGACGAAAAACATAACATAATATATATAGAGGAAATTAGGGTTTCTAAAAAATTAATTAAAAATAATAATAATCACGAAAAAAAATTAAATAATTACGTGAAAATTATCTACACATCAAAACATACCAGCTGTAGTAATATAACCGATAATATGCCACAGTAGAAATAATACAACTAATTGTACAATTAAACGAGAATAATTAATAAAACATATAATTACTTATTTAAAATTAAATAATTATAGGATAATTATCTACGCAATAAAATATACAAGTTGTACTAACACAACCGATAATATGCAATAATAGAAATAATATAATAAATTATATAAATAATACGTAATTAATAATACAACATATTATACAAAATAATATGTAATAATAATAATACAACATATTATTTAAAATGATACGTGATAGTATTGATAACGCAGCGGATAAATTCCAAAAAAAATTTACTACACTAAATAAATTTATAAATATTTAAATCATTTAAATAAATATATAATTAGATTTTTAAATCATAGAAAATTGTAGAAAATCGAGAAAAATACAAATACTCTTTTAAAAAAATAATTAAATATTTTAAAATATTAAAAAATTATTTTAACTAGTATCAAAAATTCATGTCCTTACATTCTACCCCCTTAAAATAAATTCCACCCTCATAATTAAAATAAGATATGTACGATATCATATAGTAATCTGTAAAGCAGAAATAATACATATAATAGCTGATAATAGAAAGTAAAAAACATATCAATAATAGACGTAGATAAAAGATATAAAATATATACAACAATCATGTAATTATGTATTCATAACATTTACATAATGAACATAATATCAAAATATACCAATAACCATTATATCATTATACTTGTTAGAATAACCAAATATGATACAAAAACTATAAACTCTATATAGATAAAGAATAAACATAATACAACATATGAACTGCCATGTAATAATTTCCAAAATAATGATCAAATATGGACATAACAGTTAACTAAAACAGTAATACAGATACTTGTATATACGAAAAATTGATAAATACAACAATTAAAACAATTAATGAATAGACAATAAAATACATTATCAAAGTAAAATATACACAACCTAACAAAAGAAAAACAACTAATAAACACAACAAAATATCTACAATGTGCAAAACCTGCATTTAAGTTGTATAAACTTATAACACTCGTTTCACATCCTAAAATAAACTATAAAAAGACTGATAAAACGTAAAAGAAATAGTTATGTTAACCAATAAACAATATAACCAAATAACACAAATAACTAATAAATTAATAAAATTAAAGACAACATAAAAAGACATACAAGAAAAATATATAACTTGATAATAACCAAACAGTAATGATAATAAAATGTGTACATGAAAAATAAAATATGACCAAAATTATGTAGTAACATACATAGCAAACATGTATTTATACATGTACAATACGTAGAATTAATAAAATAAATGCAACACAAAATATAAATAACTACACTATAACGTGACCACAAACAAAAATTATAATAAAAACATAATAAATACTGAATCACAATAAGTATAGCAATACATTAATGAAGATTTTAATTTGGCTTACTTGTCTGATGTATCCTTTGAATGCAAGAAGACAGAGATTAATACAGATGCAAGTACAGAGCTCTGACCACATTGTATGCCGAGGCATCACTTGATTAGTCGCTCAAATCATCCTTCGCTACATTTGAAGAGATGGAAGATGTGCAGAAAGCCTTCTTCATGGTCCCATCTATAAAGAAAGGCCAAAATCCAATCTATTTTGGTAAAGTCAACTCTGAGTTACCCAAGCGGGAAAGTTCAGATGAAGATCTTGGAATCCCATAATTTCATTATCATGAACCCAACTCCATCCATCTGATGAGAGGAATAGGTTACGACTTTGATAAACAGGAAGGTTTAAACTTCGGGAAAGAAAGACGAGCACCAATTTGCTCTTTCACTCCAGAAGGAAAGCCTCCTGATTATTATCATAAACTAGAAGGGGGTTAGGTTACGTTTCAACCCCTCCCCTTTCAAGAAATGAAGCCGATGATTGTCTATAGCAAGATCATTCATCTGGAACATCATCATGGAAATCTGATGTGAGCATCGGAATATTCTTTAAAAACATGGCTGTGAACATGATTTTGGCTAGTCATCCAGATGAAGATGCAGACGAGGATGATAAAAAGTTGATTGAGTCAACCAACGACCTTGGATCAAACACCTTAACATCTTATGAGACATGCGCTTCGAACAACGCGAGCCGCCCACAGAAGATAAGGTAATCCAAGTCAACATGGTGGATGAAATCAATCCCAAACCAATCTTCATAAGCGAGAGTTTATCACCATCCAAGAAAGAGGACCTCATATCTCTCATTAGACAATTTATAGATGTCTTCGGTTGGAATTATGAAAATATGCTTGGTCTTGATCCTAAAGTAGTCATGCATCGTCTTAACATCGATCCAGATGCAAAGCTCGTTAATCAACAACAACGTCGGTTTCGTCCAGAGATCATGGAGGCAATTAAGTTGCCTAAAACCCCATAAATTTGATTTAATAAGTAATAATTTAAAATAATAAGTGATTAATTGTGAGAGTTGTGAACTCTTGGTGAAGAGATTATGTACAATTTGTATGGTCTTGCAAATTAGTCATGTTTGCTTTTTTATTTTGTAATAGTTTTCATAATCATAGTGGAACTCTCAAGCGGGATTTACTTGGGGACTGGATGTACACCGGGGAGGTGGAACCAGTATAAAAGCTTGTGTTTGTGATTGCTAATTCCTGTGATTGTTTCTATCTTTCTTGCAATTTATAATCTACTTTGCATAATTATTAAAAGAACATTATTCACCCCCCCCCCCCCCCTAGTGTTTTAGTGTATTGGGGACTGGATGTACACCGGGGAGGTGGAACCAGTATAAAAGCTTGTGTTTGTGATTGCTAATTCCTGTGATTGTTTCTATCTTTCTTGCAATTTATAATCTACTTTGCATAATTATTAAAAGAACACTATTCACCCCCCCCCCCCCTCTAGTGTTTTAGTGTATATTAGATCAGATCCTACAATCTTCATGGAAACTTTTAGTTCCCCAAGTCTTGTAACGTCAAAGGAACAAGGGCTGTGGCTTGGTGCAGCTCGTGTCCCATCATCAAGCATCACATTAACCATATCTTAGGAGTATAGGGCAATAAAAAATAGCAACAAGTATCCATTATCCTTGTAACTAGGCAGTCTTGAATGTCGCCTTCAAGTAGTAGAGTCTTCGATCAATAAAAATAAACTTTTCTTCATGTTAAAATTGTCCATCTTTTATATGCTTGATTTGTTCATACTTCTATAGAGAACTTGAACACTACATGGCTTGATCTCTGCATGGAGTCATCATATTTGGAAGTAAAGCTCAGGCTTCCTTATGCTGATGAGAGTCAATTTAAAGTTTTCCAGATGAGGACTCAAATAAATTGAGCTAAAGTTTTACTCAACTCGAAGACTTAGTGAATTTTGCTAAATTATTTTGGTGAGGTTCACTATGTAAAGTCTCGAACAAATTGAGTTGTGATTTTCTCAATTTGGAGACTTAGTGAAATTTACTATGATGTTTAGGTGAGGTTTGCCTTTAGTGCCCTGTTGAATTGGGCGAGATTCACTTACTGAAGAAACAGTTGTATTGGCGGGGCTCAGTAAGTTGGTTAGGTGAGGCTCAGCCTAAGGATATAAACTTCAGGTCTTTGACCCGCGTGCCTGGAATTACGGTGAAGTTCATTCGAGGAGAGATTCCAAGCGAAGTTCAGGGCTAAACTCTCCTGTGAAAATCAGGGCTTAGCGGAGTTAGCTTACAAGATCTTCGGTGAAGTTTGGTCATGAGATATTTGGTAAAGTTTAAGGTAAGAAATCTTGGGTGAAGTTCGGGGGCTTTAGCCTATAAATAAGGTTGTTTGCCTCCCTCTTCACCACTTCAATTTCAAAAATTTTCTTACTCTTCTTCAGACCTTAGCTTTCTCAGAGATCCTCAAAGTTCATCATCAATGGCTTCTCATCGCGCTATTTCCAAGGGAAGAGGCTCTTCCCGAGGAGCTTGTTGGTTGAGAACTGATGAGGTGCTGACGCACCTGGAGATGGCAATGGGTAAGTGTCGAACCCATTAACGGTGATCTTCGGATCAACCTCAGTCTCAGCCCATTGGGTTTTAAGCAATGCCTTAAGGCATCTGAAAACTTGATCCGCTGTTGAAGGCGAGATCTTTATGACAATTAATGGTGTTTCCGATGAGCTTTCGTTGTTTGTGATGGGGTTTCGTCAGCAGCTATTAATGGTGCTTATTGTGTCGAGTTTCACGCTCTAAGCGAGGCTCGTTCAGCCCTTTGGGCTCTTGTAGCGGACTTCGTTTAGGCGAAGCTCTATTTTGAGCGATTTTCACTATAATGATATTCGCCAATTTGAGGCGATCTTTTTGTTTAAGCGATATTCATTTAATTAAGTTGGATGAATTTTGCCAACTTGGATGTGAAGTTCACTTCCTTTGGTTGGGATGTTAAGTTCGCTTCCTCTGGTTGAGATGTGAAGTTCGCTTTCTCTGGTTGAGCTTCACTTCATCTTGTAGGAACTTAGTCAATAAAGGTGACTTTTGCTTGTGAATGAGGTTCACCTCTGCTGTTGAGTATGATAGGGGAAATTGGTCTTCGTTTGCTAACTCGTTTTGTCATCTTTGTGCAATTGCTTATTCAAGAGCTCTTGTGAATCGTCACAATCATTTTGGTCATGATGGGACTCATGATCCTGAAGTGATGCACATTTTTGATGGGAACGTCTCGTTGTTTCTCGACGACAGCAGTCAAGAAAGGATTAAGGTCATCTGTACGAGAAGCTATAAGACCTTGCGGGAAATAATTACCGATGCAAAATTCTCCATGCCTCATGAAGATGTGTCAGTGAAACTGTATTTTCTCTTTGGAGATAGTGTCCCTGGCAACAACTCTTTCTTCCACTATGGGGAGTAATATTGGTATTACGCTCAGGGAGACCGTTAATTTGCTTTGTCAGGGATAGAGTATCAAGTCTCCTTCTTGTTCTTGCAGCGTCTTGTCGTGCCTCCTCTTATGCGCTTTAACCGCACAAATAGGGAGGATAGCGTCAAGATCAGCCTTTTGAAGTATAGGGGCAGCTTCTGTTAAGAAGGACTTTATGGGACTAACATCATAGGGCTCCATCCAGGCTTCGTGAATGAGGACGCCCTGGTTAATGAAGTTGCTATCGTCCCAAATACCTTTTGGAATGAGCTTATCAAAATTGTGGCCTAGTATCTGGATGGGAATGCCAGATTCCCTGATTGGATTAGGTTGACGGATACCCAATGGTGGACTCGCTTGGTAGACTTTGTTCTCATCACTTTTGAGGAGCAATTGCAAGAACTAGGGCTCTACACTGTAGTTAAAACTTCCAAGTATGGTGCTGAGATTTGTGCATTGATTCTATACGACATTCTAGAGTTGTCTCGTTTATCGATCTTGACTCTGACGGGGGAGATCGGGATCTTTCTTCATGAGATGTTTGAGGTGTCTCGTTTACTAATAGGGAATCGTCCGTATGAGGAGTGTTTTCCCACTAATGCGGAGTTGAATACTTACTCTTATACTTCCCATGTTGCAAAGGCTTTTTGAGAACTGGTCTGCCACTTCCTCATTTGCCAAAGGACTATTGGGAGCACTAGACATGACCATATCGTGTCTCATGTTCGTTGGGCAGAGTATTTATTTCTCAATGTTAGTAAAAAGAAAAATGTGGGTGCGCCAAAAATGTTGATGTCGAGACTCGCATCTTTAAAGATGACTCCGTATTGCCCACTGCTGACTCTGACGTGTATGGGTTTCATGCCAGTGACCAATTTGAGAGTTTCTACCATCAGGTGAAGGAGCCAACATCTAAGTTAGCATTGCTTGTAGGGTTCTTCTATATTTGGCTGAAGGGTTGTGTCATGCCTTCTCGGCCGAAAGATCACATTTTGATTAAGGTGTTATACCCCGCTGCGTTGTTGGCCTCTTGGTACAGCTTAGCTCTTCTACCAACGATGGTAAGTTGCATTCATCACGGCCTAAGAGAACTGTCCACTGAATATCTAAAGCAGGAGGATAGTTACTTGAGGAATCAAGTACCCAATCCTAGGATGGAGCTATCATATACCTATTTGGTAATATGGTTCACTCAACACTACCCTCAGTTGATGTCAGCAGTTATGCCTAGTAGTGGGAACTTTGCCTTACTTTTAAGGTACGAACATTCGCAATGGCTCGTTAAGTATCTTGTCGGGGTTCGTAGGATTCTCCAGAACAATGATCATTATCATTTTTACTATTGCTTTCCCTCAATTGATGGTGTTAGTCCTAGGGACGAGTTTGAAGATGGTATGAGTAGAGAGCGTTGTACTTGCTTGCCTAGTAAGTGCTTCAAATGGTTGGTAAACATCCGACCAGGTCACCTCGTCTCTAGGTTGAATGGTACTAAGTGCTAAATCGAACCCTATTTGTCATGTCGATTTGCTCGTCAATTTGGCTATGATCAGCTATATGTCAGGAATCCAAACCTAGGATTCCTATAGATAGGGAGCTTTATCGACGAAGTTCATGCTTGGTACCACTTTGTTGCAGGGGCTACAAGGGCTCAGTTCTCACTTCCTCAGCATATGCCCAACTGTTATATAATGTTGGGGTTTTACAAGTGGTATAGCTAGGTGATTGTTCCTCCTCCTGAGTTTTAGGTGAACAAAACCGGTTTGTATTGGATCACCCGATGGTATAAGGAACTATCCCGAAAGGCTTCAAAGAGCAGAGCTCCTAGACTTCGAGAATTTCTGGTGGAAGGTGTACCAGATGAATGTTGGGAAGAGTCAAGCGAACACCCTACTTCTCCAAGACAGGTCGGCATCAACATTCGAGAGCTGACTAAGTCAGCAATTCATCGAGGAGTACCTGATAGGGGACGGGAGAAAGGAAAGAAACCATTACATGTTCCTGCTCCTCTACCATCTTTGAAGAAGCAGTGGTTAGCATCTCATAAGCCTGGACCTGTGCCTAGAGATTCTTCAAGGACTAGGGAAGAGTCTCCTGCGGTCCCAGTACAAAAGCCTAGGATTGGCTCTTCAGGTGATTTTTATTTACATGTTCATGATTTTCATCTTCAAAATGCTTTTAGCTGGTGCGCTTATTCTATGCAGGTAAGGAGCCCATTCCTCTAGAAGACAAAGAGGAACAAGTGGATTATGGCCATGATAACACTGATTCCTATTTGACCGATCCTGAAGATGCATGCAATCTCGGTGACATCGGCGACTCAAATGATGAATCTGATTTTAGGGTTGTGGGCAAAGCGATGCTTACGCCTTTTCCTACAAGTGGTGGTTTTGGGTTGGTCACTGATTTTGAGGGCACTTCCGGTGTCTTGGCGTCGGCACCTACTTTTGAATGACTGAGGCTCCTGCACCCGCACCTGCTTCATTAGTATGACGAAGGTTGATTGTTCATGGTGCTTCTGACGATGATGACGACTTTTCAATTTCTCCCGTGTCGGCAGGAATTGAAAGGGAGGGGCTACAAAGCCCTAAACCTTGTTCTGATGAAGGTCCAAGTGAAGTTATAGCTACTCTTGGTGAGCCAGAGGTTTCATCTATGGATGTTGAAGTTGTACCTACGGATGTGCCTATGACGACAGTGATGGTTGCGAGGACGTGATCTCGTCTATAGTCTCAAACATCTTTGTGATACTTGCACCGTATCTCATGTCAAGCAACAAGTGGATACAAGTTACGCCAACTATCTCTCTAAGTACCATGGATGCAATGGTGGTCTCAATTGAGGCACGTCCTTCGAGTTTTGTGGAGGGTCCTCAATCCCCTGATCTCGAGGATTTGGTAGAGGTGAAGGTAAAGATCTTGACAAAGAGTCTGGTGAGATTATTTAACCAAAGTGTCGTGGCCACCTTAAACTTGTAGAGTGTTATCTGCTCGTACTCTTAATTTGCTGAGGGATCAACTGGGTGTTTTGACATCGGTTGTCGGTTCTATCTACATTGACCCTTTCAAGACGGCGATCGACAAAGCTGAATTCTATTGCCAAGAGCTATATGTGCTTTGCATGGGTGATATTGATAGCATTGTTGAGGTCGTATTTCGTCACTTGCTAGCAACTCATCGTAAGGTCGGCGAATTTGCCCATGTGAAAATGAAGCAGATCAGTATGAAAGTCCACAATTTGAATGACAGCATTGCATCGGTTGATAGCTGCCACACAGAGCTTCAAGGTGCTATCCAAGAAAAGGATGTGATAATCGATGAGGCTAAGGCGACCATTGTTGTGGCTCATGTGCATTTGGAGGAAGCTCAACACCAAAAGGAGGAGCTTGAGTTTAATCTAGCCGAGTTGACCAAGAAGTGGGACTTTCAAGTCGCAGAGCTCCAAGATAAAACGAAGAGACTCTCAATCATTTGATCTCAGGCCATTCTCGTCGATCCTAGAGTATTAAGAGAACAGGCCCAGAAGGGTGCTCAAGAAATCAGTGATGCACAAATAGCTAAGTATGTTGCACAGATACACACATTTTATCCACTTTTCCTGTAATGATATTTTTGCAGCTCTTTCAATAAATAAAAAAACTTCTTATCTCCCTTGATGTTTTGTGTATGATAGAGGTGTACTGTTAATGTATCCTAGTAACATCTTTGTTGGAGATAATGATGTTGGGATCAAACTAATAGAGGTGTAATGTTAGCATAATATCTTGATCAAGTTGACATTGTTTAGAAGTGTAATGTTAACATGACAGTGAGAGGATATTTAACAGAGATGTAATGTTAACCAGTCAAATAGGATGTTCGACAGAGGTGTAATGTTAACTAGTCGGTTAAATTAAATTGATAGAGGTGTAATATTAACATATTAGCTTTACAATGTTAGTATTGCTTAGAGGTGTAATGTTAACATAACAGTATTAAGCAATTTTGACTGAGGTACAATGTTAATGTGCCAAATAGAGTGACCGATAGAGGTGTACTGTTAACTGGTCTGTTCATAAGAGTCCAAAGGATGACTATCGTTTGAAAGTGTAATGTTAACTTAACGATAGGAAATCAATAGAAGTGTAATGTTAACTAATCGATTTTGATAAGAGCGAGTTTACCAGAGGTGTAATGTTAACCTGTCAAATTAACTAGGTTAGGTCGACAAAGGTGTAATATTTACCGGTCGACAAAATGGTCTGATAGAGGTATAATGTTAACCAGTCAGATCATTCAAACTAAGAAACCGTTCATAGGTGTAATGTTAACATGACAGTTTGATCAAGTTGGTACTTTTCAGAGATATAATGTTAACATGATAGTGATAAGGATATTTTAGAGTCAAATAGAGGTGTAATGTTAACTTGATGACTCATTAAAGATTTTAGGACCAAGAAGATTAATGTTTCTGGCCAGAGGTGGAAACTTATACGTGATCAAGCTCTCTGTGAGGAGCTAGAATTGGCCGATATCATGGGTAATATTTTTTGAGAAACTTTGCGTTGATTAGCGCCATAAGCCTATTGACATGTTGATCAATGAGACAATATGCTCCATTTGAGTAGATTGTCTCTACTACAAATGGATCTTCCCATTTGGGTTAGAATTTTCCTGTAGTCTTATGCTTCATGACCATGGGTCAATGAACGGCTAAGACTGAATTGCCTTCTTTGAAGGATCGTTCTCTGACTCTCCTGTTGAAGACCCTCGAGATATGTGACTGGTAGATCTCGATTCTATATTGAGCTTGAAGTCTCAGCTCATCCAACGCTTCTAGTTCTTGGAGGTGCTTTTGATGATATTCTTCAATTGTCATTTTCTTAACAATAGCAATTCTTAATGACGGTACCTAAATTTCCAAAGGGATCATGGCTTCGCATCCGTAGACCAGTGCGTGGAGCCGGTGGGAGTGTGGACTGTTGTTCGGTAAGCCAATAAATACTCTTCGAGTTTCTCATCCCAATCTTGTTTATTAGAGGAGACGAACTCCTTCAAAAGTTTGATGATGATTTTGTTAAAAGTTTCAGCTAGACCATTAGCAGCTGGATTATATGGCAAGAAGCCGCATCTTGGATTCTGTACTTATTACAAAATTTGAAGAACGATCGACTAACAAATTGTAGACCGTTATTGTGAATGATTCACTAGGAATTCCAAATCAATAAATCATGTGATGTTAAGAATTATATCACTTGAGATGCTTTGGCTTCTCTGAGGGGAACAACTTCGGCCCATTTAGAGAAGTAATCTATGATAGTCAGAATGAATTAATGATCTTTGGCAGATGGTAGGCTGATTTGCCCAATGATGTCTATGCCTCAAGCTTCAAATGGCCAAGAGGCAACTGTCGGATGCAATTCCTCCAGAGGTTAATGTAGGAAGTTATTGTGGATTTGACATGTATAACATTGTTTAGTGTATGCTACCGCATCTGCTATCATTGTTGGCTAGTAATAGTCTAGACGATGAAGTTGGTCTTGAAGTTTGGGACCTGGTTGATGAGCTCCACATGCACCATCGTGGGCTTGATTTAACACTTCTCGAACTTCACTTGGTGATAAGCATTGAAGAAAAATACTATTGAAAGATTGTTAGTACAAATCCTGTATGGAAGAATTATAGAAGAAACGTGGAGCTCTTCTTTGGATCGAGGCCGCTTGCTTTATATCATATGGTAGTATTCCATGCAAGACATAGTCAATGATTAGGAACCGCTAATCATTACCCTTGAAGTGAGTTGACCTAACATACACTTCGTTGGCTTCAAAGATATGCTCTGGGGAGCATAATTGATGGCTAGTCACGGTGATACGCCGAGTAGATTTGGGCACCAATGTAAGTGTGGCTGCAAGGGATGCTAGAGCATCTGCATGAGTGTTCTCAAGGTGAGCTATGCAGTTAATGTAGAAGCCTTTGAAAGATTAAGTAAGCTTTGTTGTCGCTTTATGGTAAGGCATGAGGTCGTTGTGGCGGACCTCGTATTCTCCCTTGATCTGATTCACGATTAGTTTAGAATCGCTGTGAGCTTCAAGGTATTTGACACCCATGTACTGAGCAAGTTGCAAGCCAATTATAAGAGCATTATACTCGGTTATGTTGTTGGAGTATGGCTCATAGGCCCGAGGGAGGATGTGTCCATAGGGATCAATCAGCACTACCCCCACTCTTTCGATGACTGCTCCCTTATGGTTAGGTCGCGGCACACTATCGAAGTAGAGTTGTCATATTTGGTGGTCCGAAATAGCATTTGACTTGAAGACTTCATTCAGGATGTCTTCATAGAGCTTAGAAGACTTGGGAATAGGGTGTTCTGCCAGAAAATCAGCTATTGCTTGACCATTAACTACTCTCAGCGGCATGAATGTCATGTCATAATGTGATAGCAGTATCGTCCATTTTGCTAACCTAGAATTCAGTGACTCATGTTTCGTCATGAGTATCCGTAGAGGATTGACTTTTAAAATGATGTGAATAGGTTGGGTTGGCTGGAGAGGTAATGTCGTATTTTCTGAATCGTGAAGACTAATGCTAAACATTCCTTCTCGACTAGGTTATACTGATGCTCGACATTAATCATAGACCGACTGAGGTAGTAGATGACTTGCTCATGGCCATTGTCATTTTTCTGAGCAAGAAGTGCCCCATGTGAATGATCTATAGCCGTGACATAGGTCAGGAATGGTTTACCCGATATTGGGTAGGCTAAAACCGATGACTTTTGAGATAATCTTTGATCTCATTGAAAGCTTCTTAACAGGTGTCATCCCAAATGAACTAAACATCTTTCTTCACGAGTCTTTGAAATGGTTGACATTTTCCAGACAGGTTGGCGATAAACCTTTGGATGTAGGCTAATCGCCCTTGTAAACCTCTAAGCTCTTTAAGGTACTTCGAAGGTGGCATCTCTTGAATGGCCTTCATTTTTTTGGGATCGACGTGTATTCCTATGGATGTTACATTAAACGTAAGAAATTTGCCTAATGATACCCCTAGGAAGGATTTGGTTGGATTCGTCTTGAGTTGGTGCTTTCACATGGCTTCAAACACCATTCTCAGGTCACCAACGTGGTCTTGTTTATGATAACTTTTGATCGTAAGGTCGTCGATGTAGCACTCCACTGTTTTACGCAAATGTTCATGAAAGATCATGTTCATAGCACATTGGTAGGTAGCTCCAGCATTCTTTAGGTCGAAGGGCGTTACTATATAACAATATACTCCTAAAGTTGTTTTGAAGCCTGTGTGCTTTTGATCATCAAAACACATTTTTATTTGGTTGTATCCAAAGAAACCATCTATAAAAGACATCCTCTCAAACCCGTACATATGATCGACCATGACATCCGTGATAGGGAGAGGGAACTCATCTTTTGGGCAAGTGAGGTTGTAATCATGGAAGTCGATGCAGATTCAGATCTTAACGCTCTTTTTCATCACTACCACAATGTTGGCCAACCAATCAGGATGTTGTTCTTCACGAATAAATTCTCACTTAATGAGCTTGCGAGTTTCCTTCTCGATTTGTTCCATTAACTCAGGATGTAAGTGCCATTACTATTATTGGCCGGCTTAATGCTAGGGTTGATGTTAAGACAATGCATAGCCATGTTAGGGTCTAGGCCCAGCATGTCTTCATAGCTCCAGGCGAAGACATCAATGTACTCTTGGAGGAGAACTATGAGTTCTTCCTTTTCTGTGGATGATAGACTTTCGCTGATAAAGATAGGCTTAGGGTTGGTTTCTTCATCAAAGTTGATTTGGACCACTTTATCTTCGGTGGGCGGTTCTCTGACTTTGAAACGTGACTCTCATTGCTTTTCAAGTTTCTTTGCCCATAAATCATCTTTACGATCTTCAAACACCTCGGATTCATTGAGATCCATAGTTAGGTTGTATGAAACGGTGTTGGTTGTGAACTCACTGCACAAGATTTTGAGGCTGACATCAGAATCCCAAATGGACGTGTCTGAAAAACTACTTAGGAAGTCATTGGATGCTGGTCTTGCTTGTGGCTCGACTTTTGGAGAGATGTAACTGTGTTCTCATTTGGTTCGATTGTAATAATCGAAAACTTCACCTTCTGGTGTAAAAGGGATCAAAGGGACTCGTAGTCCTTTATTAACATTCAACCCTTGTTTTGCAGTGAGACTGTATCCTATTTTTGTCATAATTTGTTGAGATTGTTGGCTATATTGGGAGAATTCTAACGCTGTATTAGCTTCTTCATCGGAGTTTTGTAAATGAGATTATGACTCAATTTTTTCAAAGATGATTGAGTTCAAAATGTTCCCTCTGGGTAGAACCATGAAGATGACATCCTCCAAGCTATCCAGCTATTTGTCAACGTGGTACGACTCATTTATTGACATGTGAATGTTGGTTCTAAGGCTAACCTAGCCATCAGATTTTTGACTCTTGAGTTTTCAAACTCAGAGTCTAAAAAGTAGTCATAAGCAAACTCTTCTTGGTTGATGATCCAATCACCTTGACCTTCAGTAAATTGGTTAATACATAGGTCCTCTAGGGTAATTACAAGTGGATCTATCTCCCAAACTGAATAATCAATGGGATCTAGCTCAACATCTGCTTCATTACTGCTATCATCGTCATATGGGAGGACAATCTTAATTGTCTAACTTTCATCATACAAGAGAGAGTCGGTGAATTAATTCTTCACCCCCTTAAAAGGATGCTTTTCAGCATCGACTCTCTATTGGACTCCCTGTTCATCAATGCATTTGAAACACTAATGAAGTATTGAAGGAACGATCTGGTTAGAGTGGATCCAAGGTCTTCTACGCAGAAGATTATAAGGTGTTCCAACGTTGATGACATAACAAATCACTTTTGTCTTCAAGTTTTTGATCTTACATTTAAGCCGGATCTTTCTAAGAGATCGGTTGTTGTTGGAGTTGAAGCTGAGTATGGTTGCAAGCGTTTTTGAGAGCTTGTGAAGGGGAACTCGAGTTGCCAAGAAGCTCAAGAGTCTTCACAGAATTATGCTCAACGCGGAGCATGGATCGATATGAATCCTTTAGATCCTTTATGACCCTATATACCCGGTGTAGTAAAGGGGTCAGTTGTGATGATGATCCTTGACCAGCTTATCTTTTGGGGTTAAAGTAATGTGTGGGATTTGCTTTTGGCATTGATAGAATTGCTCGGGCCCTTCATATTGAGGAGGTTCGATCATGTGGGCGAGAAATGCCTCACTGTCATTCAAGACTTCTTTCACAGCCTCTCTCGTATCCTTAGACAAACACAGTAGTTCGAATAAGGTAATACAAGCTAGAATATTGGCCAAATTGTGCCATGATATCATATTTAAATGGTGCCTTAGGGTCACTTAGAGGACAATGTAAGGCTTTGTTGAACCGGGTCTCCTTTTTTTGGCTGGTTCGGGTTGTTTGGATGTTCCTAGCAGATTATAATCCCTCAGGTAATCATTGTCGGATCTTGTCCCTGTCATTGCTACTTTTTCTCCCTCTAAGTCAGTGAGAGAAGTGATATGCGAAGACTCTTCTTCGATGATCATGGAGATAGTGTTACAAGTCTTCATCTCTTGCTTGTTCTTAGGCTTCTGAATAGCCCAACCTTCATCTTGGAGAAGGTCAGGATGTATCCATATTATTTCTCCCATCGTCATTGTAAGAGGAATCAAGCCTTGGCTTTACTGGTTTGGGCGGTCATAGTTAACCACCTCCATACTTGCGGTAGGAATGAGGACAATAACATTTTGGACTTTAATTTCTGGCATGGAGCCAAATTAGAGGGTCACCATGTTGGCAGTGACTTTCTTTTGCTCGTGTTTGAGCTTAAGAATTCTTGATTCGACGAATGTCTGGATCTTATCCTTGAGGATGTATCAGTTCTTTATTGGGTGTCCCCAACATTCTATGGTAGACACAGTAGTTGGGGTCATCGATTTTTCTGACTTCTTCAGGGCATCGAGCTTCTGGGAGATTCAAGCGATTCCCTTTATTAAGGACATGGAAGATAACGATCGTATACTCATCTTTGAGCAAGTAATTGCGTTGAAAGTTGTTCCTCGGTTCTCTTTGTTGGTTGTTATTGGGATTCTGGAACCTAACCATGAAAGCTCTTTGGCTTTCTGTTGTGATGTCTACCCTTGTTTGCCTTTGTTGCCTTTGAAGTTGGTATGAGGTTCAAATTTCTTGAAATGCTCTGATGACTTCTCGGCTATCTCAGCTTACTCCATCAAATCTTTCCAGGTGTGAGCAGTGACAACGACCATGTAAGCTTCAATTCTTTCCACTAAGTTGTGCCGACAAGTTTGAAGTAGCATTGGTAAAGGCATTTCTCGACATCACAATGTCAAGTTGCAATATCTTTTAATGTATTCCCAGATTGTCTCATTCCCATTTTGTTTCTTGGAAAGGAGTTTGGCCATGATGACATCAGATTGTTCCTCGTGGTATTGAGAGAGGAACTTTAATTCTAAATTTGCCCAGGATCTAATTGAACCCTCTGGCAAATTTTAGAGCCAATCAAAGGCTACCCCCTAAAGGGTGCTAATGAAAAGACGTGCCTTAATAACATCGTTACCCACTACATTTTTAGTTTCCTGGTGGAAATAGAAAATATACTGGTTTGGGGAACCTTTGCCATCGAACGCGTGAATCGTTAATGGCTTGAACTTCATCGGGGAGGGACCATGTCCCATTCGATGGGATAAGGTGGGTAATTCGAACCTTCTTGAGCTCTGCTCGTTGAAAAAGAAAATTGAGCTACTTCTGAATGTCTTCCAAAGCTTTGGCTTCGTTATTTAGTTTAAAGATAGCGAAGTTTCTGACCTAGCATGTTCAGAGTTCATATCATCTTGATGCTCTTGATTGTCTTTAAGAGGGTTTTTGCCAAATGACCTTTTTCCTTTCAAAGAACTTGCCTGAGGATGAGAGGCTAATAGAAGTTGCTTAACCATCTCTTCCAGTCGTTCGATTCGTTCGTCTGAATCTTTATTCTGAATTGCCATTTGAGTCAGAATATCTTCTCGATCTGCCATGTCTATCGCCCATTGTCATTCTTGACTTGAATTAGGGGTTGGATTCGATGCCATGGCGGAGTTGGCTCTACTGGAAGTGGGTTGATTCATCTAGAATGAAGACTGTGATGTTGGCATTAGGATGGAGGAGTAGTCAAAAGGAATAGCTGCTCTTCTCCTTAGCATGGTGTTGCAATATACTCCATCAACTTCTAGTAGAATGGATCTAATGCCAAGAGTGTTAGCCTTCTTATTTTGATGATGTTTAACAAACAATTTACCACTAATGTTGTTTGTCTAGTATTTGTGTTTTCTTATTTATTATAGACAAACAACGTAGTTGGAGGTTGGATGGATTGCGCCATAATGATCATATCAAATAAAGGATGGCGGATATAGTGGTTGAAGTAATGCAATTCAAGTTCAAGATCCAAGTTCAAGCTTCATCCGTAAGTGTACCAAGTCAAGCTTATTGAAGATCAAGATTGCTTGGGTATATTAGTTTAGATTTATATTATGTGTGTTCAATACTTTAAGCTCAATCATATACACACATACACGTATTTGGTTTTATATATATATAGTCATATATATAAATACAAGTTTTGATTTTCTAGTTTAAATATGAAACAAATACATATTTATATATATACATGTTTGTTTTCATATGGTTAAGTTGTTTTGGTTTAGTTATGTAGATATGAAACAATATATATCTTCATATACACTTTTATTTGTTTCATATTCTATTGTATTTAGAAAATATTGTGTTTATAGATTGAAGACTTGTTCACACTATTTTCATATCTCGTATAATGTCTACAAATCCATTCTAAAGTGTTTCCAAGTTGTTTGAACTCGTTTTTGGAAAATCAAGTTTTTTGTTCATGTACGTGCATGTGTTCGTGCATATTTTTACAAAACAGATACGTTTTCACAATTGGGAAATGAGATTTGAAAAATTTCTTCGTTCACATATTTACTATCATATATACAAACATTTCCCAAAGTTTTACTAATTTTGGAGTTGTTTTGTTATTTTTAATTGAATTTACAAAACCGAGTTTTCAGCAGTTTTTTAGAAACTGTTTATCTGTATTCAAACATTTATTTCTCTCAACTGGGAAGTGATTTTTCAGAACTTCTTTCTCTAACATGTTCATCTACATGTTTAGAACCTTTCTTCAAAATTTAATAATTTTTGTAGTTGATTTACTATTTTTAATTGATTTTACAAAACCAGAGATGCAGAAAAATCAGATCTGCCAGACTGCTACAGTACCCACGGTCGACCGCTACAGTCGACCGCGAAAGTTACTGTAGCATAATGGCTATATTTTCCTGGTTCCGATTTTTTGGGGATTTCCATCGTTTTTTGGGCTTTTCTTTGACTTTGGGCTGTTGTCTTGAGTTCTTATAAATACCCATCATCCTTCAACACTCAAAAATAACAAGAGAATGTTTAAAGAGTTTTAAAAAGAGTTTAAGCTTGTTTTAAGCTTGTTTAAGGGTTTGGTTTATGAAAAAAGTTTTACAAGAGCTTGAGGAGATTATCAATTGTATTTTGGGCATTCAATCCATCTCTCTCTCTTGTCATCTAGAGAAGTTTTCCTAAACTCAACTCTAGCTTTTATTTATAATTATTTGTTGATTATCATTTCTATTAAAGCTAGTTTTATATTGAGTTTAGATTTGATTTTACTCTTACCCACTTGAGCTTATTGTAATTGCATACATAGTATAATAGGGTTGTGAGAGATTGTAACATTGAGTTATGCTTAATTGAGTTCTCATCTATTATAGAGAACAAATTTATATTTGTTATATTGTGAGTGGTGTAAGGTTTTCGGTGAGCTAGAAAACCGAGTGTGTTGTGAAGTTTTCGGTGAACTAGAAAACCGAGTGTGAGGAGTGAACGTTGTTCGGTGAGCGTTAAAAACCGACACTGTGAGGTGTAAACGTTATTCGAGTGAGCGTAGAAAACCCGGTTGTGATAGTGGATTTCTCCCCGGGAGTGGGGAGCGGAGACGTAGGACGGAAGGTCCGAACTCCGTGATCATATCGTGTGTTTGAGTTTGCTTTAGCGCACTTAATCTTATGTTTATATTTCTTATCGCCATTGTCTATAGCTCATTATTTATATCATTCACTATCTAGTTCATATTGTTTACCCTTGTGTTAGTTTATATCCTTGCACATACATTGCCTATATCTCTTTGTTAGGATATATTTTGTTGTTCATATTGCTTATTCTAGCTCATATATCTTGTGGTATTTTATACTTGTTAGGATAACTCGTTAATTAATTTTAATTGGCATTTAAATCGGATTAGATTAGCATAAGACCCTAATCCCCCCCCCCCCCTCCTCTAGGGTCTAACAAGGAGAGTATACTGGATCAGGCAAGCTATTTGTACTTCACCCGTCGTCTCTAGAAGCGACATTTGTCATGTTGACGGTGAACAATTACATTTTGCTTCTTTGAGTGCATCGTTGTTGTCATTTAGTCCAAACTTTTGAAAGCTCAAGAACATGACTAAGATGGTTGAAGACTGTTTCTCTGTATTGGCAACTCTTTTGAACTACATAGATCACTTCTCTGAGGGCAGCACAATGCTGACACTCGTGAGCTTTCTTCAGAGTTATGAATTCTCTCGGGTCAGCATTGGTACCAACTTCACTGGTTTTGGCCTTGGAATGTGAACGTCAATTACGGTGATGTTGGCCAGAAGTTTGTCCAAGGGAATCATGAACGATGATGTTATTCCTTTGAGGAATTTTGGATGAGGAATAACCCCCGCTCTTTGCTTCTATCGGGAAAGCATAGTGAACTTCTCGAGACACTTTAAATCAAACTCCTAAAGGAGTTAAGAACTGAAGCCTGAGATCAGATATGATAATATCTTAATCTTCACTCGAGGTGAGAGTCGAAATCCCTTTGTTCTTGGCGAAGTTCGTTTGGCTTCCAGCAAAGCCCAAACTATCTTCGGTGAACGTGACCTTTTCACACGCGGAGTCGTTTTAGACCCGAGATTCGCACTGCGGTAAATTTTGTGACAACTATGTATAGTTATCATCACAAAGACTTTGTTCTTGGAAATTGATTCCTTGAACTTCACTTGATCAAATTTAATGACCAACATTTCAGCAAAAGATTCAAGGGTCTTAGTATCAGCGTGCGACACAATCTTCTCATCGAAGGAGAAGGATGTTCCTAACAGAATCACCATCTTTTTTTGGGATTCTTTTGTATTGTAATTGACACAGATTACAATCAAAAGAAATTTAATGAAACAAAGTAAATTTTTTTCCTAGGGTTCTTTTCTATGTGTCGGTGGAGCGTCGATCTTGTACTCCGTTGACTCACCGACTAAAACGATGGGTCTTTTTCTGTTGATAAGGATTAGATTGCTTGGAAGCTAGCTCAGTCTTCTCTTAGCAATGCCCCTCATATGCCTCTGCACGTGCGTGTCTCTCTCCGTGCGTGTGTCTATGCGTGTCTCTCTCCTCTCCTTTTATAGGCTAAAAGAAAGAGTTAATGGTCCCCTTAATTGTGGATTAAGTGGCTATTAAAGTAGGAGTTAGTAGCGAGCGGTTATCCCTTGAAAATAGCTCTGAAATGGCTATTTGGGTGAACTTCGCGGACTTAGTGAAGTTCACTAAAGACACCAGCGAAAGCCGCTGCAAACGTGGGTGTGCCTTCTTCAGAGGTGGATGACTTGGTCCATGTGGGCGAAGTTCATTAGTTGGTGAACTTCGCCTAAGAGTTTAAATTTAGCTCAGAATTTGACTCTAGGCTCGACCGACTGATGATGGCTTTTGACTTGATCTGAAGTATGTTGTGGGGGTCGACTTGTGTCTAACTTGGTCTAGTTGAGTCGATATGAGTTGCTTGGTGAGGTTCACTTCAATCATTATGTGACCTTTGTTGCAGCTTGTTGTGGGCTTGACTTTGGACCCATTCGAAGTGTTTAGCCCATGGGCGTTCACTTCTTGGATCCTTAGTAAAAATACATTTTGACCGTCTACACGGAGTTCATCTGCTTGGTTGCCCCTCATCTGAGCAAACTCCTATTGGAGCTGTCTTATTTCAGCTCCTCTATTAAGAAGCATCTCTGATCTAAGTAATAGAGGCTAAAACATGGAGGAGATGAGGATGAAGATGAAGGATTTGGAAGGGGAAATAGTGCTATTTATAGCCTTGTCCAAATAGATTTTTTTTAGAAAATCACATCTTTTAAGATTTGATTGGACCGAACGAAGAGGCTACAGAGAAGCTAAATCTTAGCCTAAAACTCGATCAAATCTATAGCAGATCTCGTAAATCTTTAATCAAGAGATCTCAGCTATAGATCACGGTGCAAATCCAAGGGTGTAATCCTGACAACCATTGCTAGTTAGCGAATGTCAGTAATTCATGAACTTCTTCCATAAGAGTAAGGCGAATCTCAGCGATACCCAGAATCAACTGAACTTCACTGATTTTTCAACTTCGACCAAATAATAAAGTAGGCAAACTTCATTCCAAACATAGAATTGAACGAGTATAAGCACCATTGAGCCTTCAACACAAGCCTATCGC
Organism: Asparagus officinalis; assembly: GCF_001876935.1. Taxonomy (NCBI): domain Eukaryota; kingdom Viridiplantae; phylum Streptophyta; class Magnoliopsida; order Asparagales; family Asparagaceae; genus Asparagus; species Asparagus officinalis. Next base: position 80,703,609 of record NC_033796.1, read on the forward strand.
AAAGGAATCCATGTACAATAGTACATCTCTAGCAACCAAGTAGATTGAAGATAATTTTTAACCCAAACAAGATGACTTAGCTATGTTCAACAGTACACTTCTAGCTATTACCCAAAGTATTTTAATCCCTGCTACAAGTCAAATGTAGGATCTTGAGAACTTTGGGGAGGGTCCTGTAGATGATTATAATATATTTCATCTAGGGCAATGTTCAACTTGGATTCTAGAAATAAATACCCCTAAGCTAAATGCTTCAAATAAGCTTAAACTAAAAAGCCTACAATAAGTTGTTGTGAGGTCCGCCACACAGCTCATCTCGACCTGACCTGACTAATTCAAGAGTGGATCAACTTCCAATTTAGAATTTAGACTGAGTCAAACGGCGTCATTGAGATGGCCAAGTCACGAGTTGAATTATGTGCTAAATTCAAACTCACACATGAAGTTCGCTAACTAATTATCTTCGCCAGCATAGTTCACCAACCAATCAATTAGTGAATCTTGCTCATAGCTACCCACGTGGGCCATGTCATCCATAATTCTGGAGAAGGCTCACCCACGTCCAAGCAAGCCTTGCCCAAATGTTTTCAGCAAGCTTTGTTGAACTAGTGAACTTCACCATTTAATGAGTTTAGAGCTATTTTCAAAGGAATAACCGCTCCCCCACTCTCTCCTATCTTGATGGCCACTTAATCCGTAATTCGAGGTAATTAACTCTCTTGTTTACCTTATAAAAGGAGGAAGAGATTGCTCATTAAAAAGGAACGGAAATTAGATCATCAGACGACACATGTTTGATTTCCTTCTAAGTTTGGTTCTAAGAGAAGATAGAACAATCTTCCAAGTAGCAAAATTAAAGATCAACAGCAAGAGACCCATCGTTTTAGTTGGATTGTCAACAAAGTACAAGATCGACACTCCATCGGCACACAAATCTCAGGAAATATAAAATTTTCTTAGTTTTACTTGTATTTTTTATTGTAATCTGAGCTAATTGCAATGCAAAAAAACCTAATAACATCCAATAAGTGGTATTAGAGAAATGGTGATGGATTCGGAGTAATCTTGTAAAACAGACATCGTGTGCAACCAAAGACCGGCGCTACAAAATCAAGATGAAGAAGAAGAAGAAGAAGAAGAAGAAGAAGAAGAAGAAGAAGAAGAAGAAGAAGAAGAAGAAGAAAAGGGAGGGCCAATGATAGCCAGTGGGAGGGTTATCATCGACTGACAATGAGGCGACTAGCTTAGTAGGCCACAAGCGGCGACTGCAACTGGTCGCAGGAAGAAATTGCTACATGTGTTGTGGCAAGCGGGTTTGTAATGGTGGTGTGCCCTAGGGTTCTTTTTTTGATTCCTAGCTGTTCGCATGAATCCCCACAAGGAGGAGATAGAAGCAGGGGCTGCACACGTGAGTAGAGAAGCACATGTTTGTGGAGAGAGAAAAAAATCACATGATTTCTACACTCGGGTCCCATGAGAGCAACTAGTAATCAGAAGTCTTTGAATTAGATCATGATGGGTCAGGTGTTTCGGGGGTGTTCTTGTGTTTGGTGTTTGGTGTTTGGTGTGATTTGTTCTAAATCAAATCTAACAATTGAGGTAGATGGTGTGTAGAGCGATGAATCGGAGGTGTATTTTGGCAATCTAGGAGTTGATTTCTAGGTTTCGGAGTGCTTTGAAACCGATGGAAAGGTTTGTTTTTTTAGATTATATTTGGATTAGTTAGAAGATGCAGACAGGTCTGATGATAGTGGTGAGGCAGATCTGATGGTAGATTAGGCGAATGAGTATGCAATGGATGAGACTAGCGTAGAGAATCAGACGTGACTCTAGCAATAGAGTTATCAGCATGAAATTATTCAGAGTCATCACAGGAATAGGAGTTGATTGGTGTGTAGCCTTGACAGAACATGAGCACTCATTCTCCTTCAAGTCCAATGCCACCATCTCCATCTCCATGTATATCACTCAGTCATGTCTGCTTGCAAGCTCCACCTAAGCGATGGATGAGATTAAGGCAACTGGCTCAATTAATGGAGTAGAATAGGTTCGTCGATATAGTTCAAAGATGAGTGATACATATTGAATATGAGGACATCAAGAGCGAAGGCTACTATGCAAGTTTAGTTTAAGAGGAGAAGCATGGTTGATTGGCTTATGAAGTAGGTAGCGAAGATCTCTTGGTGCGCATAAGAGAGATGGAGGTGCCATGGCAAGGCAAGTGACATAGAGAGCTCCGAGGCATCCATGTTGAAGTGCGAGTGTTTTGGTTAGGAGTGTGGGCACTACGGTTGAAGTGCAAAAGGAATAGAAGATGATAGCAGGAGAGGCAAAGTTTCAAGATGGTAATGTTATATCTTCAACATGGTTTGGAATCAAATCCAAGATGGAGATTGTTGGAATTATATCTTTGATTCTTTATATAACTTTATAAGAGTTAGATAGGACTAGAGGTCTGCCATGATTAGGAGATTGTGTCTTATTATAATATGGAGTTTGAATCCTATTCTAATTAGAAAGTTAGGCTAGAGATAGGGTTTTGTTTTCTCTATATATAATCTTCTATTATTGGAAGATAATCAAGGAAAAAGGAGAGAGTCGCTATTCTTGTAATCTAGGTCAACAAATGGCATAAACTGAATTCAAGAATATTGTGCAAGATGTGAGGGTTTTGTAGTCTTTGTTTGTGCAAAAGATTACAACATTGACGAGGGTTTTTAAGTCTTTGTTTGTGCAAAATATTACAATATTATAATATTAGGAGAGGATTTTACTGTCTTTGTTCGTCTAAAAGATTGTAAGGAGAGGGCTTTGAAGAGAATATGAGAGTTGATTATGTATGTGAGGTTGAGAGATTGAGAGACAAGAGTTGAGTTGTTCCTCTTGTAGTTCTCTCTTATACATAGTAAATTTCTCATATTGCTACCCCATGGATGTAGGTCAAAGTTGATCAATTGAACCACATTAAATCTCAATGTTCTTCTTGTTGATTGTGGTTTTTTCTATCTTATTGATTGAGCTGCTTTAATGGTAATCTTTACATTATCCCTTTCACTTGTAGTATGAGGAAGGAGTGGACTTTAGAGCTGGGGGCACTGCTAATTGCTCAGGAGACCATAGTAGGTAGGGAGATTAAAATCCCCAACTCAATTTTGGACCCCTACTTCTTCCATCAAAAGGCAAGAACTTTTTGCTTGACATGCAAGGTTACTGATAACGAATAGCTTTGTAAGCAGTGATGCATTACTATGGCTATTTGGGGGCGATAGCCGCAAAATAGCAGGAAAAATCACAAAGTCAAATAGCGGTCTAATTTAAATATATATATAAATTCAAAAAATATAATAGTTAAAGATAATTCTAAAAATTCTGCAAATATATATTTTATGATTTATAGAGATTCTAAGCATGAAATAGACATGTAACTATTACCTAATATTAACAAAAGAATTGTACAAAATAAAAAATTATACCTATTTATAAAAAAGAACATTATTTGCCCTATTGTTTCAACTTTTAAGTCTCTAAAAGAAAAATTCTCAACAATAGAAAAACATTGATTAGCAGCAACATAATTGAATTAACTATTTGGAACTTAATACAAAACTGAAGTCTTCATGTAAAGATAAATGACCACTATTTACCGTTATTTCATGTTTTCGAGTGCTTTGGCGTGCGAAAACTATTCACAAGCACTATTGTTCACTACAATCAATGTAATCATAACGGTAGGCTCCGCTATTGATATTTGTATCGCTATAGCATTGCTATCGGCCGCTATTTACAACAATACTCGCATGAGACAGTTTTGATGGGATGCACACTCTAATTTGGGAAGTGAAACCAGTCGCATGCATGTGTGGACCCATGGGGATAATGTGAGAAAAATCATTACTCCAGCTACTCATAAGGATATTCAGTCGGTTCGGTTCATGCAGGTTGAACCTTTATCAACTTGACTCGAAATTAGTGGCAATAAAATTGCATTAAACTATCAAAAACAGGCCGTTCAATTGGTTTTTTTATCAAGTCGAACTTTGCTCAGCATGGGTGTTAAGGAAAAAGTTTCAGGGAATTTTGTTTAAGATAGTAGTTAAGTGTTAGGAAAAATATTTGAAATTTGAAAAAGTAGTTTTAAAGAGATTTAATTTTCCATAAACATTTTTCTTGTTAACAGGACTAGTTTATCTTATACAAAATATAACATGAAAAAATAGAAATTAAATTGAAATGTGAAAGAAAGATTTTCTTCCTAAAAGGGTTGGTTACTTAAAGAGAACATGAATTATAAAGCTTATATTTATTATTCTTTTTTGGAAAAAGTTTATATTTTTTGGGTAAAAAGGAAAAACATAATAGTATCATTACTCTATGTACTAAAGTTAAAAGTAACTTTGACTATAACTATTGTTCATAGCTACAGTGAAAGTCCCATTAGTATATGCAAGAGCAAAATTGATCTGCGCGTTGTCGTGACATTATTGTGAAAATGTCAAACAAATAATGGTTTAAACATTTGTTTTAAAATTGGCCTCTATATCTAACTACTCAAAACAAACAATATAGCAAGTTGCAATTGTAGCTTACACCATATACCAACCTATTGAAATACATATTGGACCTAATATTAATTCAGATGAGTATTTGTGTTTTACAGGTAATTTTGGAAGTAGATTAGTTTAAAAATAAATAGGGGATAAAGTTTGGATTTATAGGTAGCAAACATTTTTTTGTAAGTGCTCTGCTTAAAAATAAATGGGGATAAAGTATTTGGTTTATAGGCAGAAAACCCATCTCTTGCTTGATAATACATTATAAGTGGGTTTGCTTAAAAATAACAATTTAAATATTTGGTTGGATAATACATTGTATACATACAACAATTAACGATGTTACAATAAAATATAGACTTAGGAATAAAATATAACAGTTTAGACATTTGGTTTAAAAATATGTTGTATCTCGTATTAGTTGTGTACTTCTATCATGAAGCCACAGCCGTATCCATCACTTCCTATACCAGTACCCACACCCAATATTTTTTGGACACTCCTTACACATATGTATACATTTATTTAGACATGATGGGGGCATAAATATATACCTCCAGAGTTGCAAGTGCACAACCAATCAAGTTATAGTATAAAAAGTTATTGATCCTATGAGGAAGGTGTTTGCAGGAGGAAATCAAGATCGGTTCTTATGTTATGTGTGTGACAATTAGGAGTGATGAATGTGATTGTGGAGAGATAGAGAGAGTGAGAGTGATTGTATGTAAATAAAAACAAAACAAGAATAAGAGTGGAGAGATAAAGAATGGATGTGATAAAGTGTAAATGTAAACAAAACTAACAAAATGGAAGAAAGAAATATGAAGGAAATAAAATCAAGAAACACATGAGAGAAAAATCAAGAATAAAGAGGAAAATAAATAAAGTAAAAGATGGAGGATTCAATTAGAGATATGAAGAATCTAGAATTGAATCCACTAGCTAGTTTCATGCAATTTCTAGAGTTCCCACAAGTATTAGTTTCACATCTTAAATAAAAAAAGGCAATTACCTAGGGTTCTAGCCTCAAGGTGAATTAAAAAAATAAACAAAATTTTAAAAACTAATCCCGAGAGGGTTCTAGCCTCAAGATGAATAGTGCAAGAACATAAAATCTAATTTACAAAATAAATTGCAAGAAATAAATGCAAAAATTTAAAGTAAGAAAGTAAAGACATCAAAGTTAATCTACTTTATAAGAATGAAAATAAATCTAAGGCAAGAGGGTTCTAGCCTCTTGGCTATTTAAATAAGAAAAGAAAACAAAACATACATTTATTAATAAAGAGAAAATTTGCATCCCAAGAGGGTTCTAGCCTCAAGGTGGTAGCAAACCTTCATCTTAATCTTCATCTTCATCCTACCTTCATCTTAATAATTTGTAGACACACAAAAAAAAATTATGTATCAGCAAGCCCTATAAATAAAACTTATTGTGAGGATGATAGTACCTCATAAACAATAAAACTAATATGAGGGATATTACCTCATATAAATCTAAACCAATTAAGGCAAGCCCTCCATATTAATTAATTCAGAGGGGCATGCCATTGCTTTGTAGTTGTCAAAGTTGATGAGCTCAACAAGCCTTATTAATATAATTCAATATGAGGGATAATACCTCATATAAACCTAAACCAATGAATGCTGAGCTTTCATATTAATTAATTCAGAGGGGCACACCTTCCCCTCGTAATTGTCAAAGCTGATGAGCTCAACAAGCTTTGTCAATAAAATCAATATGAAGGATAGTACCTCATAAATCTAAAATAATGAAGGTTGATCTTTCATATTAATTAATAAGGGATAATACTTCATAGAAATCTAAACCAATGAAGGTAAGCCTTCCCTGTTAATTAATTCAGAGATGCACGTCTTCCCCTTGTAATTATCAAATTTGATCAATAAAACTTAACTAGTCTGTTGTCCGTGCAAAGCCCTTTTTTTTTTTTTTTTTTTTTTTTTTTAGCCCTTTTTTTTTTTTTTTTTTTTTTTGCTACAGTAATCCCGCCTTTTTAACATCTCCTGCTTTGACTTTTCTGGGAATGCTACAGTATCCCGCTCTGCTACAGTACCTTTTAAATGCTATAGTATATCCATGTGCTACAGTATTTTTTTAATTAATTATCTGCTACAATAATAATACTACAGTAAATTTACTGTAGCATTTACTTTAGCATGAACAGTGACTCTCTGGTTCTCCCTTTTGTATAAAGGAATAGATATGAGGGGTAGTACCTCATACAAATCAAAATCAATGTGAGGTGTAGTACCTCACATAAATGGTAACTAAGTTGAGGATGACAACACCTCGTGTAAATTTGAAAGTCATGTGATCATAAGGCTTAACTATAAAATCTAACTCAAGGATACCCACCTTCATATGAACCTTATTTCAACTTGAAGGGATACGGGCTCTCCATTACACTTATGTTAGAAACATAAAAGATAAGCAGATAGCCATTTAAAAAATAAAAAAGCAAAGAAAATATTCGTTATGATAAACGAACGCAACAATCTTGATAAGGAAGTTTTGATGAGGAAGTTACAATAACCCCCCCACCAATCCATTTTAAACACCTGGCGATAACTTCCCCTTGGTCTTTCCTATAAATTGAGACCTTCGAGGGGGAGGATAAAAAAAAGAAACAACAGAAAAGAGAAAGAAAAGACGGAGAGATTAAAAAGAAAGAGAGACTTAGAATTTAAAACAACAACGACAAGGTCCTCTGTATTTTTTTATTTTTGAAAGGGAGGAGGGCTCCAGACCATTGTCTGGAGATCCAAGATCCCATCTTCTTTCTCTTCAATTTTGTAATACATTAGAAATAATACAATTGATATCTCTCTATATTTGATTCTTGATTTCTATTTAATTCTTTGTTTTCTACTAATCAGGGGTTTCTTTCAACAAGAGTAATTAACAGAAAGAAATAAATTTCTGGAAGCATGCACCTCCTAAATATTTTTTTTTTACAAACAAAGTGATACTAATATGTATCGGAGTAAATATTTAGAGATTGCTCTACTCTTCTTGAGATTGGTGTTACGGCTTGGTCAAGAAGAGATTAGCCTACTCAAATATTATTATCTCTCTGATGGATACTAGCACCACTTTGAATTTTTTTTACAAACTATACACGCCAGGCATTCCGACGCTTACAAAATTAAATAAAGAGAAGAAAAGAAAATATAAAGATGTAAAAATATTTTTTATTAATTGTAACAAAAAGTTATAATTTGGAAGGTCTTCTCAATTAAGAGTAACCCTCCTCTCCAAAATGAGTTTCTATAAAATATTTCACATTCTAACCCCTTATTTTCTATCCTTATTTATAGCCAACAACAATGAATGAAAGCCCTTGGATCAAACTTGCTTTCCAAGTTAATCAATTTCAGCCTTTAAATCGTAACTGCACATTTGGTATCTATACCGATATCGATATCGATACCGGTATTGATACTAGTATCGATACTTATATCAAAAAACTGACTTCACAGATGGCTTCGTCTCATCAAGATAAGAGATTTTTATATATTATATGTTAAATTCCGCCTTCTGGATTGGGAGATATCGTTATTTCTTTACGGCCAACCATCTTGAATATGATTTCTTTTCATATTGAATTTTTATTTTCTCCGACTTCTATAAACTTCTTAGTTTGACCCTGAGCTTCAATAAAATGTTACAAAATGATGAAGTTAGAGCCTTTTGGGTTTTTATTCATTATTTTTTTATTAACCTGCAAATTAAGATAAAAACAATTATTACTAGTATATTTATTCATGTAAAATAGATATCGGGGCATAAAATTGTAATAAAAATGTGATTATCAAGACGTGTAGTTAATTATATAATACATATTTTAATTTAAGCAATCTCTATACATTCCTCCACTTATCTATTTCTCTATAATAATGGGAGGACCCAAGAATCCTTATTCATGCTACAGTTAGTATTTTTAATAAAATATTACTATAGCATATGCAGGATACCGTAGAGTTATCAAAAAAAATTATGTAGTAGTTTAAAATATATTACTGTAGCAGAGGTGAGATATTGTAGTATTTTTAAAATATCACCGTAGCATTAAAAACATATTCATGTAGCAATTAAAAATTGAAATTACTGTAGCGATAAACAAGGGAAGGTCGTGCTTCGCACGGGGCGCACACTAGTACCTATATTTCACATCCACTTTGAAACTTTGTTACTTCCTAACTTATTTAAAAATGTTAATATTTCCAGTCCAAATTCTACTCTTATTAAGGCGCACCCTGGTGGCCAGGGGCGCTAGGAGCCATGAGTTGCTTTTGTTAGAACATTCAAGGACTGGAGAACCCTAAAATGTTGACTGCTTTCCACAGATTGATGCAGACTCATTCCCTAAGTCTAGTCTTTCTTTCAGAGACTAGACTTTTTAGTAGGTGGGCACAGATAATGAGATCTCAGTTGGGTTTCCAGAATTACTTTGTGGTGGATATTAGAGGTAGCAGTGGTGGACTCATGTTACTATGGGGCGAGGAAATGGATGTGACTTGATAATCACATTTTCTTATAATTTTATACCCTTATTATCTATTTTACATGAATATGTATACCACTAATAATTGTTTTTATGTTAAATTTTAGGTTAATTAAGAAATAATAAGTAAAAGCCCAAAAGTTCCTAACATTCTCATTTTGTAACCTTTTATTGAAGCTCAGAATCAAGCCGAGTAGCCTATAGAAGTCGAAGAAAATAAAAAATCCAATATGAAAAGAAATCATATTCAAAATGATTGGTCGTAAAGAAACGATAATATCTCCTAATCCGGAAGGCAGAATTTAACATATAATATATAAAAATCGTCTATCTCGACGAGACGAAGCCATTTGTGAAGTCAGAATTTGATACAATGGGCATCGATAGGGGCATCGATGGGGGCATCGATAGGGGCATCGATGGGGGCATCAATGCTAGCATCAATACTAGCATCGATGCCTGCATCGATGCAGTTTTCCTGTAGCAAGATTAATGGCTGATTTTGAGTGGCTTGGGGCTCAAGTCTAATCCAAGGGCTCTCATTCATTGCTGTAGGCTATAAATAAGGGTAGAGAATGAGGGGTTGAGGGTGTAAAAAATTTATAACTCTATTTGGAGAGGAGAGTTACTCTTAATTGAGAAGACCTTCCAAATTTATAACTTTTGTTACAATTAATAAAAAAATTTATCCTCTTCATATTTTTCTTTCACCTCTTCGTATTTTTATTTTCTTCTCTTTATTTGATGACGAAGATGAAGATGGAGATGAAGATGAAGATCAAGATGGAGGTTTGCTTCCGCCTTGAGGCTAGAACCCTCTTGGGATGTAAATTTTCTCTTTGTTAATATTTTTTTTATCTTTTTGCTTTATTTTCTTGTTAAATAGCCAAGAAGCTAGAACTCTCTTGCCTTAGATTTATTTTCATACTTATAGAGTAGATTTACTTTTATATCTTTATTTTCTCATATTTAATTCTTACAATTTATTTTGTAGTTTAGTTCTTGTAATTTATTTTGTAGATTAGATTTTATTTTCTTGCACTGTTCGCTTGAGGCTAGAACCCTCTCAGGATTAGTTTTTACGTTTGTTTATTTTTCATTTTCTTTGATTCACCTTGAGGCTAGAACCCTATAGGAAATTGCCTTTTCTTTAGATATGGAATTAATTCTTGTAGGAACTCTAGAAATTGTATGAAACTAGCCTAATTTCTTTTATAATTTGTAATCATTCTCTTATACTTAAAATGTTCATGCTTAGGATATTCAACTAAAAAACTAATTGGTAGAAGGAATTCTAGAATTACTATTTAGTTGTTATTCTTTTCATGAGTAATGATTTTACTTAGATGATAATTTGATAGGTTATACTTTCCTTGAGTGGTTTGATAATCTATACTTAATAAATCTAAAGTAGAATGTGATAAAAAGAGAATGGTTCATATTTTATAAGTGAGATTAGCTAGTGGATTCAATTCTAGATTTCTCATATCTTTAATTGAATCATCCATCTCTTACTTTCTTATTTTTTTTCTTTAATTCTTGATTTTTCTCTTATCTGTTTCTTGATTTTAGTTCCTTCTTTTCTTGTTGATTACATTTATTCTTTATCAGATCCACTATTAATCATATTTTTTACACACAATCACTCTCACTCTCTCTATCTCTCCACAATCACATCCATCACTCCTAATTGTCACACACAAAACATAAGAATCGATTTAAATTTTCTCCTACAAACACTTTCCTCATGGGATCGATAACTTTTTATACTATAACTTGATTAGTTGTATACTTGCAACCTTTGGATATCATTTATGCCCCGTCAAGTTTTTAGCCTCGTTGTCGGGGAAGGTGTTTTAGTAGGATTTTAATTATTTTGGTTCTTTAACTTGTGTGTTTTCTTGTGAAGGAACCACTTGGAGCTTGAAGATCAAGAATTGGAGATCGAGGGTTTAAAGATTTGCTCTAGGTAAGTCTTCTATCTAGTATTTTTAATTTCACCCTCTAGTTAGTCTTCACAATTAGAGACAAATAGGACTTAAAAAATTTATTTTCGTCGACCATAATAAAATTCACCCTCCACTTGAATAATTACTAACAAGATAATAATTCAGACAATATTTCCCTTCTCACTTTTGTTTGATTGTTGACCATAATAAAAAAAGATTTTCTTTTTACCATCTTTTTAGTCACTTTCAATTCCTAGGGTGGCATTGCATATAATAGTAGGAATTTACCAAAGTAATTTGAGCATCTTGATTGGCACACACTTGAAAATATTCTTAAGGGCAAAACGCCCTAATCAAGATAAGATGAAAGATTTTATCACCATTTTCTTAGCCCACAAATCATTAATTCCTCACTACATAAATCTAAGCCTCTTAAAATTCATTAGATGTTGGCCCCTAAAGACTCGAGCTCATTAAGGAATAAGGAATCCCTAAGTGAACTGGTTCAAATTTTCTTAGATTAGTTGGTGTCTAAGGTAAGGTTTAGGGGTTGTGTAAAGCGCTCCTCAAGGAACGAGGTACTTAATTGATCTTTGATTTCCCTCTAGTACTATTCTTACCTGGCTAACTGACTGAGTAAAACTTTAATCTTTTCACTTAAGGAGATTTTGGTTAGGAGCTGGTCTAGCTGAGTTAGGGTTAACCCTAAAGTTTAGAGTGATTGAAAAGTGATTCCTTTTTTTTGTTTTACTTTCTCCTTTTTCTCCTTTTCTTCTCATAATCTTTAAAAAAATTAACTTTTATTTTTCTAAAAAAATTATAAAAAGAAATTATTTTGGTGTATGTGAACGTGGATTAGGGACAACACAAATCGTTTAATTCGTTTTGAATAAATTCAAGAAATGGCCTACAATAGTCCACCGGTTCTTCAAGACTTGTGTTACCCCACAAGAAATGCAATCCCTTCATGCTTTAAGCTCCCTGAAGGAAATGAAATAAATTTTGAGCTTCGATCACACTACATAAACATGCTTCCAAAATTTCTTAGAAATGAAACTAAAGACGCATATATTTTTATCTTAGAATTTGAGGAAGTATGTCTTATGATCAAAATTAGAGAATTATCTGAAGATGCAATCAAACTCAGATTCATTCCATTTGCTCTCAAGGACAAGGTAAAAAAAGGGCTGTATAGCTTACCTACAAATTCCATCTCAACTTGGGATGAATTTTTCACTGTGTTTCTTAAGAAAATTTTTCCAATTCATAAAACGGTTAAGCTTAGAAACAACATTCAAAATTTTAAAATTATCACGGGAGAACCTTTCTGGAAGTATTTTGACCGATTCAAGGACCATCTTATCCAATATCCTCACCATGGTCTCGAGAAATGGCGATTATGCCAAATCATCTATGAAGGATTAGATTATTCTTCAAAAACTTCCTTAGAGTCAATGTGTCAAGGGGATTTCATGAAGAAAAATACCGACGAAACTTATAATTTTTTAGAGAGTCTATCTGAGAAAACCATGCAGTGGGAACACTATGATGATATAGTTGCATTAGATCCCCAATCCAAGTACAATTGTCTTTCCTTAGAATTGAACATAGCATCTGAAGCTAAGATGGCTATAATTATGTGCATGTTAGAAGCCCTAGAAATCAAAGAAAGAGCCCCAGCTCAAATGAATCAAGTTTCTACCTCAGGTTGTCACAACTGTCTTTCATCATCCTATGTTTCAGAAGAATACCCTCTCTTGGAAAACAATCAACCACTAGTATAGGTTAACGCTGCATTCTAGCATCCTGCGAATGATCCATTTTCTCCAATCTACAACCCAAGTTGAAGAAATCACCCTAATTTTGCATGGAATCAAGGAAATCTCTCCGGAAATCAAAATTTTATTCCCACTTCAAACCAACAATTTCCTAGGGGAAATACAGTTCCTTTCAGTTCTCAACCGAACTTTCAACAACCCAATCTACTATATCAAAATCAGTCTTCTCATCATCAAGCTGTAACTCACACTCCTCCCAACTCAAACCATGATAAAAGTCTCAACGTCCTGGAAAAGTGTTTGGAAATCATAATTAAGACCTCTACACAAACCACGAATATGTTGACTCAAATATCCAGTACTTTGAACTCCTTCATGCAATCAACCTGACAAATACTCAACTCCAACACTCAAGCTATAGCTAGATTAGAAACCCAACTTAGTTAACTAGCTAGTGCCGTGAGTGAAAGAGAGAAAGGAAAATTTCCGAGTCAACCCGTGGTCAACCCTAAGAATACAAGATCTAGTTCATCCTATGAAGCTCAAGTGAATGTAATTTATTCACTACGGTCAGCGAAACAGGTCGATAATCAAGTGAGAACACCTCTAAGTCAAGCTCTTGATCCGGAACAAATTCTTTCTCCTTCTGATGACTCTATTCAACAATCATCTCTCGCAGATGATCAAGAACCTGAACCTGAACCTGAGCCTACTTTTGATAGGTTTAGACCAGTTACTCCCTTCCCAAATAGACTCAGGCCTAGGAAACACTCCCCTCGGGAGAAGAAGATCCTAAAAACTTTCAAACAGGTTAAGGTCACATTCCTCTCTTAGATGTAATTGAACAAATCCCATCTTATGCTAAATTTTTTAAAGAACTGTGCACTAAGAAGAGAAGAATAAATGTTCCAAAGAAAGTCTTTTGGCTGCTAATATCAGTGATATGCTCTCTAAGCCAATACCTTTGAAATGTAAAGATCCAAGTTCTCCTATTATTTTATGTATCATTGGTAATACTCATATTAATAAGGCGCTTTTAGACTTGGGGGTCAGTGTCAATTTGCTTCCTTATTCAGTCTACCAGCAACTAGGTGTAGGTGAACTGAAACCAACCCGATGCACCTTACAGTTACCTGATAGATCTGTCAAGGTCCCCATGGGTGAGATAGATGATGTTCTGATTAAGGTTGAGGATTTTATTTTTTCCAGTGGATTTTATAGTCTTGGAAACACAACATGTTTTCAATCCTAAAGGACATATACTTGTCATCTTAGGATAATCATTCTTAGCCACTTCTAATGCTCTTATCAACTGTAGAACTGGTCAAATGAAACTGTCCTTTGGGAATGTAACTGGTGATCTTAACATTTTCAATCCAGGGAACCAACTGAATAATCAACATCTAGAAATTGTATGAAACTAGCCTAATTTCCTTTATAATTTGTAATGATTCTCTTATGCTTAAAATGTTAATGCTTAGGATATTCAACTAAAGAACTAATTGGTAGAAGGAATTCTAGAATTACTATTTAGTTGTTATTCTTTTCATGAGTAATAATTTTACTTAGATGATAATTTGATATGTTATACTTTCCTTGAGTGGTTTGATAATCTATACTTAATAAATCTAAAGTAGAATGTGATAAAAAGAAAATGGTTCATATTTTATAAGTGAGATTAGCTAGTGGATTCAATTCAAGATTCTTCATATCTTTAATTGAATCATCCATCTCTTACTTTCTTAATTTTTTCTTTAATTTTTGATTTTTCTCTTATTTGTTTATTGATTTTATTTCCTTCTTTTCTTGTTGATTACATTTATTCTTTATTATATCCACTCTTAATCACATTTTTTACACACAATCACTCTCACTCTCTCTATCTCTCCACAATCACATCCATCACTCCTAATTGTCACACACAAAACATAAGAATCGATTTAAATTTTCTCCTATAAACACCTTCATCGTGGGATTGATAACTTTTTATACTATAACTTGATTGGTTGTATACTTGCAACCTTTGGACATCATTTATGCCCCGTCATGACTATTCATTCTTTTTCTCCGGAGCGCATTGATGCATCAGTTGTTGACTCAGAGGGAATGAACTGGCGATTCACCGGGTTTTATGGCCATCCTCAGAAACACTTACGATACCAGTCCTAAAATTTTTTGAGATGGTTGAGGGGTCTTTCCTTTGAGCCATGGTTATATGGAGGTGACTTTACATCACGAGCCCAAGGGAGAAGTTGGGTGGTAGACAGGCGCATGTTTCGAGAATGTTAGATTTCCAGAATGTTCTGCTGCATTGTGAGCTACTTGATTTGGGGTATTACGGGCACACCTTCACTTGGAATAATCGTTAGACCGGTACATCTCATATTAGACAGGATGATAGTTGACTCTGGCTGACGTGACATACTTCCTATTACTGAGGTACACCACTTGGATTTCTCTGTTTCTGACCATCGTCCTATTATGTTATATTTTGCTGCTCATCACCCCCTTCTAGTTAGGCATGGTCGTCCCTTCTGCTTTGAAGCCTTCTGGCTCAAAGATGATGATTTGAGTGATGTTATTAGCAGGGTTTAGCCTAGGATCTCCACACAACAGGGTCTATGTGAATCAGTTTGTTAGAAGCTAGGGTCTTGTGCTACAAATCTCAGTAGTTGAAGTAAAGAGTGTTTTGGTAGATGGAGGCACATATTATCATTTATTCAGCGAAAGCTCTAGTCTCTCTACTATTCTCATGATGTGAGGGATAGTATGGCTGAGATCTGAAGACTTGAGAAGGAGAGGGAGGTTCTTGAGTATAAGGAAGAGAGATTCTGGCGACAACGAGTTAGGGTTGATTGGCTCCGAGACGGGGACCGTAACACCAAATTATTCCATATTAAACATTCCACTAGGAGGAGAAAGAACTTCATTAGCCGTCTACGTCATCCTAGTGGCACTTGGTTGAGGTGGAGGATCAGGTGGGAATTTGCAATGCTTATTGAGGAGTATTTCTCATAACTATTTTCTTCTTCCACTCCTTCAAAGGAGGTTTTGGTTGAGGTGGGTGGTGTTATCTCTTTTAAGCTTTCAATGGATGACCTCCGGATCATTTCTGAGCCTTTTACAGGTGATGAAGTAAGGGGTGCTCTTCGATCTATGGGCCCTTCTAAGGCACCCGACCCAGATGGATTCCATGCATCCTTTTTTCAGTCTTAGTGGTATGTTATTGGCCCAGATATTTCGGTTGCATGTTTGAAGATTCTAAATAGGGGCTCGTCTTTCAGGTCTTGGAATAAAACCAATGTGGTTCTCATCCCCAAAAAAAATTCACCTGAGATTGTGGTAGATTTTAGACTCATTGGTCTATGTAATGTGGTCTACAATATTGTCACGAAAACCATTGCTAATAGGCTGAAGCGAATTCTTGGCGGATTGATCGGATGCTTTTTCAGAGTGCCTTTGTCTCAGGGAGATTAATTCAAGACAATGTCATTGTTGCTTTTGAACTTCTCCACACATTGCAAAAAAGGGGACGGGGTCAGTCTGACCATATGACACTAAAATTAGATATGAGTAAGGCATATGATAGAGTAGAATGAGGATTTATTGACAAGGCCCTTCAGGTCATGGGATTTCCAGATCATTGGAGGAATCTCATCTTGGACTGTATCTCTACTTCCTCACTCTCTTTCTGCCTCAATGGGCAGATTGTGGGTCAGGTCACTCCTACTCGTAGTCTGCGACAAGGATGCCCACTATCTCTATATTTATTTCTTCTCTGCACGGAAGCTCTCTCGGCACTGATCATTAGACAGGAGGAGAATAGGTGCATCAGAGGGTTATCTTGTTCCCGGTCGGGGCCAAGGATTTCTCCCTTATTTTTTGCAGATGACTCTTTAGTTTTTATTCAGGCTTCCCAGGCCACTGCATAGATTTTCCAGAGTACTCTGCTATTATATGAGGCTGCAACCGGTCAGAAAGTTAACTTTCAGAAGTCTGTCATCATCTTTAGCCCCTGTGTAGATGAGGATACTAGGGCCTCTATTTTCTCTATCTTGGGGCTTGATAGGGCCCGGTCACATGATCGGTACTTAGGCCTCCCTTCGATGGTTGGAAGACGTCGTCGTCAGACTTTTGCTTCAATCAGAGACTTAGTTTGGAAAAGAGTCCAAGCTTGGAGGAGGGCTCTTTTCTCAGCTGGGGGGCAAGAGGTTATGGTGAAAGCTGTTTTGCAGGCGATCCCATGCTATGTGATGAGTATCTTTCGTATTCTAATTTTTTTATGCAGGGAGATTAAGTCTATCATTATGAGATTCTGGTGGGGATCAACTTTTGATGAGAGAAAGATTCACAGGGTTAGGTGGTAGAATGTGTGTCGTGCAAAGTCAGAGGTTGGTCTAGGCTTTAGAGATCTACAGATATTTAATCAGGCATTGGTGGCTAAGCAAGCATGAAGAATTATTCAGGACCCTTCTTCTCTGGCTAGTAGGACTTTGAAGGGGAAGTATTTTAGGGACTCAGACTTCCTTTCAGCTGGTGTCGACCCTGGCTGCTCTTATTTATTACGGAGCATTATCTGGGGAGAGAGCTCCTGGCTCAAGATCTGAGATAGAGGATAGATGATGGCTAGAGTGTCTCTATCAGTGTTGACCCATGGATCCCAATGCCCTTTTCTTTCAGGTCAATCACTTCTCCGATCGATCCTTCTAGAAGGGTGACTGAGCTGATCTCTGCTTTGAGTACTTGGAATCATGAGCTGATTGCTACCTCTTTTTAGTAGGTAGTTTGGGAGGACATTCCATTTATCTCACTATCGCCTTCTCCTGTCCCTGACAGACTCATTTGGCATTATGAGGAGAAGGGGTGCTACACAGTCAAGAGTAGATACCGACTTCTTCGCCACACTAGCCTGATACTGCTTCCACCTCGGATTCTAGGGTAACGAAG
This sequence comes from Asparagus officinalis, assembly GCF_001876935.1. Classification (NCBI taxonomy): domain Eukaryota; kingdom Viridiplantae; phylum Streptophyta; class Magnoliopsida; order Asparagales; family Asparagaceae; genus Asparagus; species Asparagus officinalis. The sequence continues at coordinate 80,721,359 of NC_033796.1, forward strand.
TGGTGGTCCTTGATCTGGCATGCAGAGATCCCATCGAAGATTAGAGTGTTCCTTTGGCGTCTGTTCTATGATGCTCTCCCCACCTCAGCTGGTTTATCTCGCATGGGGATCTCTGTGCCCCCTAGTTGCCACCTTTGCTCTGCTGCCTTTGAGACTGCCCCTCATATCTTCACCGTCTGCTCCTTTGCTGGTTTAGTGTGGGAGTCCTTAGATCTTTGGGAAGTGATTAATGGTTTTCAAGGCACGTCTTGTGATGATTTCCTTTTCCATCTCACTTTTGTTAGCCCTGTGGACTCTCTGGTTTTGGCTTTCACAACCATGTGATTTATATCTCTCATGGTGGTGGTGTTAGAGAGGCCTCGGTCTTTGTGACTCGGATTCTCTGTTTTATGGAGGAAGGGGATAGAGTTAGAAGTCTCTCCCGTGACATTGTCTCACCCTTTTCAAATGACCTTCTATTTGGTATCTCCATGCTCCTGGTTTGCTGAAGCTCAACACAGATGCTGCTGTTCCTTTGGAATGAGATATTATTGGTTTGGGAGGTGTTATTCGGGATCACCATAGACATGTGATTGATTGCTACTCTATGAGGATCATGGGTCCTATGTCTGTGGATCATGCTGAGCTGTTGGCTATCCTGGAAGGCATTCACTTTGTTTGGCGTATGAACTAGAGGATTTCAATGGTGGAAATGGACTCTCTAAATGTTGTCTCCTTGGTGGACTCTCATTCTCCTTTTGTTTCATTGGCTCCTATTACAGATGAAGTCCGCGCTGGTCTAACTATTACTGGCTGCTCCAAAGTTTCTTATGTAAAGCGCACTGGTAATGGTGTTGCTTATTCCCTAGCTAAGTCGGTTGACTGTTTTGTCCTATTGTTTTTGATCTGTTTCTGTCCCTTTGTTTTTGAGACAGAGTGTTGTTGAGGATTTGACTGGTTAGGTTATCCTACCTGTCTTTTAAAAAAAATCAATATTTCATATCAATATCATAAATTATAAAATATTTTAGAGTTTACAATCTCATGCAGGGGATTATTGAGTGGGAACGGGTATCAAACCCGATAACGAACTACTAATTGGAGATCACCAGAGACTAGAGAGTGAATTTGTGATGAATGAGACAGTTTTCAGCTAGATAATAGAAAATTCGTTGAAGCTTGTTACTCGATTGTCCAAAAAATAATATTAATAACGAAGGAAAAAGGAAAAAGGAGGAGAGAAAGACAAAAGATGGCACTGACAAAATCATGTCACAACGAGGAAAAAATGAGACTTTTTTCACGTGGGTCTCTCGCTTCACCCTTACCCAAATCGAATGGGACCCTCTTTTCTCCCCCAAAATTTCCACTCTCCTTCAGCTTCTTCACTCTCTGCTATGTGAGTACGCCTAATGGTTTTCCCACTTGATCTCAAAGTTGCAAGCTTTTTTCACTGGATGTCCTCTAATGGGTCTCTCTCATTTCGCTGTTCTGCAGGTTGGGGAAATGATTTGAGGTTGGATTTTTTGGTGGGTTTCTCTTGAATTATTGTTCGAGTTTTTTTTTCTTTTTCGTGAGAAATGGGTTTCATTTCAAGAAAGATTTTACCCGCTTGTGGCAATATGTGTGTTTGTTGCCCTGCGCTGAGGCCGAGTTCTCGGAGACCCGTTAAAAGATACAAGAAGCTCTTGGCTGAGATTTTCCCCCGAACCCTTGTAAGTATTTTCAAGCCATTTCTTTTTTTCCTCATTTTACCACTTGTTAGTGGTTTCATCCTTGTATTGGTTGGTTGCTTTCTCTTTGCGCTGTTTGCAACGCATTTATTACTGACATTGAACTGATTTTTGAGCCAAAATCCTTGCTTGAATGTTAAATTTCCAACTTATTATCTTTTCATGCCAGGAATTTCAATAATTTAATTGGTTTGTTCTTACATGTAGTGTAACCCCTTTTATTATGTAGTGTGTTAGTTACCATTTAATCTTGTGACTTCATATTTGTTGTGACTGGAAAGGGCCAGCTCTTGATATAGCTTCTTTTGGTTGCTCGAGGGACATTGTGAAAAGCGGTGAATATTTGCAGGTCTTCGTACTTTTCTCGCTGCAAACTGTGCCTCGTATTGCTTGTTTGCCTTGGAGTAGGATATGAGGTGGCTTTAGTTAGTGGTAAGGGGATCTTAGAAGGGGAAGGAGATGCGGGGTTTAAATGATATCACAAATGTGTTTTGTTTGTCTCGAATGTGGGATCGTGGAGAGAGGAGGATGGTTTTGGTTGAACTGTTTTCGATACAAGGAAACGATAGAGGGCAAAGAAGCTTACTGACGCCTTTGGCAAGCTGATTAGTCGACAAATTTATATGTATATCTATTTGCAAATATATCCATATGTACAAGTATATGTTTGAGACGTTACATTATCTTTTCAAAATTGTATTTGTTGCATCTCTTTTATTCCTCATGCATTTAGAACTGAAAAACTGCTAGACTTTCCTCTTTCATTGATCTTATTTTTACCTACTTGACAAGATTTTCTAGAAACACAAGAAACATTAATTATGCAGTTGGAAAACTGCCATATGTCGTATGATTATGGGTTTACACAAAAAGAGATGGATTGTTGTTCAAAATTTACATTATAATAAGAAAGTAACTACCAACACGAAAAGAACAACCACAAGATTAATGCGGCAGCACTATTGTTGAGTTATGCATGACTACATGAGCTCACAACAGAATACAAATTACTTCATCTGTTTTCATTTTGCTTGAACACACTCATATTCTTTATGCAGGATGGTTCTCCAAATGAAAGAAAAATCAACAAGCTTTGTGAATATGCTGCAAAAAATCCACATCGGATCCCAAAGGTAGTGGAAAAGATTTATTTTTACATGTGGAACTTTCTTTTCAAAATAATAAAACTTGCTACTACTTCTGTTTCTTGAAGTATTGCAAAGTTGTGCTGATAAAACTTAAATTGCTTTGGTTTCTTGATTTAGATTGCAAAGTTTCTAGAACAAAGGAGTTTCAAAGAACTGCGCATGGAGAATGTCAACTTCATCAAAATTATTACTGCAATATACAGTAAATTGTTATGTATTTGTAAGGAGCAGATGTAAGTTTCGAATTTTTGCTGTTTTGTTAAGTATATGGCTATGATAGATATGTTTTCTTTTAGATTCTTAATCATGTTCTTAAGGGTTGGGATCTTTTGGTTTAGTAGAAACTCAACAACTTTACTTCTTCTGTTTTGTTTCTAAATCAGGTAAAGTGTTTAAATTAAGTCAATGTTTGGTATATGTTATGATGCTTCTTAAAGCCTATTAAATTTCACTTGCCCCTACACCATTGACATTTATATGTTTAACTGAGGAACTATGTTAGATATTGTGCAGGGCTTGCTGATATGGTTGTATGCATATATCCCCACAGCAGTCATTCTCTCTGGCATAATAAATATGAAATGTGTGAATAAGTTCACAGGAAGTTAAAAAGTAAATCGTTGTAATGATATGTTACAGTTGTCCATTTAAAGTCTGTTTGCATGTGACAAGTCCTTAAAGTCTCATATTACCCATTGTGTGAATAAGTTCTGTTCTTATTTATCATTTATTGTGTTATTTTGGATAGGGCATATTTTGCTATAAGCCTCTTGGACGTGATTGTTGAACTTTTGAATCACCAGAAGCATGAAGCTGTTCAAATACTTGGGTGCCAGATTTTGACAAGGTTTATCTATAGCCAGGTGAGGACAGGGTACATGAATTTTGCTGATTCAATTTAGTACATCTTTGCACATCTGCATTTATCTGGAATTTACATTTCCTTGTTTTCTTCAAGTGTATCTAGATCCTAGAGGGGAAACGTGTTTGAAGTGTTTTGCAATCTTTACTCCAGATTTTGATTGTTTCTTCTCTAATTCTCTGCGATATGGAAACAGGCAGACATTACATATTCACGCAACATTGAATGTTTGGTTCGAAAAGTATGCACACTAGCTTGTGAAAATGGAGTGGATCATAAAAGATTACTGCGGGCTGCAAGCTTGCAATGCTTATCAGCAATGGTAGTCCATCTTTGTCGACAATCTTTTAGTATATATTGCCTGTAATGTATAAACACCTAAAAATTTAATTCTCCCCCCTTTCCTGCAGGTTTGGTTTATGACAGAATATTCACACATTTTTACTGACTTTGATGAGGTACACATCTATCATGACCATCTAATTCTTTGTCAATCGAAGTGGGGTTTGCTATTATTATGCAGCTCAAACGTAAAATTGAGAATTCTTCATAAATGAAGTGCCCAAGGTGGCAGGTTGTAACCCTGGTTTTAACCATCTATGTGGATACCAGATGAAGGCAACAATGAGAACATGAGGGACCTGTTAGAAATCCTTGATGGCTAGATGTTAGTTTGATAAACAAGAATGTGTCTTTTTGGTCATTATTTCTACATGTGTAATTGATGAATCAGCCTCCAAATTCCTTATATTCAAGTTACCATGACTAGTGTCTGCACAAAGAGGGATAAGATTTCTTTATGCGATCACCATCTCTCTTGAGTCTCAAAAATTCCAAATCACATTTCATAGGTTCCTCCTTTATATGCAGATTATTTGTTTTTATTTTTATTTTTTTTGGGTTTCTCGTGGCGGAACAGAACAACAGGGAAGGTGTGTGTGTGTGTGTGTGTGTGGGGGGGGGGGATGTGTTTGGAGGATTACTGGACTCATGATGATTATCTTCTCCTAGCAAACTAAACACACTGCTTAAGGATAAGTTAATCTCTTTACGTTTAAACATTTGTTCAAACATATATAAATTTAGATAAAGCTAAAGAGAAAACACACTAATTCAGATAGACTAAGTGATGTAAGACATCTAGAAAATCAGATTAGTTAGGCTTCTTTTAGGATATGATTTTGAGATATTTGATTAGGATTGAATCTGTTGTTTAGTTAGGTTTGTTATTTTGTTGATTTTGTTACTTTATTAGATTTGAGGTTATCATAGGATTTTATTTTATTCTTATAAAATGGATTGCAACGTTTCCTTTTAGGGCCCGTTTGGATAATGGAAGTATTAGAAGTAAGAAATAGGTTATAGAAGTAACTTTCAAAGCTATGAAGTAGGAAGTAGTGGAAATAACATTTTTTTTGTTTGTTTCATATATTTTTAGAAGTAATGGAAGTAGAACTTCTTCCTCTTCATTTATTTTTTTTGTTTGAATAACATTTGGAAATATTATTAGGAAGTAATTTTATCAATGAAAAGTTGTTAGAAGTAACTAATAAAGGAAATATTAATAAAAAAATTATTTATGTCATAATTAATATGCATTTCAACTACTTCCGAGCTACTTCTGAGTATTGAGGATTGGAAAAATATTTTGAAAGTAAGGATGACACGTAGGCGCCACGTAAGCATTTAGGGAAGTATTGGAAGTAAGTTTTTCAGAGAACCAAACATACTTTTTTGCTCGGAAGTAGCAGAAGTAGCCTCTACTTCTTTTACTTCAGCTACTTCACAATTACTTCCGTGCAAACAAACAGGCCCTTAGAGGATGGAGATTTGATGTGAATAACAGTTGAAATTCAAATTATAGAAATGAGAATGAATCCTTCTAGGCATGAAGCCGTTGTTTCTAGTAGGCATGTGATGTGCTCAGTGATGCCAACAGGTGTGAACTGAATCTAGTTAGTGTTGTTTGTGAAGATGGCCTAACCCCTAGTTAATCTGTTCTTTTTTGTTCCTTTTTTGCGCTTTATATTCAAATCTACAATTAGAGCCGATCACCTCCGTTCCACATCATTAAAAAATACAAAGACAAAAAAGGATCTACTTCACGAGTTGTCACCTGATGCAATGCCCGAGCCCAAGCAAGATTCAAATGCCTTTATGATGACACAATAGAAGCCTGCGATCTCTTCTTAGTATTTTCGACAAGGTCATTAGATTTAAAGAGGGGGAGATTTGATGTAGGACATCTAGAAGGTTAGATTAGTTAGGATTTTTTTAGGATATGTTTTTGAGATATTTGACTGGGCTTGGATTTGTTATTTATTTAAAATTGTTGTTTTGTTGATTTTGCTACGCTGTTAGATTTGATGTTATCTTAATATTGTATTTTAGTCCTATAAAAAGGATGTGAAGCCAATAGGTGTGAATACAACATGTGTAAACTAAATCCTATTAGGTACTACGTGTGAAACCAGTGAAACCCCAAATATATCTATATCTTTTCTTTTTATTCTCGTTTTCCTTTAGTTTTCAGATTCAGATCTACAACTAGAGCTGATCGCCTCCGTTAAATATCACTAAATTTCTCAATATGTCTAAGTCTCATACTTTTAGTAGGATAAAGTCTCAATAAAAATTAAGCATGTATTTAATAACAACTTAAAGTAAACAATAACCGTTTATCGAGTTTTGCTCTTGTCCATGTTGTCAAGGCTGAAAATGAATGTTTTAAGAAAGATATTGGCTGTATGAGTTTGTTGCTTCTTTTGAAATGACTAGAATTGTTGCACGTGCATATGCACATAACAACAGCAACAACAACAACCACCAAGCCTTTATTCCAAATGTTTGGGGTCGACTACATAAATCCTATTTTTCCATTCCATTCTGTTACGGGTCATCTCCTCCGTTAAGTTAGCCTTAATCATATCCTTCTTAATTGCTTTTAACCAAGTCATTCTAGCTTGACCTCTAGATCTCCTAGCCCCATTAGCTCTAATATTATTGCTTTTCATATGCACATGCAAGAGACAAATTAATTTTAACATATCAATTTATTTATGTCGAAAATACATAATATATCTAATTATAATTTGAGATCTTAAAACTTGAGAAGCTATCACTTTAATCTTTAGGGAAAAATAAGGTTTTGTTCATCTATTATATCATTTGTTTAAGTTTTATTTCTTTTGTTGTGAAATAAAAGGCATGTGCATAATCCCTAATGCACAAAACTTATAATTTTTAAAAAACTTGTATTTTTGTTACTTGGTGATTCTTTTACTTCTTTTGCTATACATGTCAATTCTTAATGAAAGAGAAGTATAATTTATATTTGTATTCTTTTAAGAACCTAAAATATAATGGATAGATAGTTGTATGGGCCCTATCCTATGTGCATGACATTGTTTGGTATGGAATGTTCCAGAAAATAGAAAGAGAAAGAGAGAAAGGAAGAGAAAAATGTTCGTATGATATGGAATATTCTAGAAATCAAAAAAGAAAGAGAACAAAAAGGAGAGAGAAGTACTATTGTTAAACTAATTTTTGGCCCTCCAAAATATATTAGAAATGAGAACATGCCCTCCAATAATACACTTTTTGATTACCCCTACAAAGTTCTTTATATAAATCTTGATTTAAGTGTAATTATGTTTTTGAGTTGTTGTATACGTTTCAGATAATTCATGCCACTTTGCAAAATTATGGAACTGATGAACATATTGAAGATGGTGGCCAAAGACATGAAACACACCATAATTGGGTTGATGAAGTAGTTAGAAGTGAAGTAAGAACTATTGGAAATATCGGTATTGATGTTAGTCCAAGTGCTACTACCATTATACCACGGCCAGATCTCAAGGATGCATCCAAATTAACAAGGTAATTAATCAAAATTTCTCGAATATATCAAGATTTGCGTGTTTCTTAAAGAGGCCATGTATTTCCTTAGTTTAGGAATGCTAACAAGTTGCAAATTCTGTAGTTTCCTTTAATCATAGTTTCTTGCAAACCAATGTAAGGGGAAATCATCTTGACCTCAAACAGACTTTCTCCTGCTAAGGGACTGCATTGAATGAGAAAAACAATTGCATTTACGCTATATGTATTGCATATCTGCTAGGGCTTATTCTACGATGTCATATATTTGAAGCACTCATTCACACAAAAGTAATGTGTTGTCGGATGCTTAGATTGTTCATTGAGGTCCTATGGTTCTATTTCTATTAATCTTTTTGACCTTCTCTCTGTTTACTTTTCTCAGTTCTTGCCTTTGCCTGATTCTTTCCCTTTGCACGTGCATCATATATTCCATGTTCTAGCTTATAATTGTTGTGATAACTGTCAACTAGAAAGAAAATTGAAAATTAATAGCTTAGGTGTGCACAATATTTAATTACTGAGGTATTGATCTTGTGACATCCGAAGAGAGGATTAATAGCTTAGGTGTGCACAGTGTTTAATTACTGAGGTATTGATCTTCTGACATCCAAAGAGAGGATGTTATACAATAGATGCTCTTAATTTCTCTAAGATAAATGTAGAAATTGTGGAACATGATTTTAATGCCTGTTCTTGTTCTTGGTAAGTAGATAACATTTGTCATACATTGTGCTGCAGAGAGGAAAGTGAAACACCAGAAGTGTGGTCACATATTTGTGTCCAGAAATTGGCTGAACTTGCAAAGGAAAGCACCACTATGCGCCGTGTATTGGATCCAATGTTTATCTATTTTGACAATGGTGGGCACTGGGCTGCTCGACATGGGCTTGCTTTTCATGTTTTATCTGAAATGTCCTATTTGGGAAAAAGCTCTGGTAATTTCACTCACATATTTTTTATTTTTTTCTACTGCGTTGGAATAACTTGAAACAATCTGACAGGTGATCATGTTGAGCAATGCTTATGATAACACATCCTTGCGGACTTATATTGTGTTCTTTACCTTGTCAGTAATTGTTGGCTTTTCTATGAAGGAAATTATTTGCTTGCCTCTTCATTTTGCCCACTATACGATTATTACTTCTTGTTTTTTTTAATCTTTTCACTGCTTCTGTAGAAGGTTAAATAGTTCATCACTAATCATTATCTCAATAAAATGTTAGTCCAACTTGAAACCTTTGGCTTTCAGACTCAGCAAATCCTCTTAGCTGTTTTAATTTACATGATTTGATATTAATTTGTTTGTTGCCTCAAGTTAGAGTGCTTCTTGCCTGTGTGGGGACATTTTTGTTGCATGCTTACCTTTTTGTGCACTCTATTGAATAGTCAAAAGAGTCAAAACACTTTGGGTGCCTCGCACAAGGATTAGCCTTGCACTTTCTATTATTAGTTGATCTATATGTCTGACTTTGGTTGTGGATTGTGTCACTGTCAGTTTTTAGTTTAACGTTTGTTAACGAAGTGCACGATTGTCAAACTTTTCATGTATATGACCTTACCATTACTCACTGCATAGTACTATATAGCTGATATTCCTTGTCAAGTACTGATATTAGTCTTGGCCAAGGTTGCTGATAGCGAATTGCGTCGCGTCACGACAAGGTACCGCTAAGGCTATTTGCGCCTATAGTGGTAAAATAGCGGCAAATAGCGCATAGTCAAATAACGGTCAAATATAAATATATTTATATGATCTAAAAAAATAAGAAAAATTACAAAAAAATCTAAAAATTCTACAAGGCATATTTGATAATTTATAAAGATTCTAAGCATAAAATAGATGTGTAACAATTGCATAATATTAACAAATTACTATAAAGAATAAAAAACGTACATGTTTATCAAAAAGACCATTATTTGTCTTATTCCTTCAACTTTCAAGTCTCTAATATAAATTTCCTCAACAATTAAAAAGCATTGATTAATATCATCATTATTATACTAACTACTAGAAACTTGGCATAAAAAATAAAATCTTCAAGTATAGATAAATAAGCAAAGCAAGATAATGTCATGATAGATAATAATAATCAATAGATACTAAACAAGCAATAGAGATCAAACGGAATGGAGATTTGCTGAGGTGGTCGAGGTGGAGATTTGCTAAGATTTGTTGCTGGAGGGCTGCCGCTGGAGGGCTGCAGTTGCTGGAGGGTTGCTGCTGTTAGAGGGTTGCTGCTGTTAGAGGGCTGCTACTGCTGCTGGAGCTTTGAAGACTCGAGAGGACATGCTGGAGGGCTGCTAGCCTGCTACTGTTGCTGGAGGATTGTTGTCAGCTGTTGTTGAAACTGCTGCTGCTAGGAGGAGCCCGCTGAAGGAGGAGATCGTCGGAGGAGGAGCTCTAAGAGATGGATTTCAACAGTAGGGTTTTTTAAGAGGAGAGATGAGGCGCTGACGGAAAGACTCAAGATCGAGAGAAAGAGATTGGAATAGAGTTTAAATTGCATTCGGGTCGGGTTTGGGTTGGTTTCAGATCCCTCAACTTAGACCCGTTATTTTAAAATAGCGCTTAAAAACACTTTTTTGCCGCTAATAGCGCTTTTTAACCGCTATTACGCGCTTTTCGCTGCGATTACGAGCGAAAAGCTGAAATGCACACAAGAGTCGACCACTTAGCATGAAAGCCTAGCAGTATGTGGCCGTGACTGCTATCGAAACCGCTATCGCCGCTATCGGGCGCTATTTACAACACTGGTCTTGGCTTATATAAAGCTAGGATAAGTTCCCTCGTGATTAATTGCATCATGTTAGTCGCTATGTCGAATTTTTTTCAGAACTCCAATATAGTGCAGCCTCTTTGCAAAGCGGAGGTAACGCTACATTACATCTAACTCTCCTTGGAGTCCACAATGGTGGGAGGCTCGTGCCTTGGGCCACCCCTTTAATATAGTGCAGCCCTAGAAAAAGGTAGATAAATTATTTGAAGGGATTGCACATTCAAGTTACTATTATTATTTTTTTTAAGGAAAAAGAGGGCCTTCGCCTGTAGTATTATGAGAAATAAAGAGTAGTAATGTGCACATCGAAATAGCTGGTATCGAGAGCTATACAGGAACATCTCAAAGTTAAACATTACTATAAAAATGTGTAAACCAAAATTCACAAATCTTGTTGAGGACCGGATACTTTTTGCTGGAACACACACTCGTCCATTAAGATTTGTTTTAGCTCTTTCCAACAAATTGATAATTTTAAATACTTGAATAGTGTGAATCTGGGTATATAATTGTACTGATGAACTAGTTTATCCCAGTGTTTTTAAGGGCGCAGTGAGGCGCGCGCCTCGGGCGCGAAGCGCTTCGGCGCAGTGGATTAGCGCCCCGCAGCAGGTGCGGGGCGCTTCACTTTCGTCGGGCGCGCGCCTGGGGAGCGCCCCGCAGCGCTTGACGCAAGCGCAAGGCGTGCGCCTCAGACCCGAAAGCAAAGGAAAATGTTGAGAGATAATATGTAATCAGTAGTTTGGTTTAGTCCCACATCGGTTGTAGGACCAGGCTTGTATCCTAATGTGAAACTATATATAGACTAGAGTATGAGACCCTAATCTAATAACTCTTTCTTCTCCAAATCTCTGCTTACAACATTAACATGGTATCAGAGCCAAGTTAAAGAAAAAAAAAAAGAGTCGTACCAACATTAACATGGTATCAGAGCCAAGTTAAAGAAAAAAAAAAAGAGTCGTGCAAGGCGTGCGCCTCAGACCCGAAAGCAAAGGAAAATGTTGAGAGATAATATGTAATCAGTAGTTTGGTTTAGTCCCACATCGGTTGTAGGACCAGGCTTGTATCCTAATGTGAAACTATATATAGACTAGAGTATGAGACCCTAATCTAATAACTCTTTCTTCTCCAAATCTCTGCTTACAACATTAACATGGTATCAGAGCCAAGTTAAAGAAAAAAAAAAAGAGTCGT
>NC_033796.1:80736146-80759352 GCF_001876935.1 Asparagus officinalis
TTTCCTTCATATTGTATATTTCAGGATCTGGTGACGAGGAAGACGATTGGCACAGGACGTGAACGCAATGGCCTGTATGAGCTAGAGTTGGCATCCGAGCACGTGGCCTGCATCAGTACTATTTCAGCTTTTGAGTACCACTGTCGGCTAGGTCACCCTTCTCTACCCGTACTAAAACTTCTTGTTCCCTCTTTAGGTTCTCTTTCCTCCTTAGATTGTGAGTCATGTCAGTTAGGAAAGCACCATCGCGTGTCTTATCCTAGTCGGGCCAATAACAGAGCTCTTCACCCTTTTGATTTAGTTCATTCAGATGTATGGGGTCCTTGTCCCATTATTTCAAAATTAGGATTCAAGTATTTTGTTAGTTTTGTGGATGATTATTCGCGTGTTACTTGGATATATTTGTTGAAATCCCGTTCTGATGTATTCTCAACTTTTCAAATATTTTTATCAGAAATACAAAATCAGTTCAAATCCACAATAAAAGTTTTGAGATCGGATAATGCTAAGGAGTATTTACAAACAAATTTTGCCAACTTCCTTGCTCAATCTGGTATTTTGCATCAGTCCTCCTGTGTTTACACTCCTCAACAAAATGGAGTAGCTGAAAGAAAGAATCGACATCTCCTAGACATTGCTCGGACCTTTTCATAAATAGGTGCCTAAAGAATTTTGGGTGATGTTATCCTTACTGCTTGTTACTTAATTAACCGCATGCCATCTTCTATCCTTCAACACAAAATTTCGTACACTTCGATGTATCCTAACACTCCTCTGTTTCATCTACCTCCAAAAATATTTGGGTCTTTGAGCTTCGTCCATAATTTTAGTCCTCACAAATCTAAACTTGACCCTCGGTCCCATAAAGGCATCTTTCTTGGATATTCTCGTACACAGAAAGGCTACCAGTGTTTCTGTCCGTCCCTCCAAAGATATGTTCTATCTACTGAGGTTACATTTTTTGAACACCAAGCTGGTCATTCTTCATCTGTCTCTTCCAGCCCCTCAGACTCTTATGACTATTTGACCCTTCAGGAAACTTTATTTCAGCAGGTTGACTCTCTGGCTGATAATGGTACTGGTAAAGATCCACAGCGCCTTCAGGGTCCTCTCCAGGTTTATACACGTCGTCAGTCTTCTGCTCCTGTACCTCCGTCTACCTCTACATCAAATCCTGTTCCAAGTGCTACTGTACCCTTGTCTGCGAGTTCTGATGATCTTCCTATTGCATTACGTAAGGGTAAACGAACTTGCACTCAACATCCTCTCTCCAATTTCGTTTCATACTCTCATCTTTCCTCTTCCTTTAAATCTTTTATCTCTTCATTGGACTCATATCTGGTTCCCAAGACTGTGTCCGAAGCTCTATCTATACCAGGTTGGGATCAAGCTATGAAGGATGAAATGGCTGCTTTGGAGCAAAATGATACTTGGGAGTTGGTATCTCTTCCGCCAGGCAAAAAGGCGGTTGGCTGCAAATGGGTTTATACTGTTAAACTCAATCCTGATGGTACTCTGGCGCGCTTGAAGGCGCGTTTGGTTGCAAAGGGTTTCTCTCAAGTCTATGGTCTTGATTATTTGGATACGTTCTCTCCTGTTGCTAAGATGACTCCGGTTCGTCTTCTCATTTCTATTGCTACTACCTATCACTGGCCTTTACATCAGATTGACATTAAGAATGCATTTCTTAATGGTTTTCTTGATGAAGAAGTTTACATGGAGCAACCACCAGGCTTTGTTGCTCAGGGGGAGTCTCTGAAGGTCTGCAAATTAAAGAAGTCTCTATATGGCCTAAAACAATCTCCGCGTGCTTGGTTCTGTCGCTTTACATCTGCAGTTCAAGACTTTGGTCTCAGTAGATCAGAGAAAGATCATTCTGTTTTTTGGAGACTAAATAATGGCAAGCGGATCTTGCTCATTGTATATGTGGATGATATTGTCATCACCTTTACATCTGCAGTCCAAGACTTTGGTCTTAGTAGATCAGAGAAAGATCATTCTGTCTTCTGGAGACTACATAATGGCAAGCGAATCCTGCTCGTTGTATATGTGGATGATATTGTCATCACAGGGGATGATACAACTGGGATTAGCGGTTTGAAGAAACATCTACATGAGCACTTCCAGACTAAGGATCTAGGGTCTCTCAAGTATTTTCTAGGTATAGAGGTGGCCAAGTCAAAGAAGGGTGTTCTCATTTGTCACAGAAAATATGTGCTCGATATGCTTTCAGAAGCTGGCATGTTAGGATGTAGAAGCATTGATTCTCCAATGGATGTAAATGTTAAGTTGTTACCAGATCAGGGGGAGCTTCTTGAGGATGTTGGACGATTTAGAAGGTTAGTAGGAAAATTGAATTATTTGACTGTAACTAGACCAGACATCACATTTGCGGTGAGCGTAGTCAGTCAGTTTCTATCAGCACCAAGAACTACTCATATGGATGCTGTATTAAGAATTCTGCGATATCTAAAGAAAGCTCCAGGGAAAGGTCTCCTCTACTCAGATCAAGGACACACAAGAGTGGTCGGATTTTCAGATGCAGACTGGGCTGGGTGTCATGTTGATAGGAGATCAACCACAGGTTATTGCATATTTGTTGGAGGAAATATTGTATCATGGAGGAGTAAGAAGCAGAGTGTAGTATCCCGTTTTAGCGCAGAATCAGAATACAGAGCAATGGCAAATGTAACACTGGAAATGGTTTGGATTCACGACTTGTTGACAGAAGTTGGTCTTTCCCCAGAATGTCCTATGAAACTATATGGTGACAATCAAGCAGCAATCCATATTGCTGAGAATCCTGTTTTCCATGAGAGGACGAAGCACATTGAAGTCGATTGTCATATTGTTCGAAGGAAGATTGTAGATAAAATCATCACTACAAGACATGTATCAACAGGTCATCAGTTAGCAGACATTCTAACAAAACCACTTGGAAAAACTCGTGTAGACTTTATTTGTGACAAGCTGGGCATGTATGATATATATGCTCCAGCTTGAGGGGGAGTGTTGAGACAGTGGATTAGCGCCCCGCAGCAGGTGCGGGGCGCTTCACTTTCGTCGGGCGCGCGCCTGGGGAGCGCCCCGCAGCGCTTGACGCAAGCGCAAGGCGTGCGCCTCAGACCCGAAAGCAAAGGAAAATGTTGAGAGATAATATGTAATCAGTAGTTTGGTTTAGTCCCACATCGGTTGTAGGACCAGGCTTGTATCCTAATGTGAAACTATATATAGACTAGAGTATGAGACCCTAATCTAATAACTCTTTCTTCTCCAAATCTCTGCTTACAACATTAACAGAAAACAAAGGAGGAAGCTGTAAGCAAAGGAGGAAGTTGGGTTATTGGGTACAAACCCGGTTCAAACTTAAACCCGAAAAGAAAATAAGAAGTTGGGCTAGGGTTCTGTCGCTCATTCTCCCGATACAAACCGCCGCCACGCTCCCAAACATCCGCCCGCACCCCTGCCCTAGCCTCCATCGCTTCCGCTGCGCCCACAAACCCTAGCTCTCCATCGCCTCCAGACGCGCCCAGGACCCGCTCCCGATCTCAAGTCTTAAATGATCTGAGCCGTTGTTTTATTTTGGACTGATGATGAGTCACTGTATCTGATCTTAGTTACCTGATCTGTTCGGTTCTGTGGAGGGTCCTTTCTTTTCATTTGTTTTCTGATGGCTGATTCTGATTCCACTAAGCCCGCTGATTCTCTGATTCAGACGAGAGTTTCTGAGTTATTTTCTGGTCGGATCACTGACCGGAAACTTGATGGTAATAACTACCTGCAGTGGAAGCGAGTAGTGGAGATTTATGTGGCCAGTCGTGGAAAGACTAGTCACTTGTTGGCGGATCCTCCTATTCCGATATCTGACTCAGATTTATGTGGCCAGTCGTGGAAAGACTAGTCACTTGTTGGCGGATCCTCCTATTCCGATATCTGACTCCTGGACTCTTGATGATAATGTTCTTCTACATCAGCTCTTGACTTCTATGGAACCCAAGATCCAGGATCTCGTTCTTCACTGTCTTACTGTGAAGGAACTTTGGGCCTTTCTGGCTGATCTATATGGTGGTCGAAGTGACGTCAACCGGGCGTATGATGTTATTCAGGAGTTGTTTAGAAAGAAACAAGATGGCAAAAACATGGATACCACTATGGCGAGTTCAATCGCCTTGCTGAGGAGCTTCGCCAAATATTCCCCATTACTGGGGATATCAAGCAGATGCAGAGTCAGTGGAATCGCTTGATGGTTCTCACCTATTTGGGCACTCTTGATCCTGCTTATTCCACAGCCCGTCCACAAATCATGGGAAGTTCCGCTGTAAGTTCCCTTGCTGAGACGTATCATTTTCTGAAGAATGCTATTTCTACACCGTCCTCGGCAACTTCTGCAGCTAGCCAGGACCATTCTGCCCTTGCTACTCAGAATTGGCAGTCTACTGGTCGGGGAGGCTATTCTGGTGGACGTGGCCGTAGCCGTAGTGGTTCTGATGGTCGTGGTGGGTTCAATGAAGGTCGTTCTACTAGTCGTGGTGGACACAGAGGTGGTCGTGGTGGTCCATCTCGGGGTAGCCCTGGTGATGACTCTGTTATCTACTGTCATTATTGTCATGAGCCGGGTCACATGAAGTTTAACTGTCCAAGGAAGAAAGGAAAAGAGGCATTTCTGGCCTCTCAGGATATTCCTCAGGATGGTCATACTCAACCGCCGTCTCCATTCCCGGATGAGCAGTTACGTCGTCAGTTTGAACAGTTCCAGCTCTTCCAGCAGTATCAGCATACACAGACTGTGTCACCTTCTTCCACTGCTACTCTTGCCCAAGCAGGTACTCCTACAGCTTTTCTTACTTCGTCTTCCACTCCAACCTGGATTATAGATTCCGGAGCTACTGATCATATGACTGGGAACCGAGGTATTCTGTCTTCTTTTTCTCCCACTTCTAACTCTGTTGTCCTAGCTGATGGGTCTCGGAAACCTATTCGGGGTACTGGCAATGTACTCACCACTCCTTCCCTTCCCCTGTCCTCTGTCTTTTATCTGCCTGATTTTCCGTACAATCTTTTATCTGTTAGTAAGATTACTAAGCTTCTCCATTGTACAGTAACATTCTTTCCTTCCTATTGTATATTTCAGGATCTGGTGACGAGGAAGACGATTGGCACAGGACGTGAACGCAATGGCCTGTATGAGCTAGAGTTGGCATCCGAGCATGTGGCCTGCATCAGTACCGTTTCAGCTTTTGAGTACCACTGTCGGTTAGGTCACCCTTCTCTACCTGTTTTAAAACGTCTTATTCCCTCTTTAGGTTCTCTTTCCTCCTTAGATTGTGAGTCATGTCAGTTAGGAAAGCACCATCGCGTGTCTTATCCTAGTCGGGTCAATAACAGAGCAGTTCAGCCATTTGATTTAGTTCATTCAGATGTATGGGGACCTTGTCCTATTATTTCAAAATTGGGATTCAAGTATTTTGTTAGTTTTGTGGATGATTATTCACGGGTTACTTGGATATATTTGTTGAAATCTCGTTCTGATGTGTTCTCAACTTTTAAAATATTTTTATCAGAAATACAAAATCAGTTCAAATCCACAATAAAAGTTTTGAGGTCTGATAATGCAAAGGAGTATTTAGAAACAAATTTTGCCAACTTCCTTGCTCAATCTGGTATTTTGCATCAGTCATCATGTGTTTACACTCCTCAACAAAATGGAGTGGCTGAAAGAAAAAATCGTCATCTCCTAGACATTGCTCGGACTTTATTATTTCATAGACAGGTACCTAAAGAATTTTGGGGTGATGCTATCCTTACTACTTGTTACTTAATTAACCGAATGCCGTCTTCTATCCTTCAACACAAAATTCCGTACACCCTGCTGTATCCTCACAATCTTCTGTTTCATTTACCTCCAAAAATTTTTGGGTCTTTGTGCTTTGTCCATAATTTTAATCCTCACAAATCTAAACTTGACCCTCGGTCCCATAAGGGTATCTTCCTTGGATATTCTCGTACCCAGAAAGGCTACCGGTGTTTCTGTCCGTCCCTCCAAAGATATATTTTATCTGCTGATGTTACATTTTTTGAACAACAAGCTGGCCATTCTTCATCTGTCTCTCCTAGCCACTCAGACTCTTATGACTATTTGACCCTTCAAGAAACTTTCCTTAAGCAGGCTGACTCTTTGGTTGACAATGGTACTGGTAAAGATCCACAGCGCCTTCAGGGACCTCTCCAGGTTTATACACGTCGTCCTGCTTCTGCTCTTGTGCCTCCGTCTACCTCAACATCAAATCCTGTTTCAAGTACTAGTGTACCCTTATCTTCGGGTTCTGATGATCTTCCTATTGCGTTGCGTAAGGGTAAAAGAACTTGTACTCAACATCCCCTCTCCAATTTTGTTTCTTACTCTCATCTTTCCTCTTCTTTTAAATCCTTTCTCTCTTCATTGGACTCACATTTGGTTCCCAAGAATGTGTCCGAAGCTCTATCTATACCAGGTTGGGTTCAAGCTATGAAGGATGAAATGGCTGCTTTGGAGCAGAATGATACTTGGGATTTGGTATCTCTCCCGCCCGACAAAAAGGCAGTTGGCTGCAAATGGGTTTATACTGTTAAACTCAATCCTGATGGAACTCTGGCACGCTTGAAGGCACGTTTGGTTGCAAAGGGTTTCTCTCAAGTCTATGGTCTTGATTATTTGGATACGTTCTCCCCTGTTGCTAAGATGACTTCAGTTCGTCTTCTCATTTCTATTGCTACTACCTATCACTGGCCTCTACATCAGCTTGATATTAAGAATGCATTTCTTAATGGTTTTCTTGATGAAGAAGTTTACATGGAGCAACCACCAGGCTTTGTTGCTCAGGGGGAGTCTCTGAAGGTCTGCAAGTTAAAGAAGTCTTTATATGGCCTAAAACAATCTCCGCGTGCCTGGTTCTGTCGCTTTGCATCTGCTGTCCAAGACTTTGGTCTCAGAAGATCAGAGAAAGATCATTCTGTCTTCTGGCGACTAAATAATGGCAAGCGAATCCTGCTCGTTGTATATGTGGATGATATTGTCATCACAGGGGATGATACAATTGGGATTAGCAGTTTGAAGAAACATCTACAAGAGCACTTCCAGACTAAGGATCTAGGGTCTCTCAAGTATTTTCTAGGTATAGAGGTGGCCAAGTCAAAGAAGGGTGTTCATTTGTCACAGAAAATATGTGCTCGATATGCTTTCAGAAGCTGGCATGTTAGGATGTAGAAGCATTGATTCTCCTATGGATGTAAATGTTAAGTTGTTACCAGATCAGGGGGAGCTTCTTGAGGATGTTGGACGATTTAGAAGGTTGGTGGGAAAATTGAATTATTTGACTGTAACTAGACCAGACATCACATTTGCGGTGAGTGTAGTCAGTCAGTTTTTATCAGCACCAAGAACTACTCATATGGATGCTGTATTAAGAATTCTGAGATATCTAAAGAAAGCTCCAGGGAAAGGTCTCCTCTACTCAGATCAAGAACTCACAAGAGTGGTAGGATTTTCAGATGCAGACTGGGCTGGGTGTCCTGTTGATAGGAGATCAACCACAGGTTATTGCATATTTGTTGGAGGAAATATTGTATCATGGAGGAGTAAGAAGCAGAGTGTAGTATCCCGTTCTAGTGCAGAATCAGAATACAGAGCAATGGCAATTGTAACACTGGAAATGGTTTGGATTCACGACTTGTTGACAGAAGTTGGTCTTTCCCCAGAATGTCCTATGAAACTATATGGTGACAATCAAGCAGCAATCCATATTGCTGAGAATCCTGTTTTCCATGAGAGGACGAAGCACATTGAAGTCGATTGTCATATTGTTCGAAGGAAGATTGTAGATAAAATCATCACTACAAGACATGTATCAACAGGTCATCAGTTAGCAGACATTCTAACAAAACCACTTGGGAAAACTCGGGTAGACTTTATTTGTGACAAGCTGGGCATGTATGATATATATGCTCCAGCTTGAGGGGGAGTGTTGAGAGATAATATGTAATCAGTAGTTTGGTTTAGTCCCACATCGGTTGTAGGACCAGGCTTGTATCCTAATGTGAAACTATATATAGACTAGAGTATGAGACCCTAATCTAATAACTCTTTCTTCTCCAAATCTCTGCTTACAACATTAACAGAAAACAAAGGAGGAAGCTGTAAGCAAAGGAGGAAGTTGGGTTATTGGGTACAAACCCGGTTCAAACTTAAACCCGAAAAGAAAATAAGAAGTTGGGCTAGGGTTCTGTCGCTCATTCTCCCGATACCCATTATTGCGGTCTCCACTCGGCAGCAGCAAGCCACGACGACAGGCGACGGCGACGGTGAGCTCAATCGGTGACTGCGAGCGGCGATCGACAGCAGCTAGTAGCCAGGTTCTTCTCCTTTCTTTTTTTCGATGTTTTCCAGTTTTTTTTCATCGCTTCTCCTTTTTTTTCGATGTTGTTTTCCAGTTTTCTTTCCTTTCTCCTCTTTTTCTTTTTTAAGGTCGGTGAGCTCAATCGGTCTTCTTTTTACTTTTTTGTACCGTAGGCATTTGAACAGTAAAAATTAAATATTAATTTGTTACTGTAGCTACTGTTAATTGTTAGATTTTCCAGATTCCTCTTTTCTTCTTTTTTTTGTACTGTTTTTCTGTACTGGCATATGCTCACAAATTTTCTATGTAAAATTAAATATTAATTTGTTACTGTAGCTACTGTTAATTGTTAGATTTTCCAGATTCCTCTTTTCTTTTTTTTTCTGTGCTGGCATATGCTCACGGAAAAAATTTTCTATGCAAAATTAAGTATTAATTTGTTACTGTAGCTGCTGTTAATTTGTTACTGTAGCTACCGAAAAAATATATATTTGTGAAACTTGAGTCCTTGACATTTTCTATGTAAAATTTCACAAATATATATATTTTCATGCATCTTGTATATTTTAAAAAATTTTGTGGTCTGGAGTGCGCCTCGCTTCGCTCGGGCGCGCGCATCGCATTGCGCCTTGCGCATGTGCGCGTAAACTGACTTTGCGCCCCGCATTGCGCCTCGCGCATTGAAAACACTGGTTTATCCAACTTCAGCGGTTCAACGGGACGTGCAGAAGGTGTTGAATGTAGAGACGAGATTTTTGTTCAAATTGACAAAAAACTTCTCATTATGGGTTTCTTCACTGGTACTTTGTGCTATTTACTTAGCTTTTCTGGTCTATTGCAGTATTAAGGCTTGTTGTCAGATAGTTTAGATGTTTGGTCTTGGATCTCCATCTAGGTTGCATGGGTACAAGTACTGGTACAGGTACATGTATGGGTACGGGACACATCAAATTTGTAAAAGGTATGGTATGGGGATACGACTATATATATGCATGTTACGTATATTTGTATGTATTAAAATTAATAATTTACATAAGATCATTATATAAAAAATACATGTGAAGTGTAGAATATACAACCAAGAAGTATATGTGGAGTTCTTAAATTAAAAATTAAATTATATAATTAACTATAGGCCCGAATAAACATATGCATATATTTAAGAAGTGTCCAAGAGGTTTGAGTGCGGGTTCTGTTGCGTGTCGGATATGGGTACGACTTCCTAATAGAAGTATCCAGGTAACATAGATCTCCATCCTTTGATTTCTTTGCTTTCCTGATTGTGCAACCAAGAAATCAGCTATCAGTGTCAATACTTTGTCAAAACATAGTCTAGAATTCATGAATCATGAAAAAAAATAGTTGAATACCATCAAGGCTACTTTGACTTATATGCTTTCCTAATCTAGCAACCAAGAGATCAGTTGACAGTATCGAGATTTCGTCAAAACTTGATCCCGGTTTCATCAATTATGATGGAAATTATGTGAATCATTCCTAATTAATTATTTTGTTTTTCAATAATTTCAATCAAGTTTTGCAGACTTTTAAACTTCCAGTACTAGAATCCTATAATCTTGTTTAACTGTTGATACTATTATCATTAATGTTTGTGAAACCAGTCAATAACCGTACTGAAATTTCAAACCTTGGTTTTGTGTTATACTGTCAGATAAAGTATGCCAGAAGTTCTGACAGATTCACTAGCACTTTATTACACAATATCTTTAAGTCAAAATGTACTAGAATCATGTGATCCGTAGAAAGTCTGCATTGTCAGGTGACAATCTTCATTATTCAAAATCAAAGTTTTATTAGAAGGTTCTCCTTTTGTCACTCGTTTACGGTGTCTTTTCTAAATTTCTTCATTCTTTATACTCGAAGCATTCTAGTTTAATGTACTTTTTGTCCTATACATGGCTGAATGATGTGATATAATATTTTCCTGCCTTTTTCTTCTACTTGCAGGAAATGAACAAATGATTTTAGCTGCAATAATCAGACATATGGACCACAAAAATGTTGTGCATGACCCTCGGATAAAATCTAACATAATTCAGATAGCCACTTGCTTGGTTCGACAACTGAGATCACCAGCTGGAATTGCTGAAATTGCTATAGTCAGTGACTTGTGTAGGCATTTGAGGAAAAGTCTACAGGCTACCATTGAATCAGCTGGGCCGCAAGATTCAAATTGCAATTACACACTTCAAAATTCTATTGAGGATTGCTTGCTAGAGATTGCTAAAGGAGTATGTCTTTTGCTTTCAAATAATACTTCTACTCAGAGTTACATTTTTTAATACTCCCCCCCCTTGCCGTCTTGCTTAAAGATGATAAGATGCCCTCTTCACTTGTCTTTCATTTAAACAATCAGCTTTGAATTTGCACTTTCTAGATTTGCAATGCATACCCTCTCTTTGATATGATGTCCATGACACTGGAGAAGCTGCCAGCTTCTACAATTGCTGCTAGGGCAACAATCGAATCTTTGCTGATTCTCTCTCACATCGTCTCCTTAACATCCGTCAGTTCACATCCACAGTTGGTGAGTCAAGTTTTTTTTAATATTTCATTACTGATGTTAAATATTTCTGCTTAAGATAATGCATTTTCATCTTCCTTATTTCTTAATAATGTAGAGTATGCATTATAGCCAAACTTGGATATTTCAAAAGGTACTAGTTTTTACCCAGTGCAATGCATGGGATTTAATATTTAAATATTATTCATAGGTCAAAGCCTTTTTTGAGATCAGAGAGAGCGAGTGAAAGGGGAAAGATTACTACCTTCTTTTACCTTTGTTCCCTTAGGGCCTGAATTTGCGCCCAGTGAAAGGTAGTTAAGTGAACATAATATAAGTTACGCCAAGGGAAGTTAAGGTAACATACAAAACTTGTTTGAAAATTTAGTAAGAAGAATCAATAGGAGTTTATTTCATCCCGTTTGGAAAGTTTAATAAATTGAAGGGAAGGTAAGAGAATATATGCAAATTTACATAAATAACCTTACATGTTATCAAATCATTTTATTTTTAGAAATTAGATATGCATCTATACCTATCTATTATCATCATCATTGTCGTCATCGTCGTTGTTTCCTTGTATATTATGGTTGGGAAATATTAGTAAATATTCACTACCAATATAAAACTCATAAGTATGAAAAATATTGGGAAATAGTTAGCATGAAAAATATTAGTAAATATTCACTACTAATATAGAAATCTTATAATCGCGTGCTCCTTTCAAAATATGATCACCAAATCCATACAAGTTTTACCATAAGCTACCAACAATTATAAAAAAATAAGTTTGTAATTGCCATACATAACCAAAATGTGGCAAAAACAACTTACAGAAAGAGGGACATAATCCATAATACCAAAGCATCACAACCCCACATAATCCACATTTGACAAAAACAACTCACAAAAAGAGGGACATAATCCATAATCTTAAGGCATCACAACTCCACATACACTAATCACACGTTTCTAATAAAATGGAGCACAAATTCATGCCAACTTTTGCCATAAGCAACACAAAATTAAACAAGTTTGCAATTGCCATACATAACCAAACTTTGGCAAAAAGAACTTACAAAAAGAAGAACATAATTCGTAATACCAAAGCATCACAACTCCACATAAGATTAGCACATGTTCCTAACAAATTGTGACCATAAATTCCATGCTAAGGTTTGCCGTAGGCAACATAAAGTTATATAAGTTTGCAATTGCCATGCATGACCAAAATTTGGCCAAAAAATGTATAAAAAGAGAGACTCGTAAAACCAAAGGCTCACACCCCCACAAGATGAGTAGATAGAAAGCTAATAACGTGGTGGCGGTAGCATAGATTCGGAAGGTAACATTATCATAAAAAGTTCCTTGCGCATTTTAAATGGGTATCCAAGCGAAGCATTTAGTTCTTTTGGATGCGTAGTTAGGAAAATATATTCATGTTTAATTTGATCACTCTCGACACCAAGCTCAAACAAATGATTCCAAACATTATTTCCTTTCATTAGAGTACGTCCAAGAGCTTGTATGTACTTATCACATATCATTTAGTTACCTCAACTATTCTGTGCATACCCTTTATCACCTTGTGATCAACAATAGAAGTTTCGTCTTTATACCTTTGAGTTTTCTTTTGTTTCTTTTGTGAATTTGTGGTTGACTTGGTTTCAGGGGTAATCACATGCATGTAGTGTTATCGAGGTGGTTGCATCGGGCATACCCCGAGTGCGGGGTGTTGCGGGCTAGAGCAAATGCACCCCACACCAGAGGTGGAGCGCTGCAGGCATGGGAGGCGCATGCCTGGCGTGCGCCTCATGTGCGCTTGGCGCCTGCGCTGGGGCGCACCACGCTGATTAAACATGGGCTTTGAGATGGGTTTCGTGTATAAAACCTGTTGTTTTCATAAACCTGTTTTGATTGAAGGGTTTCAACCCGCCTTCTGTCTCTCTCTTTCACGTTGCCTCATCCATCTCTCTTCTCTCTCTCACGTCGCCTGCTCCCTCCCAGACCCTGACTAGTCGACCGACGACGGCGACAATGATGATGACTGACGACCCCGACCAACGATGATGGCGATGACCATATCTCCGGCGAAATTAGTTTTTTTTTTGTTTTTGTTGTTTTTCTTTTATTTTTTGAAAATAATTACATATTTACATTATATAATACATCTAATTGTCTCTTTCTTGCTAGTTGCAACTCCATTCTACATCTTTTCATGTTTAACATGTAAAAAGAAAACAATAATTAGTAATTTAGTATAATTGTTGCTAATTATTACTTACTTCTCTAATTAGTAAATAACACTTTAAGAATGCTAACTAAAAAATTATGAACATGTAAATACGTAATTGTTATTTTCATTCTCCATCTTTTCATACTAACTAGCAAATAGCAATTAAGAACGCTAAGTGGAAAATCATGAACAATCATGTTTGTTAATCACTTAATTGTTACTTTAGAATACATATTTTATATTTTAAATAAAAATACATATTTCCTATTTGTTACTTTAATTGTTCCTTAATTGTTTCGTAGACTTATACTTATGTTGGATGTCAATCTTGCATTGTGATTTGTGAAAACTTATTTTGCTATGTTATGCATGCTAATTAAAACTCTTTAGTGATTTAGTAGGTGAAATAATATTTAGTTTTTTATGTGAAAATTTATAAATATGTTTATATGCTTGCTTGTCTTATGTTGGAAAATATTTATTTAAGGTGTGCGCCTCAATTCAGTGAGCCACGCGCGTTGTTGTGCGTCTTGCGCATGGTGCGCGTATTGCGCCTTGCGCCTCGAAAACACTGATCACATGGTCATCTTCTTTGTTATTTAGGTCCTCATCATTAGTCTCATCCAAAACTCATTGGTTGCACTGAAAACCCTCATTCTTTCTCTTATCTCAGCTGCGGTTTCAGTTAGTTCCCTAGTTGCTCTATCAGCTGTAAAAAACTCCAATAGCTTATTATAATTTCGAATAGCCTTGATCCTCCACTGTTGCTTCTAGATGGGCCAAAGATAGATTTGCATCCAAAATTACTACATGTTTATGTGAGAAGAACAAAACTAAAAAGCAACATAGTTGATCCTCCACTCCGTCGCTTCTAGATGGGCCAAATATATTAAATTTAGTTGAAACACTAAGTTTAATATTTCAACTATGCTGGAACATCCTAATAACTGATTTAGCATGGTTGAAACACAAATATTAGTGTTTCAACATTGTTGAAAGCCTACAACTCTGTTTCTAGTGGTTTAGCATTGCTGAAACATTAAAATTAGTGCTTCAGCTATACTGAAAAGGATCATAATAGTGTCTTAGCCATGTTGAAACTTTAGTGTTTCGACAATGTTAAAACAACGATATTAATATCAATATTTGACTGTAATATGTGACTTAATGGAGTAATACAAGAAACAATATTATGCAAGTTTACCTTAATTAGCCTAAAGCTCTTTTAAGTTTTTTTTCACTCCACATACTCATGTTTCGATTCCAATCAAAACCACTCCCCAACTATCTTAAACAAATCATAACAAACTGTCCATTTTGACTTCATGTAGTTCATACAATTCTTGACTTTTTCATGCCAAATGGCTTATTGGTAAAGCTTTCTTTGAGTCTGGCCACAATTTCATTATAATTTGTTGATGTAAAATTCCCATCAACTGGATTTCCTAGTACATGTTGATGCAAGTGGGCATAAATTAGTTTATCTTCTATATTAGGAGTACATATCGAGGTATTAACGTTCGTTTCCCTAAGAGAATCACCTTTCACATTCCTCCTTTTTGACATCCTTTAATTTACACAATATTGTTAGAAGGAATTAAAAAAATTATTCACAAATCAACTATTGAAATCAATATTTAAAAAAGTCTCCGTCTAGTTCGCTTAGGCGTACGCCTAGACCCAGACGTACGCCTAGGCCCAGGCGGTACCTATGCCGCTTAACTAGCGCATAGCGCCTGGCTATACCTAAATTGCTCACCTAGGTTCTGAAAGTGTTTAGGGGAGCACTGTCTGCTTTCATAGACTACATCCTATAAGCATTTGTCATGATTTTCTGTATTGTAGTCTCTACGTACTCCAGCCTCTTTCAAACTTCTTTAAACTTCAAATATGAACACCTTTACTATCTCCTCAACCTTCAGCAAAATCTCCTTGACCATCACTTAAATGAAGAAAAAATTTGCCTAAACACCTGTTAGGCACCTAAGCTTTCTATAATATTGACATTTACTATCAACTATTCTAATTGAAAAAAAAACCTTCTAGGCTCTAGGCATTGGGTCCAATGCCTAGACTTCATAGTGCTTTCTATAACCTTGTTAGTAATGTTACATTAAACGTTGGACGCTTCTAGGCGTCGGACTTGGCGCCCAGCGCTTAATCGTCTAAGCGGTTTTTGGACGTTTTTTTATTTTTTTATTTTTTTAATTGTGATACTTGAAGATAAATATATATATACTCAATTAAAGATACATAAATAATTAAAAATACCAACACTATTAACTAAATTGCTTAGTTTACCAATTACAATAGCTCTTTGTATGTTTATACTTCTCAACTCAAATTATAAGTTCATCTCAACAGTGAAAAACTCATTCTCAACTCAAATTACTGTTAACTTATAAGTTACTGTTAAGTTTAAGACTCAAATTACTGTTAACTTATAAGTTACTGTTAAGTTTAAGTTAACAATAAACTTAAACTTAAGTTTACCGTTAACTTAAGTTTACTGTTTACTTAGACTTAAGTTTACCATTAACAAAAAACTTAATATTAACTTAAACTTAAATTTAAACTTAAGTTTACTGTTAGCTTAAACTTAAGTTTAACTTAAACTTAAATTTAAACTTAAGTTTACTATTAACTTACACTTCTTAAGTTTAAGTTACTGTTAACTAACTTAAATAGATATTTAAGAAGTACTCTTTATCTTATTAGTAGTTATAGAGATCGGGGGAGCTCGGCAATGTTACAGAAGGCACTAGGCAGACTAGGCGTTTGAGCGAACACCTAGCACCTAGACCCCTAGATATACGCCTATGCAGCGCCTTTGACTATTTTTAAATTATTTAATTATAATAATTGATAAAAATATGTATTAAATTCATATAAATTTTCAAGAAAAGATAGCAATCTTAGTTCCACAATAAATCATGCATATTTAGATACTAAATAGCCAAAACAATAATTAACAAAGCTAAAGCCTAAGATATTTTATTTTTTTATTTTTAATTACAATAATTGATAGTGAATGTCAATGTTATAGAAAGCTTAGATGCCTAACTAGTGTCTAGGCGGATTTCTTTCTTCATTTAAGTGGTGATCGATGAGGTTTTGCTGAAGGTCGGAGGAGGTAGTGGTGTTCCTATTTAGAGGTTAATGGAGTTTGGAGGATGTGTAGATTACAACACAAAATCACAACCAAGACCTATAGGGTGCAATCCACATAAGCAGACAATGCTCCCCTAAATGCTCGTAAAATCTAGGTGGATAGCCTAAATACCGCCTAGGCGTTAGGCGCTAGTTAGGCGGTCTAGGTACTGCGTAGGCCTAGGCGTACGCCTAAGCGGACTAGGCAGAGGTTTTTTAAAACAGTGCTTGATAGTTATTAATTTGGTTATTTAGTATTTAATTATGCATGGTTTATTATGGATCTAAGATTGCTAATCTTTTTTTACAAATTTATATGAATTTATACATATTTTTATTAATTATTATAATTAAATAACTTTAAATATAGCTAAATGCGTAGGCGTCGGCTCAAACGCCTAGTCTGCCTAGCGTCTTCTGTAACATTGATTGAAATTAATCATGAGAGATGAAGATCATAAAAAATAAACCAACATCCATGCCATGAAAATATAGGATTAAAATGACAGTAGTCATGCAATTATCAAGTACAACACAAATAAAGATAACAATCCAAACAAAGAGTACAAATCAAACGAATAACATGCATAACTAAAATTAATCATCGATTGTAATCTTGCCACATAGCAATTGCAACGCCATCTCTCGTTCACTCCCCTCTACGAGCTTCTTTATTCTCATCTACATCTTCTAATTATTTTTATCATTATGTTCCTCGCCTTTTTCTCGAAAATCATCGTCTGTATCGACACCCCTTAAAAAACTATGCAAAATGCAACAAGCTAGAAAGATTTCATTTTGTGTTTGAACTATGGAAGTCGCGAATTTAGGGCGCTATAGCGACCTGTGAGCTGAGTTCAATCGTCCTAGATTCGTGTGGAACATGACCCGATTCACGAACTCTAGCATATTTCTTAAATTTGAATTCAAACCAGTTAAAATTTGAATAAAAACTCTTTTTAAAAGAGTAAACACTAAAAATACAGAAAATTAAGTAAATAAAATATGCAGTTATTACAACATAATTGTCAAGGTTTTTTTACCATTACTGATTTCAACTATAGCATATTTCTTAAATTTGACTCTTGCAAAACCTCTCGTTCCTATCCATGGTTTTAAATGTCGGCCAACATGTCCAGCTAAAGCGACATGGATATGACCATATCAAGTCGGATATCGTTTTCGAGGTCCATGTTAGAAATATCGGGGGATATTGCAGACATATTGGCCGATTTCCAGCCTTCAAAAATCGAAAATCACCCGATTTTTTATTTTTTATTTTTTATTTTTTATTTTTATTTTAAGTTGATAAGTATTGGGGTTTGAGTTTAGTACTCAAAAGCTAAACCTGATTAATTCTTTTTTTTAGCCTTTTGTTCCCATAGTAACCCGATAGCCTATGAAGCATCGACTCTTCAAAATGGCCGGCAAGTCCGTCTCCGACACTCGTCGGACACGCGGTCAACGTCGCCGACACGGGTCAACGACTCGACTCGCCGCAGACACGAGTCGGACACGGCGATTCCACTCCCGACACGGCAAAACCCAAACCCGAAATCCAAACCCGAAACCCAAATCCAAAACCTAATTTCAAAGTTAAAGAAACCAAAACCCTAACCCTAGTCATCAGAAATCAAAACTTACCCGATCAATAGTTCGTCCTCGTCCTCGTCTCGTCCTCGTCGTCAGCTCTCAGTCTCGTCCTCGTCGTCGTTGATCATCCCCGTCAACGGTTCGTCGTCGTCAATCATCATTGTCACGTATTTTGGTCAGTCTCCTCTCTCTCTCAGTCTCTCTCTTCTCTCAGTCGCTCTCTCTTTCTCTGATCGCTCTCTCTCTCTTCGATCGCTCTCTCTCTCAGTCGCTCTCTCTCCCCCAATCGCTCTCTCTCTCCGATCGATCTCTCTCTTATCTTATCGCTCTGATTCTCTCTCGCTCTCTTTTCAAAAATCACAAAAACCCTAGAAATTTTCGAAGTCACATAAACCCCCCCTAAAAAAAATTACTGTTTATTTTAATTATTTTAAGTTACTGTTACAGTGTTACTGTTAAGTGTTAAATATTTATTAGGGTTAATAAATATGATTTTAGTTACTATTTTACTATTATTAATCTTTAGTTACTGTTAATTATGATTTTAGTTACTGTTTTACTATTATTAATTTTTTAATTTATTGTTATTGCTATTGTATTTTACAGAAATGGAACAAGACGGGAGTTCTAGTGGTAGTGGAGTACAAGATGACAAATGTCCGCTTTGAAAATATGTTACTAATTTGGAGAAAAAGGGGGAACGACAGGAGGAAATTGAAGATGGAGATGTAATTATTGCAGAGCGAATTTTACCGGTTCACACTCAAGAGTTAAAAATCACCTCTTGAGGATAAGCGGGAGTAGAATTAAGATGTGTTCCAAGTCAACACCCAAAAACCTAAGGGAGTTTCAAAGGACGTTGGATCAATCGGAGGCGAGGTTGAGGGTTTCTAAGCCTAAGATGCCAGTTTTGCCTACATCTTCGACTGCAAGTACGACCGATATAGGTACAAGTGCAAGCTTGTCGATTGGTGTAGGTGAATCTAAGAGGAGGGGGTCTAATACCGTGAAACAAACATTCAATATGGGAGCAAGGGAGGAATTGGATGCATTGATTGGTAAGATGTTCTACACCGGGAGATTGTTCTTCAACTTGACAAGGAATCCATATTATGCCAAGGCTTTTGCATATGCCGCAAACAATCCAATCTCTGGCTACAAGCCTCCCGGTTACAATTTCATGAGGACCACTATCTTACAACATGAGAAAACTCACGTAGAGAGATTGATGGAGTCTATCAGGGGCACATGGCAACAAAAGGGGGTCTCCATTTGTAGTGATGGGTGGGCGGATGCACAGAGGAGGCCCATCATCAATTTTATGGTGGTATGTGAGGGTAAACCAATGTTCTTGAATGCTGTAAATGCCGAGGGAGAAGTCAAGAATAAGTATTTTATCCAAGCACAGCTAAAAAAGTGCATCACAGAGGTGAGACCGAAAAATATCATCCAAATCATAACCGATAATGTTTCGGCATGCAAGGCCGCGGGAGGGCTTGTGGAGGGCACCCGACCTCACATATTTTGGACTCCTTATGTAGTTCATACACTCAATCTTGCTATCAAGAATATTTGTGCGGCTAAGAACATGGAAGCAAATGCCATGACTTATGCACAATTACATTGGATTACAGAGATCTCCGATGATGCATTATTTATAAAGAATTTTATCATGAATCACTATATGCGGCTTTCCATGTTTAATGATTATTCCAAGATGAAGCTCCTATCGATTGCCGACACAAGATTTGCCTCGTGGATTATTATGTTAAAGATGTTTAAGGTCATCAAGAGAGGCCTCCAAGACATGGTCCTTAGTGATCGATGAAGCTTGTATAAAGAAGATGTGAGAAAAGCTCAATTTGTGAAAGAGAAAGTTATCGATGATTTATGGTGGGACAAGATAGATTTTATTCTTGACTTCACTGGCCCAATCTATGAAATGATAAGGGTTACCGACACCGATACACCATGTCTTCATTTGGTGTATGATATGTGGGATACAATAATGAAGAAGGTGAAGCAAGTTATTTATAGGCATAAGGGTAAAAGGGATAACGAAGAATCTCCTTTTTATGAGGTGGTTCACAAGATCTTGGTGGATCGATGGAACAATAACAACACCCCATTTCAGTGCTTGGCACACTCTTTAGTTCCAAGGTAATATTTCACATTTCACTCTTTAATGTGAATATTTCTATTACTTAATACCTTGTAGGCTAATTCATGTTATTAACAAACATAGGTACTATCATTCCACATGGCTTAATGAGAACGTCAATCGGCAAGCTCCAAATCAAGATCTTGAGATCTCTACGGAAAGAGCAAAGTGCTTAAGAAGATACTATCCTAACCCCGATTAACGACGGGCGGTGAACTTGGAATATACTAATTTTGTGGGGGCTTTGGAGGCTTTTAGTGATCCGGATTCTCTTTCCGATAGAGCACATATGGATCCTAAGTCATGGTGGCTTCTTTATGGTGCAAGTACTCCAAATTTGTAATCATTAGCCGTAAAGCTTCTAGACCAACCTTGTTCCTTTTCTTGTTGTGAACGGAATTGAAGTACGTATGATTTCATTCACTCCTTAAAGAGGAACAAGCTAACCCCGGCACGTGCAAAGGATCTTGTTTATGTTCACACCAACCTTCGCTTACTTTCTCGAAGTTTGGAAGAGTATATGAAAGGGGAATCAAGAATGTGGGATGTTGGTGGAGATGTCTTTGACTCATTTCAAGATGCCGGTATTTTAGATGTTGCCGCCCTTTCTCTTGACGAGCCCACGATGGGGGCCGTTGTGTTTGAGGAGGATGAAGGAGTTGAAACCATAGAATGATCTTTTGATGTTTTAACTTGAGAAATTTATTTTTAAGATATGCTTTTGGTTGTAATTTTTGTAATGTTAGTAACTTAGTATTTTGTAGTCATAGAACTAGTTGCAACTTGAACTTTATTCTCTTGTATTTTGATATGCTCAAAATGAAAGTAATGAAAATTAAAATTTGGTATTATCTTCAAATCAGTTACATAACTTACATTTGTCATTGATTATACAAGTTAATGTTACATAATAATATAACATAAAAAATTGATCTATTTTTCTATATGTTCATCTTCTCTTTCTTGTCTTCTTTAACATTATTATCTTCAATTCTTTAAGAGATCATTGCCATCCTGACATCTTAATTCACACCTGCAACACACACTTTTCTTTAGTTTCTTATTTATAACCTCCACTTTACATAACAAAAAATATAAAAATGTAATAGAAATTTAATTCAATATTGATCTATATATAATAATAATATTAAAAAATCTAGCCGTGTCGCCGTATCCTATTTTTTTGGGTTTTGCCGTGTCCGTGTCGTGTCCGTGTCGTCGTTTCCGTGTCCGTGCTTCATAGCTGATAGCATATAATACAGATTAGGGCAAAGAAAAAATATTGCTATTTTCCGTCGCGATCTCCTCTCGTTTGTCTTCGTCTCTACAAATTGAAATTGAGAATTCCTAAAAGCATGATGTAAACAATAAGTTTAAACCATAGCTTGAAATCAGTTCAAAGTCTTAACACTTTATATCAATTTTATGCAAGACACTTTACTTTATGTTAATTTTATTCAAGGCACTTTGAAAGTTCTAGTTTGACAATGTGTATTTTATTTATTTGTTGGCATAGTATTCTAATGTTTCCCTTCAAGAAATGGAAACAACGTGTCTTGCCGATGAATACTCAATTCAAGTAGGATAAGCTGTAATAAGACAAGTGCATTCCATCTTGGTGACCAAAATTGAGTAGAAATTCATCCGATATGGTAATCCGATATTTAGTATATGTCCCCCGACATATCCCCGATTTCCGCTATCTGACATGAATTTTAACTATTCGATATGAACCCGACATCTGACATTTAAAACCTTGTTCATACCTTTAAGAAACGAGCCTAAAGTGTACCACGTACCCTAGCGTATCGCATAAGCCTCCCCCCTTGTGCTTGATTCCTAGTGAGAGGCGTACTACGCTCCCGTATCGTCCTGTGAACCGGAACAAACCGGGTTCCATGCAACTATGGTTTGAGCACCATAGTTTGGTTTATTTGAATTTGAATTTGCTATAATACGAAATCTTATTTTCAAGACACTACACGCTCTTTCAATAGCATTGTGATGTGATGCATGTCGTAGGTTAATAACTCCATTGGATTCCTTGGTGGATTTCTTGAATACTCTTTCAAACGGTATATTTTCCCTTTATAAGGTGGAAGGAAGCCACTTCGTAACATGAATCTTGTATTGACAAGTTAATATTTTTTTAATTTTCATTTTTAGCTTATTATAAAGACATAATTTCAAGTTTTTATTAGCTTATGCTCACCTGGAGGGAACCTAAGTGGAACTCGTCTTTGTAGAGCATTTTTAATTATTCTGAAATCAGATGCAGTTTCTTCCCACTCCACACAAAAACATAAGTAAATTTCAAGTCAAAGGTGCATGTTGCTAGCACATTTTGTGTGGATAGTCTTCCTACCATGATAACTAGGGGCATCAGCAGGAGAAATTTTTACTCGAATGTGTATGCGCCATCAATTGCACCAAGACAATCCTAACTAATTAGAATCTAATATATAACAACCTACACATAATTAGAAGTGAAGAAAGTTATCATCACTTGATATAAGGATGACACTTTGAATTGGTGAGTAACTCCGAAGGAACGCGTGATCTAAAAAACATCTCCTCCAACTCTAACATATCTCCTAGAACATTACGAAAATGACGGCTCTCATTCTCTTTAGATTGACCAAATATCTTACTAACTTGAGGGAGTTATTGCCTTGTGTCCTAACATATATTAAAATTTGCAACATGTTCTTCAATAGCAACCATTAAAGTTGGTTTAAGCTCATCGTTCTTCTCTAATATTCCACACAATTAATTCAAAGCTAGTGGATTCATTTTTGATAATTTCTCGACAATATTCCTCTTTGAGATATTATTTCTCGCACAAGATCTGTTACTTCCCTAGATTCTTATGGTTCAATATTTAATCGCCTAATCCTTTCTCTTTGACGCATGTACCAATAAACAATTATACAAACAGCATATCCAACTGCAATATTACATGTATGTTGAAATTGGATTAATGCATCTATGATCTATTCAACAAGTTAAAAGAATTTACAATTCGCACAAGGAATTAAAAAATGTAAGTTTATTATAAATACATCTTTATATATTTACATAATTTGTAGCTTTTTAATATTAATATGATTTGAACATATTCAATGCCTGTCATTGTTTACTGCAACATTATGCAAAGATACAAAGAAATC
>NC_033796.1:80759362-80761133 GCF_001876935.1 Asparagus officinalis
CAACATGCGTCTATTAGTCTTGAGATATAGGAATTCCAATACCTAGATAAACTGTTCTCAAGGGGTATAAGATGATATATGCATGGTTATGGTAACTAGATTGACAAATTTGATCTCATACAACCTGCTAGTACAGTAATCATCAATAGCAACACCAAATCTATAATTCATAGGGTTTAATATTATCTAATAAACCTCTAAAATAAACAAATTGAAGTTTTTTTAGTACAAATTTTAAGAAGGAAGGATTCAATATAAGAAGCAAAATTACAATAAATTAAACAAAATCTGCCAATTCAGTACTATTTTAGTGATTGACCCCCACTAAAATTAATTGATAGGAACAAAGAAAGCATCAGTAAAATTATTTGTATAAATTTTTTTATTACTTTTTTTCCTTTTTCTGAGGGGTTTTTTAGCATAGGGCTTTATTTTTAGTTGGCTCATAGTTATATGTAGATGAGGAGGTGTTGGTAGATAGAGAATTGATTTCAGATTTGTCAACAAGTTATTGAGATGATTGCATGTGGATAATTAGGTCAAAGTTAGCTTGTGATGATTGAGATATTGAGGAGCAATGTGATTTTTTTTAAAATTGTTGTAGGATCAGGAATTTACTTGAGATCATCTTGTTAAAGTTAGCTGTGTTTCTCAATCTTTGCCGAAAATTTATGATACACTCCTTTTTATTGTGTTCAGTTGCAGAAGTTGGGGAGTAATCTGTCATCTGACTGTAAAGTTGATTGCAGTTTAAATCTGTAGCTGTAGTCTTTGTGTATTTTCTTGAGTATTTTGCAAGTATATAGATGTGCTTGTGCAGCTAAAGGGAGAGAAGTTCAGTTGTGACTAGTAAATTAATATCACGTGTAATTATGATATTGTGGGATTATGTCAATTTAAAAACCTAGATATATAGATCCCATATCCCTCTAAGTTCTTTTTATTCATGTGAAATATTCCTCCAACTTCTTGATGATTTCTGCTCAAATATCAATTTTATGCATATACTGTGTTGATAAAAACTTCATAGTCAGATACTCTTACATTTCTCGTATTCATATTTTGTGATTGGAAGAAGCACAAAAATATCAAGATAAATTTCTGGTGATCATACTCTTTTTCTTATGGTTCTGTTCATGATGAACAAATACACATTTGCTAGAGATTTCATTAGTGTGATAGAGTAATCCTCAACAAAAGCCCACACTTCCGATTTATTTTGAATTTGGTCATGTATATAAATTTTTGTTGGGTGATTGGACTATTTTGTTATTTCAAACCCTTGTTATGGACATTAATTTTTTTTATTGGTGTTTCAACTAAATTTATTTATTTTCTATGCACTCATTTATTTATTTAATAATTTAATATTTTCGGATTTATTTTATTTTTTTCTTTAGTGATTGTTTTTTTTAATTTCTTGAGGATTTTATTTTTATAAAAAACTAATATATACACTTTTTTAGTTTTAATTTTGGTTAGGTGTCATTAGTTAGTTTTTATTAAGTATATATTTTCTATATCTTGACCATGGAAAAATTTACTCCTTAGTTAAGTTTTATTAAGTATCTATTTGCTATATGTGTGTTTATGTACATGTACAAATTGTTTGGATTTTAAACATATACAAAAAAGTCAACAGGGTCAACGGTAATGTTGATATTGGAAAGATTTATCCAAACTCACACTCTTAAAAGGATTATGATAAATTTGATTTTAATAAATTATGTGCAGTTAATTGAAAGAATTTTCAGATGTCTAGGGTGTGAAC
>NC_033796.1:80761143-80766546 GCF_001876935.1 Asparagus officinalis
GTTCTGAAGGGATGACATCAAGTGTGGTCTATAGCTTCTGTTTTTATTGGGAATTAAGTTGCCATGTTTTAGGAATCGTTCAGTACCTTTCTTTTTGCTGATATCTGACTACATTTTGAATGGAAAGGTCTTAGCTGATGATTATCCCATTTATACTTGCATTTGCCAGGAACTGGTCATATAAATATAGGTGGAACCCCACATCTACTAATAGTTATTTGTTTTTCATTATAGGCTTACTGTAACTGCATATTTCCCCGTCGCCTGTTCTCTTTTTCTGTAGCTGCATATTTCCCCGTCGCTTGTTTTTTTCTGTAATCCAGATGTCTGATGCTCTGTTATTTGCCAATGATGTGTAGGTGTTTCCAGAGGGGCTTCTATTGCAGCTTGTAAAAACTATGATGCACCCAGATATTGAAACGAGAATAGGAGCTCACCAGATATTTTCAGTTATCCTTGTTCGATCAGAGACTTACCTGAAACTTGAATATGAATATAAGAAGTGGCAGTCAAAATCGACATCAGCATTTGCGTCAGCTACTGCTCTTTTCGAAAAACTTCGAAGGGAAAAGGAATGTGTAAATACAGATAAGCTTGAAAATTATGTTGATGATGATAGTAGCATAAAAGATACGGGTGATGAAGAGGTGAAAAATGGAAGGATCCGGAAGCCTTCACCCTGTTTTCGCAAACTATGTTCTGTTATTGACAGGACTGATGTTTCCACTAGTCCTGATGAACATGTAAGTGCTTATTTCTTTATTGATGCTTATTGAAGTTTGTTAAATTGAACATATTTTGATATCTTTCTGCTGGTTTGGTGGAGGAGCATGTTTTTATTTTTATTTTTACATTTGTAGGAAGCTAACATTATTACGTTAACTGAAGATCAAATTGCTATGCTGCTTTCTGCATTGTGGTTGCAAGCCAACCGATCTGATAATTTACCATCAGATTTTGAGGCGATAGCTCATTCATTCAGCTTGACTATTCTTTCTTCACGTCTCAAGGTGAGATATTGAGAGCCATTTTGCAGTTACTGATGCCTAACAAGCATGCATAATATGGAGATACAAACGCAATGTTGTTAGGCCTTGCAGCAGATATTTTCTAGTTGTTATAGAACATTTTTGGTATCCATCACTAGGGAATCTCCTTTCAAGTTTAGTATGTCCAATTGCGTAAAGGATGGGAACCAAATGGCTCTTGTATTTGTGCTGGAAGGGTAGTCTTTGATGGTTTCCACTTATTTTATCTGTTCAACCGTTGATTTATTTCATGGCAGAAATCATTGTAGTTCATTTCATTGTAACCCTTTATTTTTTATCTTCTGTACAGTAATATGCTGCAATGATGGTTTAAACAGCGGTTTTTTATTTGATATCTTATACAATTTTGTTTTATCATGGGACGCTCCAAATTGTTCAGAGTTGATCTCCTGACTGTTTATATTCAGTTTCTGTTTTCTGCTTCGCAATTGTGCATTGTGAACTTTTTATGTAGCGTTGCACTATTTATTGCTGACACTGTATTTGCACATTTCAGAATTTGAATCAATGCAATACTATACGCATATTTCAGCTTCCATTATCTCTTATGAATGCTGCCCTTGACCCAACAGGTAAGACATTTGTCAACCATTAGTATCTATTTTATGTATTATGTCTTGTATGACTTTCTGAAAGTTCTGTAGTCTATTAGCTTCAATGTACTACCATATTGAGTACTTATGCTCTGTATTTCAACAGGAATATTGCATCCTTCATGCCGGAGGTCACTTTTTACACTAGCATCAAGCATGCTAGCCTTTGCAGGAAAAAACTACCACATGGCTGATTTGACAAATACCCTGAAGTTTTTGATATCCTCGAATGTGAGTTCTCATAGTAGGAACGTTAAGGGATTGACTCACACGCTGCTATTTGTCCATTTGTTAGCTTAAAGTCGTGAAATCTTGCATATAACGAGTATCTTATTTTGTGTTTTTAATTACCTTGAATGTGTTAACTTTTCAGGCAGACCCATATTTAAGGATTGGTGATGACTTGCAAATATACATCAGGCCTCAGGCTGATATTAAAAACTTTGGTTCTGAAATTGATCAACAAGCAGCGAAATCCTTGCTATCTGACTTTCAACAGATGATGGTTGAATCTGGACGCTATCTACTTGATATTATAATTCGAGATCTTTCTAGTTTAACCAATGTGAGTGATTGGCATTGCTAAACTAGGTTTTGCTTTCCATTAAGATGTGAACTTCCATAAAAAAAATTAAGATAGTTTTGTGGAAGCAAAAGTGACTACAGTTCTTATTGGTTCTTTTACTTCAGCTGGAGAAAGATGAATTAGCTCAGAAACTTTCAGAAATGTTCATACCTGAAGATGGACCCCTGTTTGGTTCAATCAATGCCCGTGACTGGGGTTCCTTTCAAGCACTTGGAACATCTGAAGAATCCCTTTCATTAGATGAGGTATGCACAATGTAAAACATGTGAATGATAAATATTCCGAAGTAGCACTGGGACATTATTCAGGTGAATGATAAATATTTCCCTACATAGCTAATAATATTTAAACACCTTACTATTTTTCAGAACCATAGTGGAGAGCAATATATCCATTTTGGCTGTGCTAGGGAGATGTAGGATAAATGATAATTCCAATGAATGAGAAGATTAATTGTTATGAGGGAGGAATGTTTAACTCCTGGCAAAATTCCTTGTGCAAGGCATGGCATATTATCTTCAGTCATGGTCTTTTAGTTTACTATTCATTTTCTAGGTTCCTCATTAATTCTTCTATGTGCGTCTTTCTCACGAAAAAGCAATAACTCATTGAAGACAATCAGATGCTGTTTTTTTAATGAACCCAAATTGTAGCAGATATAGAATCTGTAAGGTTCATAAGTGCATAACACTTGTTGAATGTTGGTCCCTTTTGCTTCCCAGGTCATAATTGTAATCTTGTCCAGAAGCTTGAGAGGGTCTTTGGGAAGGCTTATATTTAGAAGTTCTAAGTGATGTTATCTTTTTTTTTTGGCTTTTGAATTTTGCGATAAAATTTACGTTAAATTGCACCCCAAAGTTTCCCTAATCTTGCACTAAGTGACCTCTATTTTAAAACTGTGTACTTATATGCCCCAAAGTATTTAAGTGTTGCAGATAAATGCTCCAGTATCAAAATGTTGCACGTTGGTACCTCTTGTTTACCCAATGTTACACGTTAGTGCCCCTTGTTTACCCAATGTTGCATATAAATATCCTCGGTTTGTGAATGACTTCACTTAAATACTCTATAGTTTCTAAAAGTTTCACTTCAGTACCCTCTGTTATGCGATATTCTTGGATATGTAGAGAAACGTTAACGGTTCTGGATTTTTTTTTCATTATGGGGTATTCATCTGCAACATTTAAATACTTTGGGGCATTTTTTTTTGATCGGTTTAAAAATAGGAATCACTTAAATGCAAGGTTAGTGAAACTTTAGGGCATTTAAGTGCAATTTAGCCTAAATTCATAAAAACTTGTAAGGATAAACAGAAAATAATCATTTACTTGATGAAACCTAGATTATTAAAATAAGCTTATATGATAGTTTTTCAAAAGCTAGAAAATCCTAACTTTTTAAACTGGAGCTTGAAAGCTAGCTTATTTGGAATGTCACCAAAAAGGTAGATATGACAAAGCTAACTTAAAAGCTGCTTTGACCACAAATAAGCCCCACCAAAACACTCTGAATTTTTTGCATATCCTTGTAAGAGGTGGATGGACACCTATCAAATATAATCTGATGGGCAAATTGGACAGTGTAACTGAATAAGGTTTTTTGAGACCCAATACTTGATTAAAATGCTTGGAACCTAGTTAGTCGTAAAATTGGTTCTTTTGCCTGCAGAAATAATGTTAATTGAGCTCTGTTTTTATTATTCCTACGACCTTTGTGTTTGTACGTGTGCATGCAGCGTGTGTCATTGCTCTTATTACCAATTACGTTGAACTAGGAACGAAAAAAACCTTACTTGCAATTTAGTTGCATTGAACTTAACTAAAGGTCTTTCAGAAGAGTTGGCTTTGTTTACACAGCTTAATCTACTGTTTAGAGACGATTTGAATTGCTACACATAAAATAAGGCTGGAATGAATTGCTACACTCAAGCCATATTACTAAAACTTGAGCTCAACTTCTAATTAATCTTCAGGGATCATCAAGGGTTTCTTCAGTGGATGGGGAAATTGCCAGTGAATCATTTGGCACTGATATTCCAAGGTTTGTCTCCAGGATTCCGACAAAACCACCCTTGTCCCCAGTAATCAGTGTAGGCCAGCTGCTGGAATCGGTATGCTTACTTAACATCTCTGGACTTATATCTTGTATCGTCTTTTATGTAATTTTTTAGGGCCAATTTTTCCAAAAGAAAATGCAAAGTAGATGACAATTCTCTTTTATTTAAACAGTTAACCCATGCCCATCATTTGATCTATGATTTAGAATTCTGTCGGGAGAAATCTTATTGCTCTGTCATTTACCATTGTCACCAAGCTAGTAACTTTCTGCTGGGTGCACTTCAGACAGTGGGTCAACTGATCAAACCTTCATGACCGCCTCTTAGCTTCACTTTTAGATGATTTCAAGTCTAGCTTAGTGTGTTCTTTTACGGAGCCGAATATACATATTTACAGAACTTTACAAGTAGGTATATCCTTTGATATACGTCTATAAACCCAAAAAACACGTCCAATAAAACCTAATGAATGTTATATATGCAAGAGGTTTTGACAAGTATGGATTCATTTTGATGATATCTGTATCAGATTGTTATTGGTCAGCCTATGTAAGGCAGAAGTATGTCCCTGCAGACTTTCTGCAAGATCCTTTTTGTCACTTTTTAATGGGGAAGCACTAAGCACATATTACAGGAGAAATGCTGACTTCAGTATTTTACCTCTTCACGCGTTCAGCTAAATTCTCTGGATCTGCGCTTTAAAATTGTGTCTGAAGCAATAAATAGTTGCAGCTAGGTCACTAGCATAAATACCCCTGAGCTTCGGGGTGTTTTTCACAAACCCCCTTAACTTTATAAAGTAGAGAAAACCCCAACTTGTTTTACTATGTTCATTGGGCTTTTCTTTAATTGACAAAGTTTAAGATAGTTTGTGAGCCAAACGCTTCAAAAGATCATGGGGGTCTTGTGAAAATTTTGCCCTTCCACATATTTGTGACGAATGAATTACTGGATTCTGCAAGGGAAATTTTTGCACCTTCATATGCTTTTGTCACAGGCACTCCATGTAGCTGGTCAAGTGGCTGGGACATCCATCTCAACTTCACCCCTTCCTTATGGTGCCATGGCTAGCCAGTGCGATGCCCTTGGGATGGGGATGAGGAGGAAGCTGTCGACATG
>NC_033796.1:80766556-80818477 GCF_001876935.1 Asparagus officinalis
CAGCCAGTCGGGAATTGGGAAGGTGAATCAAAAAGTTTGCGCTTGCTAGCCTTATTTATAAATCTTTATACTCTAGTTTAAGTGTTAAATTTTTTTTTTTATTGATGCAGATAGTTGGGTGTGGATATGGTTTGGAGGAGAAAGGAGGATTGGAACAGTTGCAGGGCCTTAGGTTGCCTCCTGCCAGCCCCTTCGATAACTTCATGAGAGCAGCTGGGTGCTGATCAATTTCTGGAGTCTAATACAAATAGTCTAATCTCTAGTGTTGTAATTTCGGGTTCTAGTTCTAATATGACATAACTAATGCTGTAAGTTCAGAGTATGTCCGGTAACAGGTTAATTGCATAACGGATATGAGGCATCTGTGTGGTGCCAGCGGCTTGTACTATTCTTAAAAGTTTGCTCGGTTCTTGTTGCTAAAATCACCATGCTTGGATTCTGGTAACTCTGTTGCTGATGTCTTCTGCTATCAGGAGGAATTCTACAGTTGGAATCTTATCAGAACCATCCATATAAGAGTGGAATGATTTACGCTAGATAGAATACATACTATTCTTAAACTAGCCTTTTAACCGCCCTTGAATTGTATACGTCACCCAATTCTAAGGACTGTTCTGATAAAATCTTTATTTGAGTTCTATTCTCTGCAACTTTTACCTATGTTAACAGGAGTTCGGAATTTGAATGGTGACGGGTTTGTCTTTAAGGATGCTGCGTACGGTTGGTCTTTGTTGAGATTTATTAATAAGTTGCAAACTAAAGTGAACAAGTTTCTATATTTCTCTCTTACTGCTTCAAGCCTGAAAATTGACAAATATAAATTAGCAAAGGGTTATTTAGATGTTATTCCCTTTAGTTTTAAATAATTCCATATTACTGTTTAAATCTTTAAAATTTCTCATACGTCCCTCAAATACTAAAGGTTCTTGCAATTAATGAACATAATAGGGCTTGCACTTTGATACAGTAATGTTTACCTTGTTTTAACTTTGAATTCTGTAGTTTGTTTTTGCTGGTCAAAAATACACCAAAGTTTCATAAAATTAACTTTGAGATGGACCTGTACTTTTCAGTCGTGTAGTGTAGAATTAGTTTAGAAAGTATAGTCTAGCTACTTACCATTACTCTTCCCAGTATAGTTTTATGTCATTATTAAGTAATTTAACCCTCAAAGAGTAATTTATAAGGAAAAGACTACTTTTGTACTATTAGACACATAAAACTTGATTTATATCAACTCATCATTTCTCTTTGCAATTTACAAAAAAAATTCTCTTTATTTTTCTGTGTAGTACAAAAGTAGTATAACTCTCGTGTGTAGTTATCACTACTCAATTTGTAATATTTTATGTTAAAAAAAATGAAAACTTTGACGATGTGTGATATTAGACAAAATGAGATATGCATAATTATTTTCAAAAAACATATACTAAAAGAAAATCAATAAACAAACATACAAGTACTTGTTTTACATTTATAATATGCATATTTTAAAGGTTTAGTAGGATTGAATCTCATCTTCTTCTTGTTCCTTTTTTTAATTTACAAATGCGGCTTTTGAATTTGTTTTTAACAAAAATGGAAAGGAAATTAGTTGTTCTTTAAATGTTGAAAGGTTGGACGGAAGTAAGAAAGAGAGAAATGGTTTTTTTATCTTGCCTTTAGCGCACACGGGAAACGAACCCAGGCTCCCACGAGGGAGCGACACGGCTTTGCCATGTGACCTACTGAAGCCGTCCTGAGAAAAATGAGTTTTTCTCTTAAATTTCTTTCATAATTTAATTTATTTTCGATTTTCTTAAAGTTCAGGAGATGCAATTCTGAACTCTGAATATTATTTCTTGAGGGTTAAATTAAAGGGTCCTTTTAACGAGTGCTCCTGGGCATTCGTTAAGAATTATTAATTACATAGGAATTAGTGTAATTAATTAGTTTGCTATTTGCACTCATTTTCTCTGAATAACTGCTCTTAATAAACTTTCAAATACCAAATATAACAGATAAGTCATTTACAATCAACCAAACTTGCTCGGATATCTACCAAAAAGAAAAGCATTCTTATGAAATAAAGTTTTATAAAATTTCCGTGTGCGTCAAAGGGCACGATTAAAAAAAAAAAAAACTCATCCTTATGAACAAATACAAATTTAATTTACCCAAAACGACATGCTTCATTAATCTTAAGCTTTTTCCTCTGTAACGCTAACTGAATTTCTTATTGTGCCGATATCTTCTCCAAATTCTGTCATCTTCTCCACTAGAGTCAATACGAAGCTCATTTAAATCGAAACATCTAGCGCTTACATTGTCTATTTTTTCTGTTCAAGAGAAATTAAAACAAAAAAGAAAACAAACCAAACAAATTAAGCCAGTGCTCATTGTATATAAACAAGATAAAGGAAAATTAAATATTTGGTACATACCTCGTTGGGTCACAAAGAGTACATTGTAACATTCCTTACTTAGCTTTCAATTTCCATTGATTGAGTTCTACGTGCCATTTTACCTTTATTATGCTGATTACTGTAGAAGTATAAAAGGAATGGAAAAGTGATTAAATTTTCCCTTTTATTAATTCCTTGGGTTAATTTGCTACAGGTGTATAACATGGAGAAGGAAGGTGAATAGGATTTTTTTATTTATCCTCTCAAATTTATCTACAACATATCAAAAAAGTAATAATTAATTATCTTAATTAATCTTGTTAACCCAACCTTTTATACATAAGATTTATTGAGCTTCACA
Organism: Asparagus officinalis; assembly: GCF_001876935.1. Lineage (NCBI taxonomy): Eukaryota > Viridiplantae > Streptophyta > Magnoliopsida > Asparagales > Asparagaceae > Asparagus > Asparagus officinalis. The sequence continues at coordinate 80,769,302 of NC_033796.1, forward strand.
ATTCTTAGGCACTGTTTGTTTGAGCTGATTTTGAAATTCTAAGTTTAAATTAGGAGAATAAGATATTACCTTGTTTTAGTGTTGTGGTTGCAATTTTGTTGATTTTTGAGGAATTAGTGCTGATTTTTTGAAAGAGATTGAACTTTGTTATGATATTGGAGTTGAGATCTCGTTGTAGTTCTATATATTTCTTATGATGTTGGAATTGAGATCTCAGGATGGAAATGGCTTTGTGGGATCTCATGTTTGTAGAAGAAGCATTGGAGCATTGGTCGTCTGTTGCTAGTCTGAGCAGGTAATTGCTACATTGGTAATTATAATTCGATACATTGGTAACTATAATTTGAACAGTTTCATGTTTATGTCGTCTTATGTCATTTATGTAAAATGTACCACGTTTCATGAAGAGGATTACATTTGTTACAGTTTTACTATGTTATATGATAAATTGCTCCAAGAAAGGGAAGATAGTGGAAGACTAATTATTCATAGTTTGTGAACTTGGATTATTTGCTAGAAACATGAATTATGAGATTCTTTGTGTAAATACTATAATTTCCATTTGTGTTTCAGAGGATAGTTTGAAAATTAAAGGTTGAGGGATTCAAAAGATTGGAACGTAGGCTTGTGAGTGATAATTTTTGTTATTTTTATTATTTTTTATTCATTGTTAAGCATATTATCTTGGTAATTACAGCTTCCTGGATTTTATCGCTAGTGATCATCATCTGCTTGTGTGAACTTATATTTTCTATTAATTAGGTGGTTAGTTGAAATGGTATAACTACTTATAGTTTGCCTTGAATTTTCCTTGATGGGTTTATGTCATAAAGATTTTCTTTTTTATTCATCTTTAGATAATTGTTTAATTCTTCAGATAGGTTCTGTATAGAATTTCAATGGAGAAGTAACAATACTTCATGGTGCCATGTAGGCAGGGCCGGCCCCGAGGTTTGGGTTACCCTAACCCAATCCAATTTTGGTTGCCCCTTATATTAAAAATTTGGTACGAAAAATAATGATAAAAATGAATACATATTATATCATTTAACGTTCTATATTGGGCTCAAACTGATAATATTTTCTTACAAAATCAATATTCATATAAGAAAAAATTACATTTGTGCTACAATTTAATTCAAAGAAAAATACTTCTCCTTGAATTTTTTGAAGCGAATTCTTCAATTAAGTCATCATACATATGCACGTGTTAAAAAAAACTGACAAAATGCGCCCTCTAAGACTCGAACAGGGGCGGTTTACACAACAGACAAACCCCTCAACCACAATACCAAGCGCGCATCATGTTAGCGCTTAGGATTTTATGTTTATAAATTATAACCCTACATTATATTTAAAAAAATTGGTTGCCCCCCGGCCCTAGGTTGCCCCAGCCCCGGGGCTTGGTGGGCTTATCCCAAGGCCGAGCCTGCATGTAGGGGAATGTAGATGTCAGTGTTCAATGATGATATAGCTTTGCCAGGTCTTGATGCCAAAATGGAGCTGCTTCATGCTAAATGATAGGCACAAGGAAACACTTCTTTTGTTTCTATGTTGAATTGTGTAAGAACTATTTTAATACTCACTCAGGTGTAACTCGGATTATGTGGATGTTTTGATTGGATGCAAGGTTCTTGAAGCAAGTTGTTATATTGTTGCTTCCTCAAACAATTGTTATATTGTTATCTTGTTGATTGTTTTTTTATTTTCTACTTGATTAACCTTTTCATCATGTGTATTGAGGTTATTGGGAAGAAGAAACTACTTACTATTTATTATTTCTCTATCACAACAATATCTTGAATTATGAGTAAGCGAAGTGATGAATATATATGATATGTCATGCTCAAAAGTTTGTGTTAGTTCACAAAAAATTATAATTATAAGTGCTATTGCAAATTTAAAAAAAGTAAATACAATTTGTTAATCCCAATTTTAGAACATTACATGCTAATCCCAATTTCGGACTAACCAAACATGGGAGTAGGATTTTGAGCATCATAATCCCAATGACATTGAATATGAAACTAAACATAGGATTGGGACTTTTAATCCTAGTTCTATCTAATCCTAGTCCTAAGTTAAGTCCTAGTCCTTATCCCAAGAGGAGCCAAACGGTGCCTTAAGGTAGTAGGTGCTTAAATATTGATGCTAAAGCAGTGCCCTAGCCCTGGTGGCATTTAAGCCATATTTAATAAGCTAGATATGCTGGTGCCCATTTGTTAGAAGAACACATTTAGGTGTGGTAGACCCCTTAGCTATCATAGGAGTTCCAGCAGGGATGTTAAATGGCTTAGCATGAGCCATAAACAAAGGGACCATAAATGTGCTCGTAGATTTTGTCTATTTGCCAATTTATGACCCATTTAACAGTTGCTAAAGGTGAGTTTTTGCCCGTCCATTTCATAAGCGAGCCGTCCATTTGTTCATTTAACTATAAAAGTGTTGTGTGTGTGTGTCTATATATATATATATATATATATATATAGAGAGAGAGAGAGAGAGAGAGAGAGAAACTTATGTCAATTTAAGTGGACGTCCACTAAGTTTCTTAGTCATTGATGATCACTTGATTGAGCTACATTGTGGATGATCCGCTCCGTTGAACTTAAGTGGACGTCCATTAAGTTTCTTAGTCATTGATGATCACTTGATTAAGCTACATTGTGGATGATCCGCTCCGTTGAACTTGATCTACATATTTTAAAACCTCAACACACCAAATTTGGGATGAACCCGTCATGGTTTGACCTTCCGTCGAGCCATGTAAAAAGTTTTATTCATTCGAAACCGTTAAAATTGATATGAGTGGATGAAGGGTCAAACCATGACGGGTTCATCCCAAATTTGATGTGTTGGGGTTTTAGAATATGTAGATCAAGTTCAACGGAGCAGATCATCCATAATGTAGCTCAATCAAATGATCATCAATGACTAAGAAACTTAGTGGACGTCCACTTAAGTTGACATAAGTTTTTCTCTATATATATACAGTGTTGTCAATGCGCGAGGCGCAAGGCGTAAGGCGGGGCGCAAAGCATCTTTACGCGCACATGCGCAAGGCGCAACGCAATGCGCGCGCCCGAGTTATGCGAGGCGCACACCGTATATATATATATATATATATATATAAGGAAAATAATGTTTTGAAAAATAATTAAAAATAATATTAATTACAAAATAAATTAAATAATTATGTGAAAATTATCTACACATCAAAACGTACCAGTTATGCTAATACAACCGATAATATGTAATAATAGAAATCATCCAACTAATTGTATAATTAAATGAGAATAATTAATAAAAAAATATAATTACTTACATTTAAAATCAAATAATTATGGAAGAATTATCTATACAATAAAATGTACCAGTTGTACTAATACAACAAATATTATGCAATAGTAGTAATAGTACAACAAATTATACAAAATAACACGTAATTAATAATACAACATATTATACGAAATAATACGTAATAGTAATAATAATACAACGTATTATTCAAAATGATACGTAATAGCATCGATAACATAACAGATAAATTCTAGAAATTTTTACTACACTAAATAAATTTATAAATATCAAAATTATTTAAATAAATATAAAACTTAGACTTTTAAATCGTAGAAAATTCTAGAAAATCAACAAAGTACAAATACTCTTTTAAAAATAATAATTAAATATTTTAAAATACTAGAAAACTATTTTAACTAGTATCGAAAATTCATGGTCCTTACACTTAGTTTCTCAAGTAAGTCATCCAGAACGAAGTGCGCCTTCTGTATATAGTCGTAATATTAGTCCTCAAGCCCCTGTGGTTCATGATCACATACCAACTGTTGACGATGCAACTCCAATTATTGATGGTAATGATGGTGAAACTTACTTTATTAATAATGCAACCAATTTGTTGGTTTCTACATGTATTTCTATTGTTTAGTAGTTATAACTTTGTTATTTTAGATTGTTATAGCATGGACTCACTTATGTAATGTTTTGCATCGTTGCTTTAAAGTAAGCCGTGACAATGACAAAAAAGGTAATAGGAAACCTAGCTACTAAGTTTAAAACTTTTCGTCCTCCGTCGGGGCAGAACCATATAGTTACTTGGAGCGATGGACAACCCGTTAGTTGCACTATGTTTGAGCTTTCCCAGGAGCTTGCTTATTATGCCCAGATAGGTAGGTTATTCCTATTAAGTAAGGAGTGTGATGATGGGTCTCAAGAAAAGATGGTGATGTTATGGAACTTATAAAGGTATATCTATTTATTTTTTTATGATTTAAAATTGATTTATTTATCTTAGGTTATTGACCCTTACAGATTGGTATTTGTTTAAGGATTATTTTATTTGGGAGAACGAAGATGAAGACCCTAAAAACCCAAGAATCAAGATGCCGATTAATATGTTTATATTTGTTTGTTGGTGCACTCTTATGGTGCGGCGGCATTAAGATCTTGGAAAATAACACTACAGAAAAAGCATTACGATCAGTGGAAAAATGCTTCTCCCGAACAGCGTGATTTTATTGTCTTTGATAGAATCACTCACAATGAGTGGGAAGACTTCGTCAAATATATAGACAATCCTGATAAGAAGGTAATATTTTAACGAATGTTCTCAACTTTTTTTTCTTTGGGCCATTGAATAAGTCTTTTCATTAAACCAATAGAACTACATAGTACCCGAGTTTAAAACATTTCAAAATTTTCACGCTTCGACAGTCACAAAACACCAAACTCTGGAAAAAAATTCTACTTTCTCTAAAGTATTACAATCTGTGCTTATGACAATAATCTAAATGGAGGTTCACTGAGTGAATTTTATCTCTTTGTTCTTGTCAAATATCTTAGATTTGAATTTGCTTATGCTACTGAAAATTCGTTAATGATGCGGCATAAACATATACCCAAAAATTACAAGTGCACAATCAATCAAGTTATAGTATAAAAAGTTATTGATCCCACGAGGAAGGTGTTTTGTAGGAGAAAATTAAAATTGGTTCTTATGTTGTGTGCATGACAAATATGAGTGATGAGTGAATGTGATTGTGGAGAGATAGTGAAGGTGATAGTGTGTAAATAGACACAAAATGTAAGTAAGAGTGGGTGTGACAAAGTATAAATGATTTTCACAAGGAGAGAAAGAAAGATGAATAAAATCAAGAAACAAAAAGAAAAATCAAGAATAAAAAGAAAATTCAAGAAAATAAAGATGGATGATTCAATTAAAGATATGAGAAATCTAGAATTGAATCCACTTCTTAGAAAATGTAATTCCCTAGAGGGTTCTAGCCTCAAGGCAAATCAAAGAAAATAAAAATGAACAAAAGAAAAAAAACTAATCCCAAGAGGGTTCTAGTCTCAAGGTGAATAATGTAAGAAAATAAAATCTAACTATAAAATAAATTACAAAAACTAAACTATAAAATAAATTACAAGAATTAAATGCGAGAAAATAAATCTACACTATAAGCATAAAATAAATCTACTCTATAAGCATGAAATAAATCTAAGGCAAGAGCGTTCTAGTTTCTTGGCTATTTAAGCAAGAAAATAAAATCTAACTACAAGCATGAAAATAAATCTAAGCTAATAATTAATCAAAAGAAATAAAAGAGAAAATAAAAACAAACCTTCAAATTGATCTCCATCTTCATCTTCATCATCCAACAAAGAGAAGAAAAAAAAATTTTAAAGTGGTGAAAAAATTCTTTTATTAATTGTAACAAAAAGTTATAAATTTGGAAGGTCTTCTCAATTAATAGTAACCATCATCTCCAAATGGAGATACAAAATTTTTTACACTTCCAACTCCTCATTCTCTACCCTTATTTAAAGTAAACATCAGTGAATGTGAGCCCTTAGATCGAAATCTTATCCAAAACAATCCATTTTTAGTCTTGGATGCATAACAGAACGTCTGACATCGATGCAGGCATCGATGCCGGCATCGATGCCCACGTCGATGCTAGCATCAATACTCCAGTAAAAAATTTAACTTCACGGTTGGCTTCGTCTCATCGAGATAGGCGATTTTTATATATTATATGTTAAATTCCGTCTTCGGGATTGGAAGATATCGTCGTTTCTTTGTGGCCAACCATTTTGAATATGATTTCTTTTCAAATTGGATTTTTGATTTTCTTCGGCTTCTACAGGCTACTCGGCTTGATTCTGAGCTTCAATAAAAGGTTATAAAATGAGAAAGTTGGAGTCTTTTAGGCTTTTATTCACTATTTCTTCATTAACCTGCAATTAAAGATAAAAATAATTATTAGTGGTATATTTATTCATGTAAAATATGTAATGAGGGTATAAAATTGTAATAAAAATATGATTATGAGTTAACTATTAATCTGTTTTGGATAGAATCTCAATGTGCTTGTGAACTCAAATATTTCATTCTGAAATATTATTTTATCTCTTTTTCTTTCTAAATCTAGAATGAGACATCTACAAATATGATCAATGTTGGGAAAAAAATTGATATTGTTTGGGACAAAAATCTATGGCTCGAACTAAGCACGAATTAGTTATAACTAAATATAACTATTATTAATTATTACTTTAATGCACACATCTAAGTATTAACTATTTAATTGTTTCGGTTCTTGTTTCTTTTTTCACTTGATAGAAGTTGGATCCTGAAAATTGTGATGAGTTCGATGTATTTGTCAAATCTCATAAAAGAAAGAGGGGTCTTGGAGACAATCCACATGAGGATACCAAAAATGCTTGTGTAAGTTTTATTTGTGAATTATCTTCCTTAACAATATTTCTCTTAGGTTATGAATCTAAATTTTTGATGATATTTTTGTGAAGTTATGATTCTTAATTTGTATGATTTGTATGCAGGAGAAGGTTATTGAAAGGGTTGAGGAGCTCAAAATTAAACTTCAAAATGTTGATCCAGCAACAAAAGCTCGTCGATTGAAGCTTTCAGCTATTCTAGATGAGGTAGCAGGAAAGCACCACGAGGGTTATGAGAGAGGATATGGTGCTGGATACAAGAGAAGGACAATGGTCCATAATTTTTCTACATCCTATAACGTCGAGGGTAATGTAAACAATTCTGAACTTCAAGAACAATTACATTATGCGAACCAGAAAATTGAAGAGTTACAGAAAAGAGCTAAGGAAGCAGAAAGATAAAAGGAACGGGAAAGGGAAGAAAAAGATCGCCAAATGCAAGATTTTCAAAAAATGGTCTCTGGATTTCAAGCAATGATTGGATTAAATGGACAAGCACAATGATTGAGGACAGGTATTCTAAATTTTTATATACAACTTGCTTTTAGATTTTTAAAACCTTAAACACTTGCAAAATTGAATATATAACAAGAAAAGGTTTAGAGTAAAAATGTCCTACAACATTGACTTTCAAGCACGATTGGCGTCTTTTTCCTTTCGTTTCCTCTCAAGGGTTGCGGCAAAGGATTGTGTATGACTTTCTCTTCTTTTTTTTACTGCGAGTTGTTTCTTCCTTCTTTATCTTTCCTTAATTTCTTCTATTGTTTTGTTTTATTTTTGTTGCTGGTTGCCGCTCTCTTCTTAGTTCTCTTTTATTTTTATTTTTTTTGCTTTTTTTTTGGGTTGAGTGGACCCTGTATGCTGGTGGCTGCTACAGTAAAAATTTCATGTTTTAAATTTCTAGTTTAAACCATGAATCATTTAGTGTTTTACTCGTTGAGGAGACCCGTATATTTATTTGCTGTTGGTTGCTACAATAAACCGAATCATGTTTTAAAATAGATTCATGTTTTAAATTGCTTCATGTTTTAAAGTATTTGCTGTTGCTAGCTGCTACAATAAACTGAATATTAATTTGTAGAGGCTTAAATGTTCTGTTTTTCTATTTCTAAATCTCCATTGTTTGTGGCAGGATGAAAGTTGCAAGGTGATGGATGGTGAATGAGAGAATATTTTGGATAAAATCAGTTGGAAGGAGACAAAGTATTAGGAGAGACTCGATGAAGGAAGAACTCGTCTTGATAATTAATCGGCTCGCCATGATCTTTATCATTCAAATTCTAATAATTCATGGTTTATTGCTTCACTGTCGTAGGTCTTTGAATAGGTTTTCATTTGTTAGATTTGCATTTTAGTTAAGAGTTGTAGGATGTGGAGAAGTTGTGAACCTTGTAAATGGTCTAAACTCAAAGTTTTATAGTTGATTATCACTTCATTAAATTTATTGACAAAGCTTGTATCGAACACGCGTTATTTTTTAATTGATTAAGTTAATTTCTTTTTTATGATGGTAATTATTTGTTTCATTTGAATGATATCATGTATTGAAATAAATGATTAGAAATAGATAAATATCATTGCTACAGTTGGATGTGAGAATAAACAGTAGTATTTTGGTGAAAATATCTTTTTAATACCCTATAGCAATGGTTTTCTGTTGTTAATATACCTTAGCGGTGGTTAGGATTTTGCTGATGTGGATATTTTATTTTTAAAAAATAAATATTAAATTGTATAGTAACGATTGTCTTTTGTTGTTAATAGACTGCAGTAACGGTTGAATTTACTAACATAGATTTTTTATTATTTTACAAAAAATAATCTAATAGCAACGGTTATTATATTTGCAACAGGTTTAGATCGTTGCAATAAGCTAATTGCAACAGGTTTAATAGTAACGGTTTATTTGTAACGGTTTTAACCGTTGTTAATGTATTAGAAACGGTCTATACCGTTACTAAGAGGCCTATAAGCAACGGTTGAAACCATTGCTATAAGGGACTTTTGTAGTAGTGTTGATGTGAGAAGTATCTTTGATGTCAAAAAGGACTTTCTTGTTGAAGCAATGTTGATTGATATGCACCACTATTTCCATTTATTAGGCTTCTTTTATGAGAGCTAAGTATAAAATCAAAAGCTCTCCTTGCACTTTGAAAGGTCCCTTGTGTTGCTTTAGGGAATGGAAAGATATCCTTGTAGTTAAAGACAATTTTGGTTTGACAATTAGAACTCAGAGTTTAAGTTTGATTTCCTTGCTGAATTTTGGGATATCAACTTAAACTCAAGGATTTATATTATAACCAGCAACGACATTTTGGTTCCTTGTAGCATATCCTTGGTGATGAGCTCATTCAACTGCTACATGATACATCTTCTATCTCTAAGCATGATGACCAACTCCTTTGGACCTCTGAGAAAAATGGTTCTTTTAACACCAAGTCATCTTGGAAGTCTATTAGACAACAGGGTAATTATAGTCATCTTCTTGCTCAAATTTAGCATTCTGAGATGACTCTCCAAACAAAGTCAATCTATTGGAAAATTCTACATAATAACTTGCCTACTAAATGCTAGTGTTAAAAGAAAGGGTTTTGCCTTGGCCTCTAAATGTGTTTGTTGTTTCTCTCCCCATGAGGAAACTCCTGATCATCTTTTTAACCACAGTGAGGTAGCTACATCCCTACGAAAGTATTTAGGGGCTATTTTTGCAGTTTCTTATATATCTACTAGACTCAAATGGCGGTTTCATAGATGCGAAGATTCATCTCACTTTCCAATGATGGGTAGATCAACTTGTATTACTAATTGTAGATAAATATTGGAGTATTGTAACTCTATCTATGGACAGGTTACTAGCAACTTCTTGAGAGCCAAATTTGTGGTGGTTGACTCCCATCAGCACTTGGATATGAACATTAAGCCTTAGAAGAGACCCTCTGCTTCTAGGATTGGTTCACGGCTTACTATCGGTATCACCCCAGGGCACCCTGTGCCTAAACCTCTCCTCTCCTACCCCTGGACCCTTCCTACTCATGGCATCTATAGTTTTTGAGTGTTGATGGATTTTGTATTGGTGATTCCATGCCTGTTGGTGCTATCCGTTAGAAACAAAGAGGTTGGGCTTTAGACAAGATTGAGGATTATCCTCAAATACCAGTTCAACTAAAAGATGGTCTATTAAATGGTTGGATGGTTAAGGTTTTACATTTTATCTAGATTTTATACGTTAAAACTATCTTAACTTTTACTCAAATTGATACTTATCATCTTTATTTTCTTATCAAAACTATACAAACTTGCTTATATATTTGTAAAATGTCACATATTCTAGCAAATTTTGCTCAAATAAGACCTAAAGCATATTTTACTCTCATCATCTTATATTCTCTCCATCTCTTCCCTCCCTGAACTCTAATCCTAGCCTCCTCATCCCTCTTGTCTCCCGCACCTCCATCTCCCTCCTCCCACAACTCCACCTCCCTCTCCCTCTCCCATTCCTCCTCCAACGAGAACTAAGGCCATGGTATTTTAGAGAGGATTTTGTGCTGTTTGTAACTATTAATATTTTCTGGGTGTGGTTTTATAAATATTGAATGTTAAGGATTAAATGATAAATGAATTAAAGTTAAACGGATCAACGAGTTGACCCGTTTATCACCCAATTAATAAATAGTTTTTTTGGGTCAACCTGATTATGATCCAACCCATATAAATGACACATACCTATGATCCAACCCATATAAATGACACATACCTATTTATAACAGTTCGGGTCGGATCAACGGGTCAAGTCATAAATTGTCACCCTTAGATAAAGATGGTTAATACATCTTATTATTATTATTCTGTGAAAGTCAAGGATATTACTCTCAAACTTATGGATAATTACACTAGACGCACCCTGCACTACGCAGTAAAATAAACGGATGATAAGTTCTCCACCAGACTTGCTTCATTGTGGCGAAAATTTATATTGAGCGCAAATAATCTTCTTAAGAATTCGTAGTGATAACAAAAATTACAGCTATAACAAATCGCAAAGTGTTCCATAGAAAAATTCTAATGATAAACAAGGAACAATCAAGAATCATTTGAGAGACAAGTCATGGCAAAAAAGCAACGACGAGAAGATACTCGAACGTTGATGAGTAGATAAGTATCTACAGCATTATTCAAAACATATTATTGACAAAGCTGAAATTTTACAGCATAAAATCGAAACAAAAATAAAAGCTCATCAAAGGCCTCTTGACAGTAAAGTAAGCATTTCTGCAACCTGTAGCAGGATGCAATTTCAAAGAACTCGATCATAATTTTTTCCACGGGGTATCAAAGAAGATAAATATAACAGGGGAATAAAAAGAAAAGAAACTAGTAGCGGTTCAAATAGGTGCGACGCCTGAACCAGTTGTAGTCAGGGAGCTTTGTAATTGGTCCCATTGCAGCAATTGCAACATCCTGTAGATTTATCAACATAACCAAGAATCAGTATAAGATAATATAAGAAATTAGTTTAATGCAGATAACCACGAGTCATTGAATTACCAAATTCCTACCCAAAAAAAAAAGTTCTGAATCTCAAACGAGTACCATCTAAAGACGGTTTCAGAAAGTATACAATCTACATATTCCTTCGTGATGGTAATTGTAGTTTTTTAAGCACTTTGAAGTATCGATCAAACAACTATTCGAGTATCATACTTATGATACTGAAATAGGTTTATATCCATGCAAAACTTAGTCATGCTTAAGCAAAATCATTCTGATCTATCACTACCTGATCAAATATGAAACGGTTTGCAACACGTTTCACAGTGCTGGCATCAACAGCATCAATCCTCGCAAAAAGCTCAGCCATTGGGATTCGGCGCCCATATGTCAGAAGCTGCAAGGAAAAAGATATGTAGTAAATTGCTATGAAAGATTTAAGATCAGATTCTACTACCGATCTGCAAGGGAAAAAGATATTGTGTATAAATTGCTATAACTAGTAACAACTAAAGATTTTAAGATCAGATTCTACTATCGAAGTAACAGGTCTAGTTACCTGGCGACCAATATCCTCAGCAGCATCGCTAGTACCATCAATGTGAAGTTGTATAGATGACTTCAACTGCGGAAAAGAAATACATCAACTCACTAAAATTGTATATTATAAGCCAAAACAAACTTATCATGAATGAAGAGCTCTTGGTCCTGGATCCAGAAGGGATTTCATCTGATGGGTTAATTTGAACAACTGGAATATCCATCAGGAGTAACTAAAAAGATGATCACCGCAACAGTGTTAACAAAGGCACATGTCTCATTGCGCCCAATCGCCCGGTAGCACGAGGCGATGGCTAAGCGCCTCACATCAGATACGGGGCGCTTTGCAAATGCGAGACAACGCCTTTTGGCACCTCACACTTCCGCAGGGCCAGTGGAAGGCGTCACTTGGTATGTTTTTGTTCTTTAAAATTTCAATCGGGCCTTTATAGTTGAGATACCATATCCCAAAAAGAAGAATAAACTCATTAGGTCTTTTTAGCAGCCCGATCGAGGACATGGCTGGTTCTTGTTTCTCTCTTCCTCTCTCATGGCGTGAGCTCTCCTTAGGACATTTGAATCAGATGCCTCTGAAAGATTTCCCATGACTCTTATGCCGTGAGCTCTCCTTAGGACATTTGAATCAGATGCCTCTGGGAGATTTCCCACGACTCTTAGCTGATTTTCGTGATCAAACACAGGCAGAGGTAAGATTTCTTCTGCTTTCTTTTTACTTCTCTCTTTTTCTACCAATTTCTGGTTATTTTTTAATCGTTCATTTCTCGCCACTTCTTTCCATCATGGTAATAATTGCATATTATGCTTGTGATGGAATTTGATCTTATACAATATATACAAATGCCTAACAGGTGATAAGTTCAACTTCAGAAAAAATTTGTTTGTGATGCACGCCTTGCTTTGTGCACATTGCTTTAAGCCTTGTGCATGGTGTACATAAAGGGACACTGCACCTCGCATAGCGCTTTGCATTTACATTGTTTAAAAAAGCAATTCGGGCGCCCACCTAGGCTTAAGCAATACTTAGGCCGCTCGCCTAGGTCTTGGGAGCACCTAGAGAAGCATTGTGTGCCTATGCAGACTACGCTTCATAAAAAAGGCTATACAGCTAGATTAGGCATGATAACGGGGGAAGAGAATGGGCCAAGTCAAATGGATCAAAGGTCCATCCAAGTCCTTAGGCAAACAATAAGGTGGAACTGAATCTTCAAAAAGAATCTTTCCTCTCTTCATGCTAAAAATACCTACGGGCAGCAGCTTAACTGCTTAAGCGCCTGCCTTGGCGCTTGCGTGCTAAACTCTAGGTGTGGCACCTAGCGCTTTCTAAAACAATGGCACCTTTAAGGGTGGAAACAAACCAATTAATGAATGTTTGCTAATTGTTCATTACTTCATTTAACTATTCGTCATATTTGGTAGTTCATTTAAGGACAAATTTTTAAAACCACCCATTTTTTTTTATTTTATTAAGCAAAATCGACCCCCAAAAAAAATAATGAGCAAAACCGACCCTTTTCAGAAGAAAAGGGTCGGTTTTGCTTCCAAAAATTTTTAGCGAATTGCACGGGACTAGTAGTCCCGTGCAGTTCATTTTAATTCTCGTGACGATCCCCCAACTGGCTCCAGTTCAACCCCTCACTCGTTCTCTCTCCTCCCTTCTCCGAAGAAAACCAGCCCACCTCCTCCTTCTCCTCCCCACGTCCAGCTTCCCTCTCCGCGTGGACGCCAACTCCATACCCAAGCCCGACGCCGCTCCTCTCCGCTCACCCTCCGCGCCTAACTCTCCCCTCCTTACCGCCGATCTTCCCTCGACGATCACAACCATCGATTGCCCGCCGTCGAACTCCCCAAGCCCGAGCTCTGTCCCCTCCTCCTCAGACCCCCCGACGACCGCGCCCTCCCCCCCCATCCTACCCTCGAGCCGCGCCCTGTCGCCTCTCCGAACCTCAGCCCCCCTCGAGCTTGGGCTCGGCAGCTCCCCCGCCCTCCGACGTTGTCATCTCGTCCCCTACCGCAGCTCCCTCTGATTTTGGTGGCGTCTCAGAACATGGGAGGATGGAGTCGAGGTGCTGCAGGAGCGCCGTCGCGTGCTAGTGCGGGTCAGCAAGGCGGATCTGGAGGAGCTCGGGGCGCTGGCTGAACTCGAGCTCGAGGTGACGGGGAGCTGATGGTGATGGCGGTTGAGGGGCTGATCGGAGAGCGTCAGCGGAGGGAGCTACTGAGCTCGAACTCGAGGGGGCTGAGCTCGGAGAGGCCGGACGTGGGGAGGAGAAGGAGGAGGTGGGCTGGTTTTCTTCGGAGAAGGGAGGAGAGAGAACGAGAGAGGGGTTGACCTGGAGCCAGTTGGGGGATCGAATTAAAATGAACTGCACGGGACTACTAGTCCCGTGCAATTCGCTAAAATTTTTTGGAAGCAAAACCGACCCTTTTCTTCTGAAAAGGGTCGGTTTTGCTCATTATTTTTCTTAGGGTTCGATTTTGCTTAATAAAATAAAAAAAGGGTGGTTTTAAAAATTTGTCCTTCATTTAACTGTAACCAAATAGTGTTTAGTATTCATTTCAGTAATGAAATAGTGTTTAGTATTCATTTCAGTAATGAATAGAATTTAACCAGATGAATATTCAATTTGTTTGATTAGCAAATTTTCATATAGAGTTTATCCCTTATAATTTATATTATTCCATGCACAATGTTATGTTTTTGATTCATTTACATTTAGTAGTTTAATGTCTATACTAAATTTAACAAACTTAAAGAGCACTGCCAGTTTTTAAACCAAAGTTCTTTAGCCACATTAAAGTATCATTTAAATTACATAGTTTAGTATTCATAAACTATAGATTATTAATCAACTAATATATTCTAATATTTGATAAATATTCATGAATATTTGAAAAGTATTTGTATTTGAATTCGAATTTGAAGAAATTCAGAGAGTGGTATTCAAATTTGAAAATTTTAAACAGATACAAATACAAACATCATGGTATTCAATCGATTCGTTTCCACCCTTAGTGCCTTGGTAACACTGGTAACACATTTGACCTCCTTTCATTGTGCAATAACACAAGTAACAAAAAATGTCAGCAAGAAATGTTTCTTACAATCTGCCATAATTGCCAAAATCTATCTGCAATCCAAATTACTAAAGCATATAGACTGAAGCTTACAAAATAACGAATAATTTTTAAAATAGAACACATTTTCATCTGACTCAACCTTCACTAAATACTAGATGACTGTCTGATTGATAATATGATAAACATAAATTAAAAATACTTCAGTGGAATGAACACGTGACAGTCTAATCAAGAATAATAATCCCAGTTATACATGTCTACTCTACTTATGAGACCAGAGAACTGGAGTATCAGATAACAGTATGGAAGTAGTTATGAAGATACCTGATTCCGGGCACGAGTAACATCAGCATCTGAAACTCGATAACAGAGTTTGCTCATTTCATTCATAATTGCGAAGGACAGATCATCCAAGCAATCCGGCTGCACAAAAAAGGTACGATGGAATTAATAATATTGCAGGTCAGTGACAAAAGAAATAGAAATAGGCACCCATGTCTCCCATAAGAACACAAACCAATTCACATTACCACATGACAAGAAGCTAAAGATCTGACAACCAATAAGTTGGGAGGCATATTTAAGACTACCATCAGTAAACTGAACTACCAGCAGAAATAGTAGAGCTGAATGCTAACAAATGACAGGAAACAGCAGAATACTGTTAAAATATAACAGAGTACGAAAAAATAATTTGATCCAGAAAGGTTCAGTTTGCAGTTTGAATAGTTGCATCTGTGTTCTTCCCCTTCCACATAATAAGAATTAAGAAGAATGCTTATGATAATACAGAAAATAAACAAAAAACTGACAATAGATGAGCTCACACAAGCTGTACGGCACTTCCATCATAGATGGTCTAATTTATTACACTTCATAAGACCTTTATTCCCCTAAAGTTGGACCAGGTCTTCTTAAAAAACTTGACCACTAGCAGTTCATTCAAATCAAGCTGAGAAGCATTTAACATTTTCAAATCTTATATTTTTGTATCAGAATCATATAGTATAGTCCTAAATTAGGACTCCTAATATTCCAGCAAAGTGGAGACACTTTTATTTTCAGATTAGTTTAAAATAATTAAACTTAGTACCCGCGAAAACAATATCAATAACACCTCTTTTTTCCTCTCCTGTTTCATCTTTTAACCCCCAAATATTGTGATTAATTAATTTTTTGTTAAATTAACTTACCTAATAAAGTTCAATCATTTACTGAGAAAATAATATTTATAATAAATATTCCAATTTTATTCCCTAAACTAGAGGGATGAGTACTTTTGAGGGTAATTTTAAAAGTACCTAGATTTAAAGGTTATATAGGGTAAAACCTAGCAGATTTTGGAATAAAATACTTTTTTTAATGAAAAGTACTTTTTATTACAAAACCTACTTTTCAATGAAAAGTATTTTTCATGAGTTTTTCATAAAAATTTCAATTAGATTTCCCTGATTCACTGATTCTTTATCTTTAAGTAGCATTTGAAAAACACCAAGAATTACCAACGTTGAAGAAGTTGCCTTTGATGTTGGTTCTGAGTCGGATGGTGATCCAGAAAAGGCTGCTGAACAGAGTGTAACCTTTATTGTGTAAACGGGCAAATCGACTGACTTATCCCTTGGTTGTCCCATGGCATACTCATAGAACCAACAAAAAGAAGAGCATATGCCCCCACATTGTCATGTAAGTTTGCCGGAAGCTTATATGCATAAAAGTAAAATAGAAGCATATGTTATCTTTTTTTATTGTTTGACATACAATTTCTATCCCATCTCAGTTCAATGTTATATTTTCATATATATTATTGATTAATTAGACTATCTGTCGACATATAGGCAGTTGTTACATTCATCAATCAATTTATTATTATTAAAATATAGAAGAGTAAATGTAATAAAATTGTTATTTCCTGAATAGGTTTTCTCAAATGATATAGATCTCCCGAATAGGTTACTGCAATTCAACACAATTATGTAAAATAAAATATTGAAATGTTAATCAAATAATGTATAAGATGTCCACTATCAAAACGAAAGAAGTGCATCAAGGATAAACAAACCCACGACGCAAAACGTATTGCAGAGATTGCACGAGCAGAAATACTAGTTCTCATAAAATATTGAAAAAAAATAAAAGAAAACAAAATATCAAAAAAGTAATTTCCAACTGAATATGACAAAACAGAAGTTATGGTGTGAATAATAAGAAAAGATACAAACCTTGGCAACTGCATAAACGCCAAAAAGGCCAGTATCTTTATAGCTGGTATTAAAAGCCATCATGTTCTCAGCTATTTCATTAATCGCAACCTTCTGAACAAGCTCTGAACTGCTCAAATGTTTTGAAAGCAATCAAATAGATGTAAGAACTATAAGAACAGTGCCTTTAGCCGTGAAGACAATTAAAATTAAGCTCTAAATAGGTAGGAAACAAACCCCATGTGTTTTCCTCCAGCAGTGCTCTTGCTCCAAGATCCCAGCATTGACTGCATGACCATCAATGCAATAGAATCTGGATCTGTCGAGGGTGCCCCTGCAACAGCTACTGCAAATTGTGCTAGTGGAATATCATCATCAATTATCCGGACCTAAAGTTCATTGATCACAGTAGAAAAGGTGACCAGCAGGAGTCAACTATACTTGAATTATACAAGGATAAGAAATAAAGATAGTCATAGATTGAGATTCAGACCTCAGAACCAGTAAAAGTAGCTGGTTCCTTTGCAACCAATTGAGAAGCAGTGGCGGGATCAGCTGGAAGCTTTGAGAATAGCTTCTTCACATGGTCAACTAGTTCATTATGATCAACTCCACCTGAAGCCGAAATAACCTGATAGCATAATTCAGAAGACATTGAGCAACTTCCCTAAAAGAACATAAGACTCCATGCTGACCAAATGTTTGAAATAGGGTAAGAGAACTAGTAATTAGTTCAGTCTAATTTTTATTCAACAAGTGCCCACATAATTACTAATTTCATGATTTACCATTCTAGGAGCTGTGTAATGTGTTGCAATGTAGTTCTTAATGTGATCCCTCGTGATTGTCTTGATGTTCTGAGCAGGTCCCAGAATAGTTCTTCCGAGTGGAGTGTACTGGAATGCAGTCGCATGTAAGTGATCAAATAAAACCTCTTCGGTTTGTCCCTCAACCTACAAGATATATAAAAAATTAACTTACAAATATTTAATGATATAATTACACTTGTTAATCCAATTTATACTTTTTACACGATAAAATGGACTTCATCCTTACAAATATGGCACGGGGTATGGAACAAGCACGCAAAGGCACACAGTACTAAACAAGGATTAATAGAAATTAACCGCACCTATTCGGCTCACATGGTAACTAGAAAGTCTATAAATGTAGAAGAAATTCAAATCAGCGCCTGAACTATACTATGATTTTAATCTGTTACAAATTAAAATTTTAAATAACATGACATAGGGGAGAAAAATCAAAATACACTTGACAATATGAAGCGCAATGAAGCATGAGAAAAAAAATATGAATGCATCAAAAAGAATTGTGATCGTCGCTTGCCCATAAATAACATATAACAGCATAATATGAACAGAAGAAAGAACGCAACATGGATGACAATGTTAACATTCAAAAAACAAAAAAACAAACTAGAAACAAAGACAAAAACATAGGAATGAAATAGGACAAATATTAAATACTAAACTAGGGCTCTGTTTGGCAAAACTAGCTGAAAGCTGCGGGATTATAGCTGAAAGTTGTTAAGCTACCTGAAAGCTGTGAAATTATAGCTGAAAGCTGATAGCTGTGTAGCTAGCTGATTGACTAGAGCTGTTTGGCAAAAATAGCTGTAAAACTAGCTTAAATTTGTTAAATGACTAAAAAGGACATGCAATATTATTGATATAAAATTAGAATTATTAGGGGCAAAAACGGAAGAAAAAAAATTGGCAGCTCCTTCCCAAAGACAAACGCTACTTGAGGTAGCTTTCCGAAAGCTACTTGCAAAAGACATAATCTCCAAAATAATCTCCTCTTATTTTTGGTCACCAAACAGCTCTACTAGCTTATTGACCAAGTCAATAGGACACAATCTCTTAGATAAGACACAATCCCTTGTTACCAAACAGTGCCTAGGACTGAAGCAACAAAAGATATAAATCTATCGAAGATAATTCTGGACATGTTTGCATGACGAAAACATCAAAGTTATATCAATAAGAAAGCAACATAACACACATTCAATAATAATAACAAAATTTAAGCATGACTCAAATGATTGTGATTAATGTCTGTATATCCAAAAGAAAATTTCTGAGTTCTTCACCTTACCAATAAGAGTTAATGAACAACCAATACTGCTGATAGGAAAGCAATACAGTGAAAGCTAGTGAACTTCAAAAACATAGATTAGCACAAAAAATTAATTAAGATGCAACCTGAACCACTAAACCGCCAAAGAATTTTAATTTTACAAATTGAAATTAGCCATTTCTACCAAATGCTAGAATTTGAACTAAATTGCGCTTTGATAAATTTCATCAGGTATAAAGTAACAAGAAAAGGGAAATATAAATAAAGAAACAGAGAACATTAAGACGTAAGCTATATCTCCTCCACCTCTCAAAAGGTAATATATGTCACTATGATTTTTAAAGTATGAAAATAAATAAACGTGCAAAATTGAATCCCATTAATGAAAAATTTAATATCAATCAAAAGCAGCAAAAACACTTAAAACCCTCCAAAAGTCCAATTTATGTTTGTTCAATCTGCTCAATAATCATGCAGCCTCCATAATTAACAGGGAAAAATAACTAGATATGACTTCCAAAACATAAATCAAAATAATATGCCATTTAAGCAAAAATAAGCACATATAAAAATGAACAAGCAGCCAAGTAATCCAATTTCCCAGGTTTAATTACCATAAATCACCCACAGTTGCGAGATGAAAAGCACCAGCCTCGAAAAAGTAATTCAAAAGATCTAATTTCAAAAAGCACCATAATTTTGAAAATATTAATTTAATTTGATCTGATGAAAGCAAATATCTAGTCCTCATGAACTAATCAAACAATAAGATTTATAAAAAACGAATGATTCGTATACCTCTTCCATCTCCCTCAATATGACATTCCTCTCCCTATTAATCAAAGCCTCATCAAACTTCGAATTCTGCAGTGTATCCGCCAATATATCCACCGCATTACCCACATTCCCCTTCATCACCCTCGCATAGTAAGTCGTCTGCTCCCTCGATGTATAAGCGTTCAGATGCCCACCCATGTTCTCAATCTCCTCCTCCAACTTCCTCACATCCCTGGTCTCCGTCCCCTTGAATATCATATGCTCCAAGAAGTGAGCAGTTCCGTTGGTCTCATCAGTCTCAAATCTCGATCCAGCGTCGATCCAGACCCCGACGGTGGCGGTCTCGGATGCGAGATTCGACTCGGTGGCGACGCGGAGGCCGTTGGGAAGCGTGGTGACGCGGGTCTGAGGAAAGGCGAGGATGGAGGAGTGGTCGGCCAGGGTTGGGTGAGGGGAGGCGAAGCGTAGGAAGGGGGTCGGGGTTTTGCCGAGGCGTGGAGCTTTGATTTGACGGCGGTCCGCGACGCGATGTAAGTGCAATCACCGGAGGGGAGGTAGGGAAGGAGGAGATATCGGCCTGCGGCGGAGGGATGAAGCGATCGCGTGGCGCACAAGGATCGAGGAGGACGGTATTGGAGGCCTGTGGGGCGATTCGGGATAAAGTTAGGAGCTTGCGGGTCGCCATCGTGTTTTCTTTTCTCTCTTTTTTCCCCCCTCGATCTAGGGTTAGGGTTTGGGCGGATCGGGGAAAAACGGGGAAGAGACGATAGAGGAAAGTTAAGGATACTGAGGGGGGGCTTTTTTTAATGCGGGTACCGATTCGATTGGTGCGTGGGACTTGTTCAAAGATTCGTCAAGTTCGGGGACCAAATAGAAGTTTCGGGCTGGACTCGTCTACAGCCCATCGGCTTGATATTGTTCGCATTTAGGATTACTACGGCAAGCCTTTAGCTAAAACCTGGCAATTCAAAAAGCTTCTGCTACGAGCACGGGATGAGAATAGAGAGAATCGTGTACGGCATGCCTCAGCAAAATGGTATAGCTGAGCAGATGAACCGAATGTTGACAGAGAGAGCCAGAAGCATTTGGATATAGTCAGACCTACCGAAGTAGTTCTGGACAGAAGCAGTCAACACGACAGCTTACTTGATCAACCGAGGTCCATCGGTTCCATTGGAGCACAGAATATCAGAAGAGGAATGGTGCGGAAAGGAGGTAAAACTCTCACATCTCAAAATTTTCGGTTGTGTAGATTATATGCATATTAGTGATCAAGGCAGGAATAAGTTTGATCTCAAGTCAAAGAAATGCACTTTCATCAGCAATGGTGAAGATGAGTTCGGCTACTGCATTTGGGACAACGAAAACAAGAAGGTGATCAGGAGCAGAGATGTGATATTCAACGAGAATATGATGTACAAGGACATGCACAAGACAGATGACTCAGAGAGCGAGTCAATATTTGTAGATGCAGATGATGTCACGAGTAACCTCTCAGAAGAACCCAATGTAGAAGGTCCTCAACCAGAAGAGCCTATTGGACAGAACAGTGCGCAGGAGCCCAACGCACCAGCTCCGATATTGAGAATATCTTATCGGCCTCCTGTACCCAACAGGAGATATATAAACTATCTGTTGTTGACAGATGGAGGGGAGCCTGAAAGCTATGATGAAGCTTGTCAGAGTGGATATGCGAGCAAGTGGGAGCTTGCCATGAAAGATGAGATGAAGACTCTCATCTCAAACCAGACGTGGGAACTAGCTGAGTTGCCCACGGGTAAGAAGGCACTCCACAACAAAATGAGTGTACCAGGTAAAAGAGGAACATGATAGCTCCAGAAGATATAAGGCCCGGCTAGTTGTCAAAGGATTCCAGCAGAAGGAAGGAATTGACTACACTGATTTTTTTGCTCCTGTGGTGAAGCTAAATACTATCAGGACAGTGATGAGTATTGTAGCTATTGGAGATCTTTATCTCGAGCAGTTGGGCGTGAAGACAGTGTTTCTTCACGGAGATCTAGAAGAGGAGATATACATGCATCAGCCAGAAGGTTTCTCAGAAGAAAAAAAGAAGAACCTGATGTGCAGACTCAAGAAAAACTTATATGGCCTGAAACAAGCCCCAAGACAGTGGTACAGAAAGTTTAACGGCTTCATGCACAAAGAAGATTTCTAGAAGTGCAACGCCGACCACTATTGCTACTTCAAAAGATATTAGTCCAGTTATATCATCTTACTATTGTATGTTGATGATATGTTAGTTGCAGGTGAAGATATGGAGGATATCATGAGTTTGAAGCAGCAGTTGTCAAATGAATTTGACATGAAGGACTTAGGTCCAGCAAAGAAGATCCTTAGAATGCAAATCACAAGAGACAAGAAGAAAGAGTTATTGCAGTTGTCTCAGACAGAGTACATCAATCGTGTTTTGCAGAGATTCAATATGGGTGACGCCAAGCCAGTCAGCATGCCCTTGGCTAGCCATTTTTGCTTATCAAATGATTAGTCTCCTTAGTCAGAAGAAGAGAAAGAGAGTATGACTAAGGTTCCTTACGCCTCAGTCATTGGAAGTTTGATGTACGCAATGGTCTGTACGAGACCAGACATTGGTCATGCAATAGGAGTGGTCAGGCAGTTTATGTCGAATCTAGGAAAACCTCATTGGAAAGCGGTCAAATAGATTCTGAGATATCTATAAGGCACCACACAGAAGTGCTTGCACTTTTGTAAAGGAGAGGTGGAAGTGCAAGGGTACGTAGATGCAGACTTCGAAGGTGAAGTCGATCACCGAAGAAGCACCACCGGCTATGTATTCACTATCGGAACTACATCTGTTAGTTGGATGTCACAGATACAGAAGATTATCACTCTATCCACTATAAAAGCTGAGTATGTAACAGTGACTGAAGCCAATAAAGAGATGATATGACTTCAGGATTTGTTAACAGAGTTGAGATTTAAACCGGAGAAGAATGTCATGCATAGCGATAGTCAGAGTGCGATCCACTTGGCTAAGAATTCCGTATTTCATTCTAGAGCGAAGCATATTATGCTTCGGTACCATTTCATCAGATCCCTGTTGGAAGATGACGTGTTGAAACTGGAAAAGATTCCGAGAAGTAAGAATCCAGCAGATATGTTAACAAAGGTAGTGACCATTCAGAAACTGGAGTTGCGCGCAACTTCAGTTGGCCTTCATGCATAGGTGATGAGGGCGGAGACACACGGGAGATGATGCTTGTTGAGATAGCCTATTGTCGGCAATTTATTCTCCAAGTGGGAGATTGTTGGATTTGGGTGAAGAATCAAACCTCCGCAAGCGAGGTCGAGCTCCTTTCTGGCGAGCTCGAGATCTAGATGGGCTAGAGGCTGGCTAGCGAGGTCGACGGCGAGCTTGAGCTAGGGTCAGGCGAGCTCCTGAGTGGGCGAGGTTCAGTAGCAGGCGAGCTCATGGCTAAACTCGTACCCTATAGGCGAGCTCGAACAACTTCAGGCGAGTGAGCGATATGTAGGCGAGTCTCGAGAAACTTCAAGCGAGCTCGAGCTCAAGCGCTGCAGGCGAGCTTCGGCGACAGCCTGTCGCCAGCCTGTCGCTAAGGTTTTCCTATAAAAGGGAAACCCTAGAGCCCGAGATAATGTTGCTCCCCTTCTCCTCTCTCGTGTTTTTGCTAGCGACGGCTATCTCTCTCTCTCTTCTTTCTCGCGATCTCTCTCTCTCTCTCTCTCTCTCTCTTTCTTTCTTTCTCCTATGCTCACGTGATTGGGGAAGGGAATTAAGAGAAAGAAAATTTATTGAGGAGGAATTTATTGAGGAGGAATCAACACTGTAGCTACAGTGTTGATTTGTATTTATTGAGAGATCTCAAGCTTGAGATCTGCTCTTGTATTGTAATTTCTTACTGTTTAATAAGAAATTAATTGTGTGGCTCCTGAGGACGTAGGCAGTTGCTGAACCTCATTAAATTTTTGTGACTTTTTTCTATACTGTGTTTCTGTTGTGCTTGGGGTATTGACGTAAATTCCCAACAACTAGAATACAATAAGATGTTAATCAATTTATTGACCCCCTTGTTATAATGGATAATGTCATAATAAGAATATGTTGGGTGCACCAAGGTTAAATAATTTAGCCTTTTCGTAAGAAAAGATGATGACAAAAGTTCCGGAGTACGTGAACACTTCAAACCATCTCTTTCTTATAATATGCAGAACTTTTCAAAGACAAATTAGGGGCCATTTGTTTCCTTGGATTTCTAACCCATGTATAATATGAGAAGCACCTACATTGGCTATATTACATAGAAAACATGATTACACTAGTAGAATATTCTAGATGGAATATTCCACATCCTAGATCCTCGACCCCTCCCGCATTACTCGTGGATTCGTTTGTTCTTAGATTCCAATCATCGGATTTTTAGGGTTTGAATCTGTTTTGTTGCGTTTCGTTTGTTCAGGCAAAATTTTGAATTCTAGGGTTAGTAACGGTGAAAAGGGACGATGGTCATGATTGGAATTTTATTTCTTTGGAGCTGTAGGAGTCGATTGAGATAGAATAGATAGTATTATTTACCTTAATTTTTTTTATTTTTGTTTGCAGCCTTTTTTTCAAGCAGGAAATGGAGCTATCTTTAATAGGATTGCAGAACGCTGGGAAAACTTCCCTTGTGAATGTCATCGCAGTATGTACATTTTGATGTCTGCAACGGATATTTAGTTCTTGATCAGTGTAATTTGGGCTTAAGATGCTAATTAAATTTTCATTTTTTCCAACTTTGTGCAGACTGGTGGATATAGCGAGGACATGATTCCTACAGTAAGTATAACATTCAACATGTAAGACTACTGATTGTTGTTCTTTGTTATGCATCGATTAGCTTTTGTCAGGTATTGAATAGATTGTATTATATAGGTGAAATTTATATTTTTAAAAAAAGTCTTGAGCTACATTTTCAAATTAATGCAAGTGCACAGTCATCTAGGGTTTGGACATGTAACTACATGCATCGCTAGTGAAGAGCTTGGCAGTTAGTTTCCAGATATGTTACTTGATGTTTGATAAATTTTTGCAGCTAAATTTCATACAGTGGATGATGTCTTAAAAATTGTTAATTCATGTTATTTGATAAGTTATCTTTACTTTTATAGAATTTACTTGAGTGATATTAAATTTACTTACTAGAGATAATCAATGAATCTCAATTTAAGATGGTAATGTACAGAATTTTTTTTGTTATAGAGTGTCATTAATGCACAATTTCATGAAGAATAAAAAGAAATGTAATTCTAATTAGTACTCCAAGATGTTTATGAAGCTAAATTCTATATGATGATTAAAGTTTTCTTGTATAATCGGAAAAAAATTTCAGAATCACCAAATAGCATCTCAAGACAGCAGCGGGGACTGTGGTTCTTCTTCCAAATGCAATAGGACATCAGCCATGTTCATGCATGCACATGATCAACAACAAATGTTACCAATTCACCGTAAGTTTTCGACAAGCTTCTTGTTTATATATACACTAATGATTTGACTAATAATATATACAATTAATACACACACTTGATGAGGATATAGCTAGGTATTCAAAATATATGGCTATCCATGTAGTATGTTTTAATGTAATCTTTTCATTTAATGGATGTAGACTGCATTCGAGATTGGATATCGGAGAAGTTGTAGTGAGAAGGATGATGGAAATGGAATCGGAGAGTCCAGATTATTATGTGTTGATGTCTAATTTGTTTGCGTCGGATGGGAGATGAGCTGAAGCAAATAAGATCAGAGAGTCAATGAAGGAAAAAGGTATGAGCAAGTCTCCAGGCTCTAGTATCATTGGTATGGATCAGGGATCATATCGCCTTGCCTTAAACTTTTAGGACATTTGGGAATTTGTAAAAGGGTTTGAAGTATCTATCAGTGCATAGAAAAGGATTCTACGCATGCTGAGAGAAGCGTGACACATAGAAGCACCCAGGAGCTGATAATGTGATGTCATGGCCTTGAATCCTCAGGTGCCAGTCTTTTCAGACTTGAGGCGAATTTCTTCTTGATCTTACTCTCTGATATCCTCATTCATTCAGACGTCACAAAGGCCAGCCTCCATTTTGTCTATACAGTGAAAGAGTTTTTCTGTTTCTTGTGGCTTTAACCGTGCAGATAGATACCTTAGTCTATTCAGAGAGATCATGGAAGCCAAGAAAAAAAAGTGGTTGGTTCTCTTCTGTTTTTGTTACCCTGATCGAAAACTTATCAATCGAAACCGGTCGGAAATTTACTTGAATGATGCCTATCCATGTAGTATGTTTTAATGTAATCTTTTCATTTAAGTGAATAATTTTTGAGTTGGTCTGTAAATAGGTTTCTTCTATCATTGAATAATTTGGAATAATTTTTGTTTGTGATGGATGTTGTTCTATTAATATATATGCTCATATAAAAGATTTTCTTCCCCCTTGCGATGGATGTTGTTCACTTTTTAGGACATTAAGGTTTTTTGCTTGCAATGGATGTTGTTATTGGTATCCACTGAATAGGTTCACGCCAAAAAAAAAAAAAAACTGTAGCATAGCATCCTAGACGGAAATTCCGTCTAGGATGCTAAAATTCCGTCTAGGATAGCTTATTTTTTAAAAAAAAAATTAAAAAAAATCCTTCCCTATAGAATGAGTATCCTAGATGGAAATTTCCGTCTAGAATACTCATCCTAGACGAAAATTTTTTCCGGCTAGGATGAAGTATTCTAGACGGAATTTTCGTCTAGAATATTCCGTCTAGGATGTATTCTAGACGGTTTTGAATTCCGTCTAGAATATTCCGTCTAGGGATGTATTCTAGACGGTTTTGAATTCCGTCTAGAATATTCCGTCTAGGATGTATTCTAGACGGAATTTCCATCTAGAATACTACATTTTTGAATTCCGTCTAGAATATTCCGTCTAGGATGTATTCTAGACGGAATTTCCATCTAGAATACTACATTCTAGACGGAAACTTCCTAGACGCGTATTCTAGACGGAATTCCGTCTAGAATACACATCCTAGACGAAATTCTGAGTATCCTAGATGGAATTTTCCGTCTAGGATACCTCATTTTGTACATGTGTTGAAATCAAAACAATGTTTCTATTCATAAATACAGGATATGAACATCCCAATCTCAAGTAGAAAATCAAATAGAATCCCAATTTAAGTTAACTCTATATATATTCAAATGATTAAACCATGGGAACAAAATAAAATTGTACATAAGCAATTAGCAGCAGGACATAATGTAAACATTATATGTATATGTTTTTCATTAGTGACAGCTAAATTAAACATTGGCAAGAAGAGGATCATGAAAAGTAATCAGTTGCATGCCTCTCTGATTATTAAACTATACATATATATCTAGGTTCATTAGTTTCATAACAATCAATAACAACTTTAGCATTTACAATTTAAGCTATTTCACTAAATAAACAGTAAATACATAGATTAGAAATTATTAGTAGTGCTGATAAATCATAGTAGAAAAGGGGGGGAAACCTTAGAAAAATCTACCACAACTTACAATTTAACAAGAAAATAAGGAGAAAACCAATTTGGAATGGACGATACAAACCTTAGAAATCGAGAGATAGATTAAAGTGTGTTTAGAGATCTTGTAACTCGAAAACAGTTGGAATTCATTTAAATGATTTCATAGCTTTTTCCTACTTCCATTTACGGACCAAATCTTAACATTCTCATTTGTTCGTTTGCCTTGACTCAAAGTTGTGATACTAGGGAAGCAGTCCTTAAGAATTGGAGGGGCGGTTGTTAGGTGTATTTTAGTGGGCGATTTTTCTCCCGCTACCGTGCGTCTCCGCCTGGTTTTAAAATAAAGAAGAAGAAGAAAAATGGAAGTAAGATGATCATCAATTCTGCATTAAGAGATTCGATCTTCGTCTATCCATCCTCATCTTTTGTGGTTGGTGAACCTGTGGGATTTGAGGAATCAATGGAGATCTATGGAGATGAGGGAAGCAAAGGAATAGTGAAGGAGATGAGAGCTTTATCCATGGCAATAATGGAGAGTACAGGTCCAAAGGGAGCTAAGAAGAAGATGCTAATGGAAGAGGTACTGGCTAGAACTAATTCACTCTTAGAACCAAGCCTGCTCAGATCTGGTTTAGTTCTTGCTCGTCAATTAAGTAAGACCCCTAACTCTATCTCTTAGGCTGATGATGTAGAAGAAGAGAATGCAACCGATATAGATGAGTCTACGGAGGTGATTGATGAGAATATTGAGATTTTTACCCCTTTTATAGCTCACTCCACTAGAGAAAACATGAGTGCTGAAAAACTCCTGGAAGGGGATGGTAATTGCGAATCAGGAAATTTAGTGCAAGAAGATGAGATGAGTAAAGGGAATAAAGAGTTTGAAGCTAAGAAATCTTTTGCGAGTCTCTTTTCTGATAACTGGAAGCCAGGGAAAGGGCTGTCTTTAAATTTTATTCCACCTTCTCAATCTACTGCTGTTATTTTCTCTGTTGATGAGTGGAGGGAAGGTGAAGAATTTTGGAAATACTCTTTGATAGGGAATGTTATAGGGTTGAATGCTAAATTTAGATCTATGGAAGCATATATAAGCAAAGCATGGGGTAGGATATCAATACCTAAAATTTCTTTAATCAAGCAAGGGGTATTCTTATTTGATTTTCAATCTAAATAGCAGATGAGGGAGATTTTGGAAGCTGGGCCTTGGTTTTTTGGTTCTAGACCATTGGTTCTTAAGCCATGGTCTATTGAAACTGAAATGGAGAAAATTAAAGATTACTCCTATATGTGGGTTTAATTTCCTAACCTAAGACTTAATCTATGGAGTGTTATATGCATTAGCAAAATTTCAAGCCTTATTGGATGCCCTATAATAACTGATATGCTTACTACAACAAGACAAAGGCTAAACTATGCTAGAGTGTTGCTTGAGGTAAAACTACCCCTAAAGGAACCATTACCTGACATTGTTGAAATCTAAGGGCCTGATGGAAAAAGTTACAATCAGAAGATTATCTATGAACTTAAGCCTAGATGGTGTTCAAATTACAATATTATTGGGCATGAAACTGATAATTGTAGGATGCAAACGTTTAGGAAAATGTGGATCCTTGTTAATAAAAAGGAAGGAAATAATGCACATGCAAATGGTGCACAGACAGGATCTCATGTATCTGAGCATGTATCTAGGCCAAAGTCAAGAAATAGTGGAATGGATAGTGTTGAACATGTTTTATATGTACATGGGGAAAATGCACAGACTCTTATAAGGGGAGATGGACTAGATTCTAGAGAAAGGAATGTGCAAGATACACATGCTGAAATCAGTCTGAGAAATGGAGCAAATTCTGAGAAATTGCACATGCTGGTAGAAGATGCACAACAAACTGGAGAAAACATGCACAAAATGACTGATCAAAGAAAAGCAAATGCTAAACTACACCTGTTATTCAAAAAACTGGGAAACATGCACAACAATTGGAATCTTCTATTCAGAATATTAGGCATGGAAACTCTGGATTGGTAATTTTTTATCAATTTTTATCTCCAACAGTTAATGCATTTGGATTTACAAATGTTAGTAGGGCAAATGTTGCAAGGAGAGCAATAGAAAATATTCCAGGAGATTCTATTCAGCCATCCCAATTCTCCCCTTTGGATCCTTAGCTCTTTGATTTTGACCCCTGCTACATTGATAGGGGTGGAATGCAGTAATGCATTTAGCTATTTGGAATATCAAGGGATTTAACAAATCCTCTAAGCATTTAATTGTGAAGCAATTTATTCATGATTAAAAACTTCCCCTTATAGCTCTTTTAGAAACAAAACTCTCTAGAGAAAAAATGGAAAAAATAGCAAGAAAAATATCAAAGGATTGGAGATGGATTTCAAATATTCAGGAAGCATGCAATAGGAAGATATGGCTTCTTTGGAATAATGACATGCTCACAATTCAGTGTGTCAATGTTTCTGAGCAATACTTGACATGTTCAGTTCAATCAAGGGATGGCAAGTTTTCATGCTTGATGTCTGTGGTTTATGCTCTCAACCAAAGAGAGGGGAGTGTAAGCTGTCTAAAAATCACAATAGATAGCTGATCCACATCAAGCTTCGATGATGAGAGTTACAACCAGATGACCTTCATGCCAACAAATGCAAGCTGCAAATGGAGGACTTTTCACATAGATCGAGAAGAGTTGCAATTCAACGACACTTCCGACAACTGATGAAAACTCTATTCAGCAGTCTTCGTAATCAACAGTGAAGGGTACAATCTGACAACTTTCACACCCCACAACAGCTAAAACAAGGATTACTGAACAACGGTCCTTGCAACGCTCTACAAAAGAGGTTATAAGTCAACCAACCCCTTCTAAAACGCGGAATTCATCCCCGCGCTATGATTCTTGAAATGCAAGCGACCCCCGCGTTTCTAAGCTACAACAGGCGAAACGTGAGTGACCCTCGCGTTTTTAACGTTCAATCAACACCCAACTCCGCGTCTCAATTCTAAGACGCGAAGTCAGGGTCCTGAATGTTGAATTGGGCGTTTGACTCATTCAAACATGAGTTGAACGGTTTTAGATCTGTTTCCCCACGAAGCTAAAGCGAGGATTACTGAACAACGGTCCTTGCAACGCTCTACAGAAGAGGTTATAAGTCAACCAACCCCTTCTAAAACGCGGAATTCATCCCCGCGCTATGATTCTTGAAATGCAAGCGACCCCCGCGTTTCTAAGCTACAACAGGCGAAACGTGAGTGACCCTCGCGTTTTTAACGTTCAATCAACACCCAACTCCGCGTCTCAATTCTAAGACGCGAAGTCAGGGTCCTGAATGTTGAATTGGGCGTTTGACTCATTCAAACATGAGTTGAACGGTTTTAGATCTGTTTCCCCACGATTTGAGGAAATCACGCCCACTTGGGAGCGGATTTAGAGGGCAGTTACAACCTCTTATCCACCTATAAAACCTCAACAAACTCAACGGAGTAGGGGGTTGGATCTTTTAACATCAAAACCGCACGAGGAAGTTCGAAGCTAGGGATTTTTCGTGGGAGATAGCGGAGGCGAATTCTTGGGGATAGAAGATTTAACTCAGATTTAGAAGATCAAATCTCAAAGAATCCTTCAGCAATAGAAAATTTGCTTGGCTATTAACCAAATTTTCGGTTCTAACAAATCTTTTCATAGAGTTCTAACTCGTTCTGAGTTCTAAAAACTCGTAAATAGTTATTCATTAAACTTCCCACAGAAGTTCATTGTTCCCACGAGATAAAAGATGGTTGGATCATCAACGGAGAGTAAATTCGACGCAAGCAATCGAAGGAGGCACTCCATCGCTACCAAGAAGAATCTAAAATTAAACAAAGGGGAGAATCAAATTCATTCTCCTCTCTTTTGTAATTAGAATCCAAATTGTAATTGAGATCGAAGGAATACAAATCAATTTTCCTTTATTTTTTTACTGCAAATTTTTCCACAAATAAAAGATGGCGATTCCGCTGGGGACTAGCTTTTCTGATGAAGAAGTGGTGGCGTAATCCGACGTCCATCTCATGGGAACGACTGTTGAAACTCTCGTCATGGAGTTTGACCAAGCAAAATACGAGGAAGCCCTCACCTCTGGGTCGCTTAGCCCCAAGGCTAGGCACGTTTGTTTTCGTCGAAAGTTGCCTTAGTCATTGATTTTATTAAATTTCAAACGTTACAAAAGAATTCAAATAACAAAAGAATAAAAGATTACAACTTTCTTGAAAATAACACAAGATCCGTTCGTCGTCTCTTGCTTGCGTGGGTCTTTAGCCTGTGACGGGGATGTTGATATCCGTGGACTATCTGGCAATCAGATCTGATCCAGAGCTTCGTCGATCCACGAGGAGATCTAGAAACCGAAGCGCTTATCTCGACGAAACGAGATAATTGCTCTTCTTATAATTATCACAACGGGATAATACTAAGGATTGGATGCGGGTGATGTAGATCTGACGAAGAACTCTCTTGTGTTGAAGTGCTCGATCACTCTTCAGTTCGGCAGGGCTTCGCCAATTCTCCAAAATTCCATATCTCGAAAAATGAGGCCTAAGGCTTGTATTTATAGGCTTGAGGGGTTGCGGAGCGGTTAAAACAATCTTAAAGCCTAAATCTGCCTTGGAGACACCCTAGGGTGTCTCCACTTGATTCGAGACATCCTAGGGTGTCTTGGTTTGGGCCGAGACACCCTAGGGTGTCTTGGCCTTGGCCGAGATACCCAAGGGTGTCTCGGTCTTAGCCGAGACACCGTAGGGTGTCTCGTTGGTCCGAGACACTCCATTGAGGTGTATTCATCCGCTCCCGCTGTAAATTCTTCGTCCGAACTCGGATTTGAGTGATTCGAAGTGCGTTGGAAAGCCGACAAGGAGTTCTATCAGCTCCGATGGTTGGATCATCTGTAGAGTGAATGAGACACGAAGGGCATTGTTCTTTTTGTAAACATCGCGAGGCTCCCGATTAGCCCGTACCTTCGTTAGTTCACGTAGTTCGTCGATTTACTTCAAGCGTTCATCAACATCAATCGAATTTATGTGAACCGGATAGTGACGTTCATCGTCGTTCCTTAACACTGAGCTGTTCGTGGAGACCTATAGGCAATTTTTGATGCCTACAGATACCCCCTCCAAAGCGTTCCAGACTCGTTTCTTTTATAGAAGAGGCTGAAATACTTTGGATGTGATTGGTCCAGCCTTCAGTCGGCGTAAAGGACCTGTAGTTAGCTTCAACTCTTGGCTCCTTCAATTTTTGGTCTATTCAATGCTTTGACGAATAGCCAAAGTTCTTCCAGCGCTGTGTTTATCGCCTGGCCGTCGTCGGAGTCTCGAGTCTACTACTAGTGAATTGAGTTTGGCTCGTGTCATTGACTTTGAATTGACTATCTCTGTCATATTGTGCTGACTTAGGGTTTCAGATCACCGTATGTTGATTTTTGGTCGCAACACGTTGACTGGCGTTGACCTAGGGTTATGCGTTGACCGGCGTTGACCCTAGGGTTTCGAATGTCAAACATTGACTTTTTGGTTGCAACGCGTTGACTGGCGTTGACCTAGGGTTACGTATTGACCGGCGTCGACCCTAGGGTTTCGAACGTCGAACGTTGACTTTTTGGTCGCAACGCGTTGACTGGCGTTGACCTAGGGTTACGCGTTGACCGGCATCGACCCTAGGGTTTCGAACGTCGAATGTTGACTTTTGGTCGCAACGCGTTGACTGACGTTGACCTAGGATTACGCGTTGACCGGTGCCGCCCTTAGGGTTTTGAACGTCGAACGTTGATTTTTTGGTCGCAACGCGTTGACTGGCGTTGACCTAGGGTTACGCGTTGACCGACGTTGACCCTAGGGTTTCGAACATCGTACGTTGACTTTTTGGTCGCAACGCGTTGACTGGCGTTGACCTAGGGTTACGCGTTGACCGGCGTCGACCGTCGCAACGCGTTGACTGGCGTTGACCTAGGGTTACGCGTTGACCGGCGTCGACCCTAGGGTTTCGAATGTCGATCGTTGACTTTTTGGTCGCAACGCGTTGACTGGCGTTGACCTAGGGTTACGCGTTGACTGGCGTTGACCCTAGGGTTTTGAACGTCGTACGTTGACTTTTTGGTCGCAACGCGTTGACTGGCGTTGACCTAGAGTTACGCGTTGACCGGCGTCAACCTTAGGGTTCTGAATCGCTCGGTGTGGATTAGTGTGGATTTCGTCGAAATATCCAGCAACCGATGAAAATAGGCAAATTCGGGCTTGAAAAGGACGTTTGTGAGCATACGGGGATCAATCGAGGACTGAGACACCCGTGGGTGTCTTAACCTTGGCCGAGACACCCTAGGGTGTCTCAGTTCAAAAACCGAGACACCCTTGTGTCTCTCTCCCCTCTTTTGCATAATATCCTTTTCCCCCTTTTGAACTTTCCTTTTTGTTATTTCCTCTTTTGTTTTCCCTCCTCTTTCCAAATTTTCAAAACTCCTTCTTCTTTCTTTTATGCATACTCCATTGTTTCCCTCTAAGAAACCCATTAAAACTCTTCTCCTTAAAACCCTTAAACTCAAGACAAATTTCGGACTTTTGAAGCTCCCTCCTTGGCCGAAAATTTCTTCCTCCCAAAGCTAGGGTTTCATCATCTTCAAACTCAAGGAAAGCTTTTTGATTTGGTAAGTTCCCCTTCACAACTCTCTTCTTTTTCAAGAAAGATTGCAACTTTAGGCTTGTAATGGGGAATAACATGAATTTACATACCAAGATCATAACTTTTTTACTCTCATGATGATGGGTTGTGTATGCACAAGTATTTGGGGGTTTTATGCAAAAATTGCAATAGGGCCGAAATTTGGGGGACTTTTATGCAAAAGTGGACTGAAATTTGAGGGTTTCTTATGCAAAGTGTACTAAAATTTAAGACTGAAATTTTACCCCCCTTTGGCCGAAATTTGAGAGGTGTTTGCATGCGAAAGAATCAATGTTGTTTGAGAGGTTTATTTGCAAAAAGTAACCCACAAAGTGTAGAGGGGTTTATTTGTAAAAGAGCTGAAATTTTAGGGCTGAAATTCCAAAAGTCCAGAACACAAACCCATGACCAAAGTTTTGAGAGAGGTGTGCGGAAACTAAACCAAAATTTGTGGAGGGGTCTTTTTGCAAAGTTGGCTAAATTTCACAAAAAGGGTTTATTTGTAAAATTAACCGAAATTGTGGGATGTTGGGGGTGCTAGATGATCAAATATGATGACCATGACCCAATTCGAGCGTGTCCTTTCCCGAATTTAGCCTTGAACACGAGGGGCATTTTGGGTATTTCACCAAAATTTTACCGCAAAATGACAATCATTGTTTTGTATGCACGAAATTTGTAGGTTTAATTAGACTTCAACTATAAAATCCTATTTATTCATAGGACTTTAGTTCAAGTTCTTAATTTCCCTTTTAAATTTCGTGTATTCATATTTTAGATTGTACCTGACTTGCTGCTTTTCGTTGCAGATTTTCGATGTCTCCACGTCGACCTCGACCTCCTAGGAGTCGTTCCCGTTCGCAGCATAGCGAGGAAGAAGTTCCCACATCATCCTCCCCTCCAGCGGCATCCTTTTTCGGGGGTGAGAATCTTTATTTCTGTATCCCTGATTGATCCCTTCGCGGGTCATTAAGGAAGAACTGACATCCTCCTTCGCGGGGATTGAGGTTTCAGGATATTGGTGGTTCTGTTACACCCTCGTTTGGCCCCTTCGCGGGTCATTCGGGAAGGGCTGACACCCTCCTTCGCGGGGGTTGAGGTTTCAGACTTGTTTTGCTTGGCCAACGCAAGTCTTTTGGTATATTGGGGCGATCTTGTGTCGTCTCACACCTTATAGGTCGGTGTATGTTACCACGTTATTTACGTGATGATACATATCGCTCTTCTAGTGTAGGACACTCAAAATCATCTCTCCAATTACCCCATAAATGATTTTATCTCGCTTTTTTATGAGATTGATTTAATTCATGGATGATTTTCTGACTCTATCCTTGCTTTGTTGCCGTCGAGTTCCCCACGGGCAGTCTCCCTCCTCACGCTACTACTGGTTGTAGCGGGGGAGTCTTCTCTTTGGCTTCCATCAGGCAGGCTATTGGTCCACTCCCTCAGTTTGACAGAGATCGCTCCGATGAATCCTGTCGTTTGATACGGGATGGAGGGCGTCATTGTTTACGTCAGCTGATTACGGATGCTTCTTTTACTGCGGATTCCGTTTCTACTCAGGCTTTAAAGAAGCCCAGTTTTCTGTTTGGAGATCATATTGAGGATCCTGCTAAGTTGATTCTTACCGAAGAGCATTGGCTGAATCTTGATGAAGGAGCTCTCCTGTATATTCCCTCCATTCCTCGTCAGTGTTCTTTCACTTATTTGGAGGGGCAGGCCGTAGAGAGACAGATGTCCTGGCGTCTTATCGATGATGCTGATCGAGTTCAGTGTGGATATACATCCCAACATAAGACTCCTGGTTCTATTGGGTATCATTACATCCGCGGTCTTCGACCAGGGATTATGGGTCTTAATACTGCACCCCCAGGCGAGGTATCAGCAGCCGCTCCTACCGTGAAGAACCGTCTGGCTCATCTTGGGAGGAGATTACCTCTGCCAGATTTTAGATGCTATGGTTGGGCTTTCTCACTACCCAAGGGATGGTGGACACGCATGACTAGTTACGTCTTGGGGCGCTGGGAGAAGGATTTGAAGAGCAGTGGATTGTACGCACCTATACGAGCCACCATGTATGGACTCCCGGTCAGCTGCCGCCATTTCTTGGCATTGTTGGAGACATACATGCCTGACAGCAACACGTTCCTGACCAGCGGAGGAGAGTTAGGGTTGGCCTTGCATGAGATGTATCAGGTTTCTGGCCTTCCGATGGGGGATTGCCCATACCAGGAGTACTTTCCCTCGAACCAGCAGTTGGAGTGGTTGAAGAAAGATACTCCCGATATGTACGATACTCTTTGGGACCTCACCTGCCATTATCATACTTCCCTGATCACGGTTTCTACTCAAGCGAAGAGGAAAAGGCAAATCAGCTTGAAGCAGTTTGCTGTTTATTTGTTCCAGAATTTGGAGGGTGATTCCAGCGAGCTCATTCGTGAGTTAGATGTTCTGACACCTACCATTTGTTCCAGAATTTGGAGGGTGATTCCAGCGAGCTCATTCGTGAGTTAGATGTTCTGACACCTACCGCGGTTAATGAGTTGATGGAGAAGGCTGAGGCTCATTCTTACACCATTGCCAGTGCTGAGGGAGCTTTTCCTGCAGGAACCAAGTTTCGTTCGTTCCTCCGCCGTGCACAGAAGTCCATTGAGCCCTGGACTCTGCTAGCAGGCTATCTTGCCCTCTGGTTGAAGAAGTGCGTCGTTCCGTATCAGTTTTCAGACGCCTTACCTCTCGAGGTGCTCTTCCCTGCAGTTCAGCTAGCTTATGGGAGGGAGCTTTCCCTGCTCCCAGCAATGGTTGCTGATATCCATTGTGGGCTCAGGTATCTGGTCAGTGGTTTTGCGCAGGTGGGTTCTGAACCGTCGACCGAGCTTGTTTGTGTGAAGGTCGAGCTTCCTTATGCGTATCTGATGGCGTGGCTTGTTCTTCACCGTCCTGACTTGATGTCAGCGCCCAGCACTGTTGATGTCCCTGTTCCTTTCGTGCAGCTGTTGGAGAGAAGCAGATGGCTCGGGAAAAAATTCAGTGATGTACAACGAGAGCTTCGAGTTCGTAAGAGCTGGGAGTTCTTCAAGTGTTTTCCTCGCTTTTCGGGTCGCTATGGTGATGTGCTGACTGATGAGGAAAAACCCAGAACTAATCGGACTGCTCTCGACATTGGCTGTTTCCGCTGGTTGGTGAACATCCGCGTCAGGTATCTCGTTCTTCGGGTGAAGAATCGTTGCCACATAGAGCCTTACCTT
The DNA here is from genome assembly GCF_001876935.1 of Asparagus officinalis. Lineage (NCBI taxonomy): Eukaryota > Viridiplantae > Streptophyta > Magnoliopsida > Asparagales > Asparagaceae > Asparagus > Asparagus officinalis. Next base: position 80,806,728 of record NC_033796.1, read on the forward strand.
CCCAGCCGTTTTGCTCGTCAGTTTGGCTACGACCAACTATATGTTGGGAATCCGAGCCGTGGTTTGAAGATTGAGGGAGGGCTTATTGAGTGCTCGGGCGCATGGCTATGGACCATGGCGGCGCAAGCCGTTGATCACTTTCCTCAGCTGCAAGTGGTTTCTTTCTGCCAACGAATCTATAGGCGTGAGGAGTCTTTCAGAGTTGCAGTCTGAGCACTTGGTTCAAGTCACTATGATGGCTGCTCGTAAGGCTGAGCTTGCTAAGAAACAGGGGAAGAAGCCTGCCAAACCTTCCCTTTCGAGCAGGGACAGGATGGAGGACGATGAAGAGCTCCTTCTTATTAATGATGAGGACGAGACTTCTGAGGAGGAGTATGTGGATATAGACACTGACGAAGAAGAACTTAATGCAGGTTTGTTATGCTCTTTGGTCTTCTTTCTCAACCTCAATTAGAATCAACGAAAGGTCTTGTTCACTTATCCTGACGAAATGACTCTTATCCCCCAGGTAGGACAGTCGATGAGCATGAGTCGCTCGCTTCTCATTATGTGGGATCCGGGCCTAGCGGCAAAGCTCCTACACAGGTTGAGACGCATGGCAGAGCCGCGCATGAATGACCCGTTGGTTCTATGAGGGGTGGTATTCCGAAAAAGAAGAAGACCGCTCATAAACCATACGTTGGTCAGCGCTCCTATGGAGTGGATTTAGGGGACTTCGCCGACGGAGAGGAAGGTAATATCTTATAGTCTTTCTTGCTTTAAGATGGTTTACCTTCTGGGATTCGTAATCATGTTTTATGTTCCAGGGTACTATGACGAGGGCGAGCTTCCACCGGATCCCGTATTCCCTGGTTCTGATAATCTGGATAGCTTCCTGCAGCAAATGTGCGACGCCATTCGTGACGATTCCATGGATGTCGATACGAACCTTGATACTGAGCAGGTTAATAGCGTTGAGCCCGCCATTCCATGTTCAGGTATATCTAACTCCGATGATACCCTCCTCGAGTAGCATTTAGAAGAGTTAAGGAATTTAGGATTCAACAGGCTACCAGAGGAACCGTGGGACCACCCTTTGAGAGTGATTCATTCACAGGTATATATTTGATTCTTTTCATTTTGCCTGATCTTTTGTCTGACTAATAGGGGATCAATATTGCAGTACCAGTCAGTGGGACCGATTCAGTAACGACTCCCGGCACATCCAGTTTACCTCGGAGTGACAGGTTTGCAGGTATGCATACGATCTAGGACGTCGTGCTCCTTTTCATTTGTCTGATTTTTTTGACTAACAGATGAGTGTAATCATAGGACCGGCCACCGGGACCGATACTTTTATGACTTCTGGCACTCTCCGCGCACCTGAGGATGGTGGTCTTGCAGGTATGCAGATGATCTTATCATCTCGATCCTCCTTATTTTGTCTAAATTTTCATTTTGACTAATAAAGAAGTGTAACTATAGGACCAGCCATTGTGCCTGATGCCACTACAGTTTTTGAGACCGATTTGCCTACGGGTATTGATATACCCTCCATGACTACTCCTGCAGTTATCTCGGAGCCTATCAGACCTCAATCCGAGGGGACCTCCGCTGGCGTTGGTATGCTCGGAATTTGCCCTCAAGTTTTCTTATCACATTTGATAATTTCTTAGCTTTCTACATTGTTACTTGTAGGATCCCGATCTTCTCTATATGAGCGTGTTCACGCCCTTTTGGCCGATACCGATCCTGACAGAGATATTTTTCGTACGGACCTCGGCTTTTTTACCGCCTTTTTTAACGGCATGATCGAGAAACTTCTTCATAGAGGATATTGTTTCGATCAGTTCAGGCGTTCCTTTTCTCGCCGCATGATGATGATTAGAGAAGAAGGGTATCCAGAGTTGGCCGATTCCTTTATTGCTGATTTTACTGTTCTGGAGTCGGAGATCCGAGAGTTGAAGGCATTGAAGGCTAATGGAGCTTCTTCCTTCGTGTCCTCTCAGATGGAGCATAGGCTGGCACAGTGGCGCGACCTGAGATCTTCTATCGACAGTGAGCTTCAGTCACATGAGCATTCTGTTGCGCAGTTGATGGCTAGCGTGGCGAGGAAAGATTCAGATAGAGCCGAGTTACTCAGCTCTTTGGATTCCGGCCGCGAGGAAGTGGCTAGGTTGAAGGAGGCCTTGAAGCATGCCGAGGAGTCCGTTACTATCATTGCATAAGACCTGGCTGGAGTAGAGCGTTCTCGTGGACAGGCCCTCGAGAAGCTAGGATCTACACATGAGAGATTGATGAAGCTGAAGAATGAAGCCGTGAAGATCTTGAGCAGTTCTGAAGAATCTATCCGAGCTGGTCTGCAGGCAGAACTTGAGCAGAGTTATGTAGATAGGCTTTCTAATTTAGAGTCTCATATTCTTAGCCGTCAGCTGCCTTCGGGCTAACGAGCTTTTTATTGTATGCTTTGACTTGATCTATTAATAGAGACTCCGCATTTGCTTCCTTTATGATATTTCTTTATTTACTTTGAACCCAGCGATGAAAAGTTCTACAGGATTTTTGGCAAACCCCCAGCCATCAACGGGTATGATGTGCCTTTACCGATTACCGTTTGAATCGGGCTAGCATATGAATTATTAAAACCTGTCTCACATGTAAAGTTGTGCTAAGAAAGTCGCTTTTCTTAGACTTGATGCTATGATTTTGAATACATAGACTTAGTCATTTCTTATAGGGAAAAGGTACCCTGCACCGCGTATTAGGCGATGACTCATCCCTTCTTAGGTTTCGGGATAAAATTTCCCAGGTTTAGACCCTGGTGCCTTTTTCAATCGGCGAAAGGCTAAACCGGCAATGCGTGTGGATAAAATTCCCCAGGTTTAGACCCTGGTGTCTTTTTCAATCGGCGAAAGGCTAAACCGACAATGCGTGTTAGACATAGACTTTGGGATTTTTGGCAAACCCCCAGCTTTCAACGGGTTTGATGTGCCTTTACCGATTACCGTTTAAATCGGGCTAGTATGCGGATTGTCTAAATCCGTTCCTCATGTAACGTTGTGCTAAGAGAGTGAATTCACTGAGACTTTGTGCTATGATTTTGAATACATAGGCTTCACCCTTGTTACGGGAATAGGCTACCCGGCAACACGTGTTAGGTGTTGACTCATCCCTACTTAGGCTTCGGGATAAAATTCCCCAAGTTTAGACCTTGGTGTCTTTTTCAATTGGTGAAAGACTAAACCGGCAACGCGTGTTAGGCGTAGACTTATCTCTATTTAGGAGTTGAGATAAAATTCCCCGTACACAAAGTGCTCGGATTGAAAATTAAGAATTGTGTCTTTTCTAAGAACAAAGACAGACTGGAAAATGTGAGAGAAAGAATTTTATATTCTATCTCCCAGTACTGAAGAGGAAGAATTTTATATTCCATCTACAGTAGGAAAGGAAACTCAAGGTGGGATCTCCACCCCCAGAATTCGAAAAAATAAAACTAGGAGTGAGATCTCCACTCCGAGAATCGGAAAAGTTCAAACGACCCTAACTTTTATAGGATTGGTCATTTGAATCAAAAGAATCCCTCATTCATTGAGGAGAAAACCCAATTTCGACCCTAACTTTTATAGGTTTGGCTGAAAAAAGGAAAAGATGGAAGTCTGTCGTTTATCGAAAAAGAATGACTCGGTCTTAGTCTCAACTACTTGTAGGCTTGAAAAGATGGAAGTCTGTCGTTTATCGAAAAAGAATGACTCGGTCTTAGTCTCAACTACTTGTAGGCTTGACTAAGTAAGATTGGGAACAATCCTAACTTTTATAGGTTTGATTGTTCGAATGTGGACCTCTCGTTCATGGAAGGAATCGAGAGAGGAATTTGGCTTTGGCCCTAACTTTTATAGGTTTGACCTGAAAGCAAAGAGAGTGGAATACAGGTAGCAAAGAAAATGCCAACTCGTATTATCACTCAGAGGAAGACTTTAATGCTAGGTGATTAGGACCTAACATGTTGAGTCTGAGGAATGCCAATGACTGGCGGATAGAAATGTTAGTGGATCCACCGTCAATTGATCTGATCAGCTGATGGTTTGGTGAGGAAAGATTAACCTGTTAATGGATTGAATCTCGTCTCACAAAAATAACTCATGAGAGTTAGAGAATCTGACAATAACAAGAAGAAACATTCCGACATTCAGAGTTCGAACGTGGATTTCTTATTCATTACTTCTACAGTGACTGAGTTATCCCTAAGAATATCACGTTTGGTATTCTTCCGGGAACTTCCCGATACATTAGTTATTCTGAAGATACTAAGGATAGTATTTTTTTAGGAATTTGCCGTTTATCGGCATCATAAGCCGGTCACCGTCCTTGGTGACTAGGCGATATGCGTCACTCGAGTAGACTGTCTCTACTACGAATGGTCCTTCTCATTTGGGTTCAAATTTACCTTTCTTCTTGGAGTTAAGGATCATAGGCCGCCTTTCAGCTAGAACCAAGTCCCCTTCTTTGAAGCTCCGTTGTCGAACCTTTTTGTCGAAAGCTCGAGAGATCCTGGCTTGGTAAAATTCGATATGCTGTTGAGCTTCTAAACGCTTCTCATCTAGCCTTTCAAGTTCTTCAAGGCGCTTCTGATGTTGCTCTTCGGTCGTCATTTGAGTCGCGAGGGCAATTCAAAGCGATGGGATTTGAATCTCCAATGGAAGAACGGCTTCACATTCGTATACCAGTGAATACGGGGTTGCTCCCGTCGGTGTGCGCACCATGGTCCGATAGGCCCATAGAGCCGCGCCCAGCTTGTCATCCCAGTCTCGTTTATTAGTTTTCACGAGTTTTGATAAAATCTTTATAATAGTCTTATTGAAAGCTTCGGCCAATCCATTTGCTGTGGGATTGTAAGCTGTTGACGAGATGTCCTGAATTTTGAACTTTTCACAAAACCTGATGAAGGCGTTGCTGATGAATTGAGGACCGTTGTCATGTATGATTCGTCTCGGGACACCATGCCGGTAGATGATATGGTGCTTGATGAATGCAATGACGTTGCTCGTTTTTGTTTGACATGCATGATACTTTCGGGCATACGCGATTGCATCACTCATCATGAAAGGCCAAAAATATCCAATTCTTCTGATGCGGTCATAAAGCTTGGGGCCAGGTTGGTGCGCGCCACACTCTCCTTCATGTGCCTCTCTAAGAACTTCTTCGGCTTCTTTAGTTGATAAGCAACGTGCTAGCAACCCATCGTACCCCCTGTGGTATAGTGTTCGATTCTCCGTATTATAGTAGAATCTTGGCGCTCTTCGTCGGATTGACTCTCTTTCCTTCATGTCTTCTGGTAGGATTCCATGCAAGACGTAATCAATGATGGGGAAACGCCAATCTCGGGGCTCAAACTCGACTCGAGTTGAGTGTGTTTCCTTAATATCTTCTTCCTCTTCCTCTTCATCATAGATCGGCACTAGGAGTTAGTGAGTCCTCACTGTAACAAACTGTTCTGTTTCAGGAGGTTGCGCCAGGGATACGACCAATGCCGCTAATGCATCTGCATAGGTATTTTGTAACCGTGGAATATGTTCGATAAAGAATCCTTCGAATGATTCTGCCATCTCTACTGCCATCTTATGGTATGGTATTAAATTCAGGCTTCGGACCTCGTACTCTCCCTGAACTTGTTTAACTATCAGTTGAGAATCACCGAAGGCTTCGAGATATTCAACCCCCAGTTCTTTAGCGAAACTGAGTCCTATGAGTAATGCATTATATTCGGCTACGTTATTTGAGCACGGTTCGGTCAACGAATAAGCTCGAGGCATAACGTGTTTTCCTGGGGAAACTAAGACAACTCCAACCCCGGAAGAAATCTTAGGACTTCCAGGAACACTCTCTACATTAGTTGCTCGTGAAGCGCCATCGAAGTACAAACGCCATACTTACTGGTGTGAAGTTGCGTTGACTTCGTGGGTCTCATCAGGTAGGTCGTCATATATCTCGGCGGTATCCGTAGTTGGATTAGATGCCAGGAGATCACAGATGGCTTGTCGTTTTACCGACTTCTGTTGTTTGAAATGTAAGTCGTATTGGGACAAGAGTAAGGCCCATTTTGCTAATCGCCAATTCATGAAAGCTGGTTGAGTCATGAATACTCGGACTGGGTTAACCTTAGAGATAACATAAATGGTCTGTCCAACTAGATAATGCCGCATCTTCTGAATAGCGAACACCAGGGCGAGGCATTCTCTCTCAATCATAGGATATCGAGATTCAGCGCCTACCATGGTCCGGCTTAAATAGTACACCGCCTGCTCATGACCGTTATCGTCATCCTGTACAAGTAATGCACTTAATGAGTGGCTCGTCGCCTTGACATAAATCAAGAAGGATTTGCCCGATTTCGGTGCGACGAGTACGGGAGGTTTTGAGAGATATTCTTTAATACTCTCGAATGCCTTTTGACAGGCGTCATCCCATACAAATGACATGCCCTTCTTTGTGAGCTTAGAGAATGGTTGGCATTTTCCTGAGAGGTTCGAGATGAACCGACGGATATAAGCTAACCACCCATGCAACCCTCTGAGCTCCTTGAGGTTTCTCGAAGGTTGCAATTCATTAATTGCTTTTACTTTATCAGGATCGATGTGAATACCTTTGGTGGTAACGACGAACCCAAGGAACTTACCACTGGACATTCCGAGGAAGGACTTGGTGGGATTCATTTTCAATTGGTGGGTCCGCATCAGATCGAACATCGTCTTTAGGTCTTTGATGTGATCTTTCTTATCGCGACTTTTCACGACCAAATCATCCACGTAACATTCGACAGTTTTCCGGAGATGCTCCTGAAAAATCTTCGACATGGCTCGCTGATATGTGGCACCTGTATTTTTTAAGCCGAAGGGCATGACCGTGTAGCAGAAAACACCGAGGGGTGTTCTAAACGCAGTATGCTTTTCATCATCTCGATGCATCTTTATTTGATTATAACCAGAGAAACCATCCATGAAAGACATCCTCTCGAATCCGCACGTATTGTCAATGATGACATCTGTGATAGGAAGGGGGAAATCATCTTTTGGACAGACAGCGTTGAGGTCTCTAAAGTCGATACACACCCTGACCTTCCCGTTTTTCTTAAGGACCGGGACGATATTGGCAAGCCATTCCGGATGCTGCTCTTCTCTAACGAAGCCCGATTCAATAAGCTTCTTAACTTCAACCTCGATTGCTTCCATCATTTGCGGACGAAACCGTCTTTGTTGTTGTTTGATAGGCTTAACATCCGGCTTAATGTTAAGACGATGTACTGCCACATTAGGATCGAGTCCTGGCATGTCTTCATAATTCCAGGCAAACACATCGATGTACTCCCTGATAAGAGAGATTAACTCTTCTTTCTCTTCCGGCGGGAGGCTATCACTAATGAATATAGGCTTCAGATTATCTTCGCTACCCATATTCAGTTGGAGTACTTGATCCTTGGTAGGAGGCTCCCTTTGCTCAAACCTATCGCCATACTGCATGTTTAGGTGATGAACCCAAGGATCTTCCCAAGTTGGCATCTGATCGTCTTCCTCTATTGTGGTAGGATCGACCGTAACCATGTTCGACATTAACTTTTTAAACATTTTACCAATACTAGTGTCGGAATCCCAAGCTGAAGAATCAGAAGAGTACCCGGTTCTAGCTTTGTTAGCAATTTGATCAATGACTTGCCAGCAACATTCGTCGTCGGATGAGGAGATATAGCCTAAACCTCTTTTATGGCGATAATAGTCATCAGGTTTTCCTTTTGGTACATAGGCCATTCGAGGTGGAACTCGCGGACCTCGACCAAAACAAAGGCCCTCTCCGAGTGTGAAGTCATACCCATACTTCTCCATTAGATCGCGCGCTTTTGTGTTATATCTAAATAGATGAGGAGCAGGTTTATCATCATCGTCTTCCTCTTCCAAGAAGTGGTCGGGTATCAGAGATTTTCTTCCTTTACCGTAGACGACTTCCTTTCCACCCCCTATCCCTGCGGGGATAACAAGTGTTGCTCCGTATGTATCCTGTACCTGTTTTTTAGTCGGACAAAATGATTGAAGTGGCATATACAAGTCAGGGTTATCATACAGCTCTTTAGTAACATTATCAAGACGCGTCGAGTACTCTAAATCATTATTTATTGATAGTTCTTCGGCAAGTTGCCAATTACAACTACTTTCCGATGATTCATCATCGTCAAGATTGATTACAATGGGTACAATGTCATTAAGTACAAAACCACCATCATAATCAAACCCAGCTTCGGTATCAGCCTCATCTCCGCTGTCCGTTCCTTAGGCCGATGGTTCAGTATCGGATTCGGCGCCGTATAGAAGGGAATCAGTGAAATAGTTCTCCGATCTCTTAAACGGTTGCTTATCCGTGACCACTGTCTTGACTTCATTATTTGTGTCCACATATTTGAGGCATTGTTGAAGAGTGACGGGGCTATAAGATTGCCGTGGATCCAAGGTCGACCCAACAGTAAATTATAAGATGTTTCCGCGTCAATCACGTAGCAGGTAACTTCTGACTTTAAGTCTCCAATCTGACATTTTATTCGAATCTTTCCCAAGGGTCTGGACCCACTGGTGTTGAATCCGTAGATCGTAGTGCCCGTGGATGCTAGTTTACTTGCTAGTACTCTTCAAACTTCTGTTGATCAAACTCGTATTCGATCTCTTCGTTCACCCGGATCTTGAAGGCCGGTTGCATCACGACAGCTTCGGCAGCAAAGCTGTTGGCTCCCACTGTGGTCGCCAGTTTGTTTTCGTCGAAAGTTACCTTAGTCATTGATTTCATTAAATTTCAAACGTTACAAATGAATTCAAATAACAAAAGAATAAAAGATTACAACTTTCTTGAAAATAACACAAGATCCGTTCGTCGTCTCTTGCTTGCGTGGGTCTTTAGCCTGTGACGGGGATGTTGATATTCGTAGACTACCTAGCAATTAGATCTGGTCCAGAGCTTCATCAATCCGCGAGGAGATCTAGAAACTAAAGCGCTTATCTCGACGAAACGAGATAATTGCTCTTCTTAGAATTATCACAACGGGATAATACTAAGGATTGGATGCGGGTGATGTAGATCTGACGAAGAACTCTCTTGTGTTGAAGTTCTCGATCACTCTTCAGTTTGGCAGGGCTTCACCAATTCTACAAAATTCCAGATCTCAAAAAATGAGGCCTAAGGCTTGTATTTATAGGCTTGAGGGGTTGCGGAGCGGTTAAAACAATCTTAAAGCCTAAATCTGCCTTGGAGACACCCTAGGGTGTCTCCACTTGATTCGAGACATCCTAGGGTGTCTTGGTTTGGGCCGAGACACCCTAGGGTGTCTTGGCCTTGGCCGAGATACCCAAGGGTGTCTCGGTCTTAGCCGAGACACCGTAGGGTGTCTCGTTGGTCCGAGACACTCCATTGAGGTGTATTCATCCGCTCCCACTATAAATTCTTCGTCCGAACTCGGATTTGAGTGATTCGAAGTGCGTTGGAAAGCCGACAAGGAGTTCTATCAGCTCCGATGGTTGGATCATCTGTAGAGTGAATGAGACACGAAGGGCATTGTTCCTTTTGTAAACATCGCGAGGCTCCCGATTAGCCCGTACCTTCGTTAGTTCACGTAGTTCGTCGATTTACTTCAAGCGTTCATCGACATCAATCAAATTCCTGTGAACCGGATAGTGACGTTCATCGTCGTTCCTTAACACTGAGCTGTTCGTGGAGACCTATAGGAAATTTTTGATGCCTACAGCGATGTCCGCAAGATCTCCAAGGAGATCAAGCCCGTTGCTAAAATGCCAAAGAAAGTCCTCTCATTTGGCCAAAATTCGTTGAACAGCCCCTCTACTTCAGGAACGGGCTTAGCCTCTGCTGAACTCGTGCAACGAGTTGAATATCCCACATCCGTGTCAACCCGACGTACTACGGGCCATAAATGGCCTATAGAGGAGACGAGCTCCATAAACGCCAACGACGCTGCTGCTAAGGCTTTGAAACAAGCCAAGAAGAACGTCGCTCGAAGATGGAGAAGATCCATACGACGAGCACATCTGTGCAAAAGCCGAATGCTGGCCTAACGCGAGGATCGCGTTCTCGAAGCTTTACCCGAGCACAGCGTTTCCATCACGGAACGCACGCTTCGCGGCAATGAACCCGATTATGAGTATCGGTTGATACAGCTGAAACGCGACCCTCAATGGCGCGTTGTTCCTTCAAAACATAGCCCTCAGAAAGGCACTGCCGAAGATAAACATACACCTCACGTGCGCGTTCAAACGAAACATGACCCTCAAGAGTCTGTTTCACCAACCAAACGCGACCCTCAGGGGTGCGTTCAACCAAAACATGACCCTCAGGGGTCTGTTTCATCATTTAAACATAGGCCCCAGCCTAATGTCTACAAATCTAAACGCGACCCTCGCATTTCTCTTCAAGAACGCGACCCTCAAGCGGTCCGTCAAGTTTAAAAAAGTCAACACGGGCTTAAAATCCATGTTCGACAAGAATCAGTCTTGCCCTCTCGAGAACAGGGGGTGCCATCTCCTTCCTCATGCTCGGAAAGAGATCCCTCTCAAGTGTCTGACTTGCGGGAATTGTTATCAAGAGAAAGACCATCTTAGCAAGCAGCTCATTCATGCCAGTGTGATCGGCTTATATCAGCAGTCCTTTCAGAGTGTCACTGCTGTACACCTAAGCCCCGTAAGTCTGTATTCGACAGACTGGCCGATGTCGCCAGACCTACTAAGTGACGACGTCATCAGAAGAAGAAATTGTCTGAAACTGAATATCCTCAAGTCACTATCAACATGATTGGCAAAGGGAAAGCCTCACATCTTAGTTCTGACGAGTCGCAGAAAAGTCATTCCCTGACTGTTCGGGAAATTTGTGACGAATTTAAAGGAGTATACTGTTTGTGTCAAAAGTTGCCTTTTCCATTGCTTTCAAACCTGTTACACCATTTATCGATTACAAGTTCAAACTGAAAGAAAAGTTGATCTTTTTATAAGATCTTCTTGTTTTCGGTAAAAGTCGCTGTTTTCATTGATATTCTCTTTTTTGAGATCTGTTACAACTTCAAGCGTTACAACAGAATAAAATGAAAACAAAAGATATTACAACTTAAACGAAAATAAACACGAGGTCCCGGTTTGGTGCGGTCTCGCTTGCGTGGGTTGTTGGCCTGTGACGGGGATGTTGATATCCGTGGACCGCCGACTCTTCAAGATCTCTTTTCCGGTATAATCCGGCAGAGTTTCGTCTATCCGCGAAGGGATATAGAAACAGAACCCCGTCGATCCGCGTGAGATCTCAGAGGTGTAAAGCTTATGTCTCGGCTAAAACGAGGCACTAGCTCTCCTTTGTATCACCGCTAAGGGCAACACTAAGGGAAAAGAAGGGGGGTGAATGAAGGGCTGATGAAGAAATCCTTACTCCTCAATCCGGCAGGGCTTCGCCGCTCTCTTAGAAAACCCCGACTCCTTCCTCCGGCAGGGCTTCGCCGCTCCTCTCTGGAATTTCAGATCTCAAAGGCTAAAGCTCTAGATCTGAAATTTCTCTCCCAAAACCAAGGCCAAGAGAATGGAGGCCCTAGGGGCCTATTTATAGGAAAACAAAGGGGGGGTAGGGGCTGGTTGAGGACACCCCCTAGGGGGGTGTCTCGGCTCCAAAACCGAGACACCCCTTGGGGTGTCTCGGCCATGGCCGAGACACCCCCCATGGGGTGTCTCGGCCAAGGCCGAGACACCCCC